>NC_087369.1:81437606-81740048 GCF_030014295.1 Loxodonta africana | reverse complement strand
GGTTGGAGGCATCATTTGGGAGTCAGGAAAATATGGACAGGCTGCCAGGCCAGGTACCTGCCTGTGCAGGGACCATCCTGGTGGGGCCTCAGAGCAGCTCTGCTGGTGAGTGAAGGTTAGCAGCAGCTTCCAGTGGGCTACGTGAGCAGCTTGTGGTCCCCCATCAGTGGGTGCAGGGTGAACTCTGCACGCTGGTCTCCCAGGTTGGGAAGGAGGCAACTCACCATCAATACTAACTCCAGATGCCTGGCAGAATGGGGCCTTGGACTGGGGGTGGCCTCAAGGAGCTCATCAGAAGAGCG
Source organism: Loxodonta africana (assembly GCF_030014295.1). Lineage (NCBI taxonomy): Eukaryota > Metazoa > Chordata > Mammalia > Proboscidea > Elephantidae > Loxodonta > Loxodonta africana. Next base: position 81,739,746 of record NC_087369.1, on the reverse strand, counting down.
GAAGGTCTGCCCCAGGAGTCTGGCCTCCGAGTCCTGTTCCTCATATTCTTCTGAAAAATAGCACAGTGGATACACACTCTAGGGGCCCACGGCCAAGCACTGGGCTGGGGAAGGACCATGCATCAGGACTCCTGCTCTAGCTGCCCGGCCTGATGTGCATTGTTTGTTTAGGATATTTCCTGGTGTCTGAGCCTCTAGATTCTGAAATGGAAAAAGCCCTTCTACCCGGGGCTCAGAGAGCTGAGGAGAAAAGGAAGCCAGTAAATTCAACCTGTGCTGGTTCAGGGACCAAACCCTTGTCTCACGGTCCCCGCCTTAAGTGCACAATTTGGAGAGGGGGCTCAGAGTGCAAAGGCATTTTGCTACTTTTTACTGCAAGGACCACTCTTTGAAGGCCTTCTTCAAAGCTCTTCTGCAACCCTACCAGAGAAGTGACCTGTGTGAATCCAGAAGAAATTTGCATTTGGAAGTCCAACCTGGAGTTCTCTCTTAGATATCAAGAGCTCTTACTTGAGCTCCCTCCCCCTTCTTTTTCTTTTTGGCCTAGTTTCCTCTACCTTAGTCCCACTTTGGGTGGTGTGAGGTATAGGAGAGCTATGGTGAAGGAAAAGGAAGAAGGTAGTGTCATAGAAGGAAGGAGAAGTTTGGGAGCATCATCAGGGAATAAGAAGGATGCAATAATAGTTGAATGGGTTTGATTTCTGTGATGAATGAGATTGAGTAAATGAAGACAGCCAGAGTAGCATGAAGAGCAAACAGGTGTGGCTGTATTTACATTTGAACAGACCCTTAAGAGCCATAGAAACTGGAGGTTCAGGGAAACCTCAAAGGTTCTCTGGTCCAACACCCCATTCTGTGCTTGATCTCCCTCCTCAGCAGCCCTTCCAGGTGCTTATTCAGCCTCTGCACACACCTACAGGAATGGGGAGCTCCCTCCCTCCTAGGCAGCTTATTCCATCTATGGACTGTTGAGGCTGTCAGGTGTGTCACAAAGTTCTTTATCTTCAGGTGAAATCTATCTAGATTTCCACCCACTGGTCCTAATTCTGCCCTTGATGGCTACACAGAACACACTGACTTTTTTTTTTTTCCTGCATGGTAGCTGCTCTGTTATGGGAACACAAGGCTCATAGTGTCCCTTGGAATTTTGCTTTTCTAAGGTCACTGCTGCCCTGGCAGGGAGATGAAAGTTATGGCTATAGTCCAGTTGGATAGCCCTTCTGCAGTTTTCTATTCTCCATATGAGTTAACCTTTGCTGGTATGGATAAATGAGAGCTGACATGACCTCTTTTCATATTTAGCATTCACTTGACAAATGTTTCCTGAGCACCTCTTGGGGATCCAGCTCTGTGCTAGGTGCTTCTGGGAATCCAAGGGTACTAAGAGCTGTGATTCCTTCCACTGAGAAACTCACATGGTTAGGTGCACAAAATATATATCCAGGAGGAGATGAATGAATAATTGAATGAATAAATGCAAGAAAAAGCAGTGCAGAACTAGACAAGTCTTCTCAAACTGGATGGTACAAAGTGCCATGTTATGTTATGGAGGGAATGCAAAGTACAGAATTAGTGTCAGAGATTTTTTTTGGATGAGGCAAGGATACAACTTTGAAGAAAGTGTAAGGACTGGAGTGAAGAGGAGGGAGGAAAGGCTTCTAGGCTTGGAAAAGTGGCCTGGATTGGACAGTGAGTGCCTAGATGGCATCTCCAGCTTATGACTATCCCTGAGGTTTTATTTTTACCTTTTATATTGAGATATAAGTTATAAACAGTAAACCACACAAATCTTAAGTGTGCAGTTCAGTGAATCTTTACATACGCATACCCCCTCATAATCTTCATCCAGATATTTGCAGCAACCCAGTAATTCCCCTCGTAGCACTTCTGCCACCTATACTGAATAAATCCCTTTTCATCAATGTGTATGCCTTCCATAATGTAAGGGCCTAGCAAGAATCACATTGTATTTTCTGGTATATTAACTTTAATATTGTACCTATCTCAGCCCCATGTTCCAAAGGATATTACATCCTATTGGGGTCTCTCCAGCTGCAAGATTATCTTGCTAAGTGGTTTACATACTGTCTATTATTAATCCTCACAAAACTGTGTCATATGGGGAATTAGAATCTCCATTTTAAGGATAACTGATTAATCTGAAGTTCAGGGAGTCTGGGCAATATACATAGTGTCACACAACTGGTTAGGCGTGGGAATTGAATTAGATTCTAGTTGTGCCTGATTCCAAAGCCTGGGTCTTCTCCACTCTGCCTGCTGCACGTGGTCTGACTGGTCAAGCAAAATGGCTGGGCCTGCTTCTCCAGGTAGTGTGGGGCAGCTTTGCATAGAACAAGCTTATCAGTATACTCCAAAGACAGTGGTCTTGAGAACTGAGAATGAGGTGAAAACTGGGTGCAGTGTATTGGGGTTACTTTAGCGAGGCAGTGGCTACCCAGGAAACATGGGGAAAAGGTTTCTGCGAGAGCAGAGTGAGTGAAGCCCAGAATGGCTCCTTTGTCTTCCAGTGACAGGATTCCAAAGGCACGGGCCACGGGAAAAGAGAAGGGCTGGGGTGTGTGTGGGCGCACATTTGGGGGGCATCTCCTTTCCAGCTTTCTTTGTGAATAGCCTGAGCCATTGACCTGCTTCAGCTTCTGTCCTTTTATCCGTTGGGCAACTTAACTGACCCACTGCCCTCCCGTGGAATAGAACTGCCCCAGAGGGTTTCCAAGGCTGTCATCCTTATGGAAGCAGACTGCCACATCTTTCTCCCACGGAGTGGCTGGTGGGTTTGAACCACCGACCTTTTCGTTAGCAGCCGAGCGCTTAACCATTACGCCACCAGGGCTCCTAACTTAACTGAAAAAGGGGGGGCAGGGAAACACCGGTGGAAACGGGCTTTTAGAATCATTAGCCTAGCAGGTGCAAGGCGGAAAATGTGTGCTTTGTTTTTCACTATGTTTGTAATTGCTCTCTCTTTTGCTCTTGCAGTCCCTGTCCTCTTTCTTCGCTGCCTCCCTCCAGCCGCTGCTGCGAAGGACGCTTCTCACCGCCGCCGCCGGCTCAGCCGCAGCCCCCCTCCCTCTCAGTACCTTGCAACAGGCTCTGGAGATTGAGCTGCGCCTCGTGAAGCAGCTCCTCTACACTCGGGGGCCTGCCTGAAGAGAGGAACACATTCGCTGGCTGCCGCCATGACGACCTCGAGTGGGCAGTCGCTGTCGCATTTTCCTGACCCGAGTTAGCTGCAGCTAAGAAGGAGAGAGTCAGTGAGAGGCGCTGCCGACGGAGGCGGGGCGGCGCCGGGCCAGTGGGCGCGCGCGCCGCAAGGTGAGGCCCGCCCTGCGCGGCGCGGGCCGGGGGCGAGGGGGCCTTTAAAAGGCGGAGGCTCGGCGGCTCCAGGGGAGTTCCTCGACAGATCTTGCCGCGGTTGTTCCCTGCCGCTTCACCCGCCGCCGCCCCGCCGCTCCTCGCCGGCCGCCGCCGAGCCCGCGGGCTCCTCCGCCTCGGCCCTACCCGGCTTCGCGCCGCCGCCCGCCCCGCTCCGGCTTCGGCGACGAGGTAACGCGCCCCGGGTCGCGCCGCGGGGCCCTCGGCACACTCCGCGCCGCAGTGGCCGCCTGGTGGGTGTGGCCCGGCCCGGGTCTCTCCTGCGCCCCGACGCCGCCGCCGCCGCCCGTGCGGCCCCTCGCTCCCCGCCCCGCGCAGTCCCAGGGCGAGGAGCCAGTGAAGATGTCCGAGGCGGCCGGAAATCTCAATAGCCTCCGCATGGCAAATGTAGCCCTGCGAGAAGAATTAAATGCCCTTCGCGGGGAGAATGCCAATTTGGGCCTTCAGCTTGGAAAAGCCCTGGCAGAGGTTAACTCCTTGCGGGGCAATGTCTCGAGCTACATGAGCTGGCCCGTGCCCATAGTGCCCGTCCTGGCTGAGGAGAATTTTGAGTTCCCGCTCAATGAGATCGATGCCATTCCCGAGAGAGAATTGCCCTTCTTATGCTGGTCTCCCCCACGTGCGGAGCCCGAGCATATCCCAGATGAACTGCTGGTTAATGTGATCCAGGATTGCGGCACCCCTGACGGCCCCAGCGACCCCCCTCTGCTGCCCAGCCTGCCACCTCCGGCGCTGCCTGCGCCAGAGCCAAAGGAGACGCCCCCGCAGCCCCCTCTGCAGCCCCCTCTGCCACCGCTGGAGCGGCCTGAGATGGAGTCCTTTTCAGGCGACCCAGTCTACCTTCCTGAATTCCTGATGCAACTAGAGACCTTCATAGTTAACCATGAGGATCGTTTCCCGGGGGGCGCCGAGCAGGTGGCCTTTCTGATCTCCTTTTTCACAGGTGCAGCCAAGGATTGGGCCATCTCAGTTACCCAGGAAGGAAGCCCCCTCCATGCCAACTTCCCGCGCTTCCTGGATGAAATCCGTAAGGAATTCTGTGGCCCAATCCCCCCACGTGTGGCTAAAAAGGCCATCCAAAAGCTCAAGCAGGGAGACTGTACTATCGGCAGCTATGCAGATGCTTTTCAGTTCCTGGCCCAGTTCTTGTCTTGGGATGACTGCCGTCTCCAACGCCAGTTTATCAAAGGGCTGTCAGATTTTTTCTGCAAGGAGCTCTTATGGTCACCCGAAATGGTGGACCTGGATGAGCTGATTCTCGAATGTATGGAGATAGAAAGAAGAGTGCGTGGCCCCAAGCCAGTCCTGCTCCCTGGGGTTCGAAATATCTTCCTCCCTTTTGCTGCTAACCCTAATGATGATGAAAGTGAAGATGAGGAGTTCTACAGTGAGGATGAAGATGGAGAGGCATGCAAAAGCAGGCATTACCTGAAGGACCAGTGCAGGTGCATGAGGGCTTTTCCGCAAGAGATGAAGGAGGAAGAGGAGATGAGAAAGAAAAGTGAGGATGAAGATGAGAGTAAGGATGAGAAAAAAGATGAGGATGGGGGCCAGGAGACAGAACAGGAGCAAGAGACAGAGGAGGTCTGTGGTGAGGTCCAGGATGATGACTTAGATGAGCTAATGGAGATGGAAGAGCCCATTGCCCATACTTCATCCCAGGCTTCTGGCTCCACAAGTGGTAACCACGCTGAAAATTTCCTAAATGCCTCACTGCCCATAATACAGCCTGGTAGACGGAGGAACCAGAATCGAGTCCCACTTCTGGAGGGCCTCCCCGGTACCAATTCACCGTACTACAGTTCTCCACCAGTGACTCACCGTGCAGGTCGCTTGGGGCAACGCCAAATTAGAAGACGCCCCCCAGTGCTATTCCGTCTCACCCCAAGACAGGGGGGCCACCGAGCTGCTCGTGGCCGCATTCGTGTGTGAGTACTGAAGCAAGATGGCCACTCAGAACACACCCTCCTGGATTCCCTGCCCCTGCTATTGCCGCAACACCTTCCCTATCTGTTGACCAGTACTTAAGGGAGTTCCAGACCTGCAGAACCTGGAGAAGACACACAGAACTGAAAACTTGCAGAACTCCAGACCATCTTGCAAGCATGACTGAGGAGTGACATGGGCCCAACCAAGGCCATCTGGGAAAGGAGAGATCAGCAATCGCTGTCCCCTTGGAATGTACTCTTTCCTGGGCCTACTCCCATAAGTGAACTGGTCACTCTCTTGTATTTCACCTCTGGTCGTTCCTAACCCTCACTTCTCCTGCATTTATTCACCCTGTGTTCTCTGGTTTTATTCTCTGACTGGCTCACGGGGACTTCACCCACTGCCTCACTCATCTGCCCCAGTGATCTAAAGGACAGGCTACACTGAGACCGGTTACTAGATACGGTTAACTGAGAACAGGATATTATCAAGACATATACCTGGAAGCTTACACTTGTCTCAAGCCACGCCTCCAGCAGAAGGGTCAAAAGGACAATGTAGTTGAGATTTGCCCTTAACTGATCGTGCAAGCTGGTCTCTTTCCAGCACTTGACTTTATCTTCCTACAGACTCCTGTATCAGTGCCCTTGGACCAGCTTGCCAAACCTGGGGCCCTCTCCTCTCACCACCTTGCCCTCATGGGCATCCCTGGTGGGCATAGCTCAATGTTGCAGGCGCTACTTTTCTTGATATTGCCTGAAGCGTAGGTGGCTGGGTGGAAGGTGGGAGGAAGAGGGGAAAGAAGCAACTATTCAATTTTACATTGTAAGGAGTGACTCCTTCCTTAGGGACTGTAGTCTCCTCCCTGGGTCAGGCCTTGGACTGCAGCCCCCAGCCAAAGGTCTTTGCAGGAGACTTTTCATCGTTGGGCTTCCAAAGGAGGCCTAACTGGCCTTTCCTTCCCAGATAGCCAAAGAGAGAGAGGCCCCGAGACCTGCTCTTTAACTCATCCTTCAACTTAAAGGATTTCTTAGTTGGAAAAGGAGAGAGGGAGTTTCATTCCACAGACTGTATCTACTGCAGCCTCGCAGCTGGGGCATTTTCATGCCTTTCACACGGAATCAACCCGTGACCTTTTGCTGTGCTTCAATTAAACAAGTTTAAGAGGGTGACTGCCCACTATTAACTCTTGGGACTTCTAGGTAGAAACATAGGGGCTTATAAAGAGACACACTGCTTGCCTTGAGTCCAGAAAACACCATTTCTGCAGTGAGAAAACACACATTTACTGTGTCAGCTATAACCACAAAATGCCAGCCAAATCCACTGCTGGCCTGAACTGCCCTTTGACACTGACCTTGCAGTACAATGCCTGGCAGCGGAGCAAGTGCAGCCAAAGTGTTTGTGACCAGACGGAAGAAAACAGTAAATTAAGCCTCCGTTCCTCACTGGAGTCTGACAGATAACCTCAGCCCAGCCTTAGGATTTTGAACCTGGAGGCAAGAGGAAGGAGCTGGAGGAAGAGGAGTCACAGGGAAACCCAGTCCTCTGGCTGGTTTCTGGTAAGGTCTCTATTCACCCCTGGGAGGTAAGAAGCCCTTTGTTTCTCACACATTTCTCAGCCTGGGGGTCGGTGAAGCTGGGTTCCTAGAGCCTATTGCTACCTTTTAGAAATCATCTTCCCTTCAAAGGTACAAATAATACATAATCATTGTTGAAAATTTGGAAAATAGAGAAAATGATGAGGACGAAACAAAATCCTCAAAACATTCAGAATCCCACTGTACAGATGCGAGCAATATTAACACTTTGCTGCCTTTCTTTACAGTGTATCCTTCCTGTATCTTTTCAGAGCTGAGATCATTCTGCAAACTCTTGATCCACAGGATTTAAAATGGCTGCCACCTATGCAGGAGTCCCTGGGTGTCGCAAATGGTTAAACGCTCAACTACTAGCCAAAAGGTTGGCAGTTCAAACCCACCCAGAGGTGGCTCGGAAGACAGGCCTGGCAATTGGCTTTTGAAAACCTGTGCAGTAGTTCTACTCTGCACATAGAGTCAGCATCGACTCGATGGCAACTAACAACACAAGCCACTCTGCAGTTATGCATGCAGGATAATTTAAGCGTTCTCCTGATTTGTCAGACATTGCAGTTGTGTCTGGTTTCCCCCACCCCGAACAGTGCAGGAGTAAACAACCTTGTAAAGAAAATTTTGTCTGTTTTTCAGCTTATTTCCTCAGGAGAGAGTTCCGGAAGGCGAACTGCTATTCCTCAAGGCTGTGGACCTTGTTTGCTGATGGTCTACCCACTGGCCCTGCCGCCTGTGTCCTGGCTGGAGAAGTGCAAAGAACAGGTGCCTTGCACCCCCACTTCCCCTGCTTCCAGGGACCCCTCAGCACAGGCTCTGCCTGTTGCCGTAGTGCTTCTCACCATGAACTCTTCTCACCATGAACTCTCGTAGCCTCAGCCAGGAGAGGCACGTATGAGTACTGAGCTGATTTCTGGCCCTTTGGGGGCAGATGGGCTTGGACTTTGCTTGACCCCTCTTCGCCCTTTCCCAGATATTCAATATTTGTTGTGACGTAACAGCCACAGGAGCTGTAAGAGGAACTATGGGCTTTGGGAGCTTTCTTGGGTTGAAAGAAGTAGGTGGGTTGGAGGGGGTCGGATGTATGCAGGGGTAGGAAGGCAGCCCAAGGGTTCTCAGAGGCTTGGGAGGAAACCAGTTTGAAATAAACGTGTTAACTGTTATTGTTGTATTACTGTGTTGTGAGGGTAAGAAATTGTGTATGCTAAAGCTTTCTCTCAATAAAAATATAAAGGGTGTGTAAAGACTGTGTCTTTCTGAGTTATTGAGCAAGCATAAAGGGGCACCCAGTAGGCATCAGGCACTTCCTAGGCTCCCTGCCTGAATCAACTGTAGCCTGAATCCTTGCAATCCTTAGATGAGGAAACTCAGGCCATTGAGGCTCAAGGGACCTGCCTACAGTCCTTGCACATTTTGTGGACAGCAGAAGTTGTTGAGAGGGACTGGGCATCTTGAAAAATAGCATTAATTCTCCATTTATTGAAATATGAAGGTATGGGTGGCCCAGCCCTACCATCCTACGAGAGTCCCCCCACCCCCGCAACGCACACACACAGACACATGCGCGCGCACACAAGGACTTTGAGTAAAGGGAGGGAGGTCAGGCAGGGCCCTTCCACTTTTTGGCACCAGGTGGTGCTGTGGGCCACCAGAGAGCGAGCTGGTGAAGATTTTTAAACTCCGGACCCCAGAGTAGCCCCCTTAGAGCCCTGCCACCCGCCCTAGCTAGACTTCACTGCTGTGGAGTCAGAAGAAACTGAATCCCGTTATGGATTTGATCAAGTTTCCCCAACAATAATTTGTAAAGTTTTTTTTCCCCCTTGGGAAAATGGGTGAGAATGCTTATTGAGCCCCTACTTAAGGTTCCAGGTGCCTTGCCAAGCACTTCACATACGTTATTTCATTTCACCCTGACAACATCCAAATAACAATTCTCAACAATCCTTAATCGTCATCTTGCAGATAAGGAAACCGAGGCTTAGAGGGAAGTCACTGGCCAAAGGGTTTTACAGCTTTTAAGTGGCTCATTCACAGCCCTGCAGCTGCCCATTAATCAGCTTCAGGGACACTTAGCCACTGTGTCCAAGTGTCTGCCTCCACTCTGCTGGCCCTACTGCCTTTCAGGCCAGGCCGGCCTCCTGGTTCTGCTCTGTCCTGTCCACCCTCCCCCAGCCTCCAAGATTCTAGCAGAGGAACAAACTCCTATTTCGGAGGCACATGAGCTTTGCCCCTTTGAAGGAAGGGAAAGAAAGGGGAGGAGAGGGGAAGGAAGGAAATCAGCGTGTTTCTGTGTGCCTGGCACTTTCACCGACATCATCTAATTTCATTGCCACAACAATTCAGTGAGGCAGGTAATGGTGTCTGAGTTGAGAGACCCGAATCTCAGAGATACTAGATTCCACGGGGGACTCCAGGTCTTTGTGACTCCCAAGCCCACACTCTCTCAGCTCTAATCTACCATGCTGCCTCCTAGGAAAGCTCCCTAAGGAGCTCAAGCCTCAACCTGACTGGTTTCTGGGTCTTTGCCAAAGCGATCAGATATGCATAAGATGCACTCTCTCTCGAGCTTTTGGGAGAACCAGCCAGGTGACAGTTCTGTCCTGTAGAGAAGGGCCTGCAGAGTAAGGCAAGCCAGTGGCAGTGCTGAGTATGTGCCATGAGGTGGGACTGACTGCCCCTAAGGGACAAGGCTATGGGGCCATGAGCTGCATCAGTGAGTACTGGGGCTTCCAATCATGCTTCGGGGTTCAGATAAGGTCTCCAGCACTCCTGGGATTTCTCATGACATCACAGGTAGGGATAGGTGAGCCCAGGTTGTGCAATGGCCAATCAGAGCAGGTAGTGGAAAGTAGGAGCTACATAGGGTCAGCCCTGCCCCAGCCCTGCACCTGGAAGCCCTGTAGGCAAAAGAGCCTGGATTCCAGTGCAGCCCTGTCACTGACTCGACCTGGAACCTTGAGTGAGTCCCATCCCCACTTGGGCCACAGCTTCCTCATCTGTCTCGTCATTGTTGCATCCCCGGGGTCCAGCACACTGCTTGGTACATAGTAGGCTCTCAACCCTTGTTTGGTACACAAATGAGGAAATAAGTGAGTAAATGGGCCACGGTGGACGGAGACCTAGAGGCAGCCCGCTAAGGGTATGTGCAGATGGCCTGAAGCTCGGAGGACTAGAGGATCTCTTCCAAAACAGAATCAGGACCCAAAAAAATCTCTCCAACTTGGAAGGGTGTGTTGAAATGACCTTTACCAGGGGAACACGTGAGATCTTCCAGTCAGGTTCAGACAAACCAACGGCGGAAGCCTAAGTGGGGGAGACGTAGCTCAGAAGAAGCTTTTGAAAAAATAAAATTCAGAGAATTTGAGTTGATGCAGGCTTGGTCTGAATCAGTAGGCTGGCATGGCTGCCAGAAAGGCTAATGCCTTCCTGGGATGCTGCAATAGCAATGTGGGATTCAGGAGGTGGGAAGGCCTCACCTGGGGTCCTGGCTTCTGTCCGCCTAGTGGAAGGGGACCAGATTGCACCTCACACAAGGCCTTTGGCATGCCACGAGTAAGGAAATATCAGAATAAAAGAAAGGAAAAAGGAGAGAGAGAAAGGGAACCATACATGGGTGACGAGGATGGTGGGGGACATTAAAACCCTGTCCCCAAGGGATGGAGGAAGGCAGAGAAAATCTCTTTAACTGTGAAGTTGGCCCCACTGTTCTCCTCATCCATGCTCTAAGTGAGGAAACTGGCGTCTGCGGGGTCGAGCAACTGGCTCAAGGTCACTTGCCCCATTTGCCAAGTTCAACTGAAGTCCACCAGTTTGACACCCAGAACTCTTGTTTTTAACTTCTACCCCCAACCCACAGCCACAGAATCTCCAGAAATTTCTATTTCTAAAAAGCTCCATAGGCAATTCTAACACCTAGCCCAAACCAGCCCAGTGCAGAAAAGAGCCTTGGAGCTTAACAAGCCCAGAAGGACCTGTTTGGCACTAAGCCTTCCCATGGAGCTCCCTAGTAAAAACAAAAATAAAACAAAAAAGACCAAACCAGTGTCAAGTTGATTTCAGCTCATGGCGACCCCATGTGTTTCAGAATAGAACTGCGCTCTGTAGGGTTTTCAAGGCTGTGACGTTTCTGAAGCAGATTGCCAGGCCTTTCTTCCCAGGTGCCTCTGGTGAACTTGAACCACCAACTTTTCAGTTTGTTGCCCAGTGTTACCTGTTTGTGCCACCCACGGACTTCCTTGGCCCTAGGCCTAGCAGTGTCCTTCTCGAAGACGGGAGGAGGTTGGTCTATGTGGTGTTTAAGGTCCAGTACTGGCACATAGTAAGTGATCAAGAAATATATGTACCATGATCCCTCAGCATGCACCATGGTCTGGTGTGAACTCGCCCCTCATGGACACCTGCTCAGCTAGGCACTTACACCCTCCTGAGAGGGATATGTTATGGGGTGGGTGCAGAAGTTCTGGCCCTGAGGAATCAGGCCCACCTTGGAGCCTAAGCCTGTACCCTCATCTGCCAGAACTGGCTCACTCAGGGCCTCAGCTCCTCCCCAGTGGATAAGGACAGGCATTAACAAGGTGAGAGGGTACCCCAAATGGGGTGGGGTCGGGGGGAGGACTCCACCTCTGGCTAGCCCTTCATGTATCCTGCCCAAACAGGGAAAGCTCAGCAGGCCCCTTCTCCCCAGGGACTCCACAGACAAGAAATGCAAAGCCCAGAGTTCTCAGTTGCCCTGGTAACAGTGGGGCCTACTTGGAAGAAAACAGTCTCTTAAAGGCTTACTAAAAAAAACTAAAAGCTTAGGAGGGTGGATATTTCCTTTGACAGAGAGCAGGCTCTGACCTGCTCCCTGAGCCCCCTTTCCCTTTCCTGCCTGCCACACATTGGGGTAGAGCTGGGCCCCCTCACTTCCGCCAACTTTCCTGCTCCTGCATAGGAAGGGGGGATGCCAGAAAGTGGGGCCCTGGCTTTTTCTCCCCTGCTCTTGCTGCGGTTGTTAATATGAAAATGGATGGCGTCAGCCTGTGAATTCGTGGCAATGATGGCCCTCTGGCCTGAGCAAGCCTTGCCTCATAGGGCCAATACAGAATCAAACTTGAGAAGGGCAAGTGCTCCCAGCTCCTCACCCTTACCATGTAGAGATTAGGCCTATTGCGCGATTGGGCAAGCCAGAGAGGGTGTTCACAAGTTCCAGACTTCTTCACTAGTTCAGCCCCTCTTCCTCTGGCACCTGGACTTACTGCAGCAGCCTTCTTGCTGGTCTAACCAGTCTCTAGTTTCTTCCCCTTCTAATCAACCCACCTGTTGCATGGCTGTTGGGGAGGGAGGAGGGAGGCTGTCCTTTAAGCACAGAGATGCGGTTATATTGTTTCTATAAAAAAAAAAAAAACTCTTCAACGGCTCTCCTATCTCTATAGGAAGACTCGTAGACCTTATTCTGTATTTTTCACTCTCTGGTCATAAAGTACCTATGCTGTCTCATCTGCCCATGCCACCCTTCTTCCCTCTTCCATTCAGTCCAAACTCCAGACATATCTAATTTCTTCTTTCTTTTCATTACATACCAGGCCCTTTCAAGCCTCTGAACCTTTGTAGATCCCATACCCTCTGGGCCTTAAAAATTTCCAAACACTCCCAACCCCACTCCAACTGGCAATCTTCTCAGCTCAAAGGCCACTTCTTCTACTGGCTTCACTTCTCAGATAAGCCCCATCACTCCTGACTCCACTGGTTTGTGAAGCTCAAGCTCCACCTGGGAGCAGATACTAGTCCATGGCTCCAAAATGAGTTAATTGCTGCAAGACTGCTGTTTGGTTTGAGAACATGGACGTGTCCCTTTGGCAGGTGGGGGCTGCATTGGCAGTGGCCTTTGTAAGGAGGGTGACCTCATAAGATTTTGACTGAGGGCTAGTTGGTATGCAAGTAGAGCTGGGAGCCTCCTAAATGAAGTTGGAGGTGTGGACAGTAGGACCAAGTAGGAGAGAGAAAGTAGGAGCTTGTGGGGCTGATTGTTTATTCCCAGCTGAGAACCATGTCAGCGGCCCCCATCTCTTTGGAAAATATCAACTCCTCTCAGTGGCGTGGTGGAGAGTGGCCTTCATTAGGCTTATTAGTCTCACAGAGCTGGCTTTGAACCCTGGCTCTGCCACTTCCTTGCTGTGTGCCCTTGGGTTGGTCACTTTATCTCTTTGAGCCCCAGTTTCCTTTTTCCAAAAATGTAGGTAATAGTATTTACTAAATGAGGTAATTGATATGAACCAACAACAACAATAAAAATAACTAATACACTAAGCCGTTTACATTTATCAACTCAGTGAATCATCACAACTACCCTATAAAGTAGGTAGTGTGATTACTCCCCATTTTGCAGATGAGAAAATTGGGCACAGAAAGTTCACCATGCCCAATGTTATAGCGCTAGCTCGAAAGTGCTTTTAAACCCTCCAGTAAGATAGGCAAAGTTCCGTGGATCAGAAATGAGGCCAGTGGAGTATGAATGCTCCAAGTAGGAGTCTTAACCTTTTTTAGGCAGTCTGACAAAACCACTGGACCCCTTCTCAGAATAATGTTTTCAGATAAATAAAATAGATAACATTGCAAAGAAAATCAATCATATTGCAACAGTTATCAAAATATTTTTTTTTAATTTGTGACCTAGCTATATTAATAATTTATTAATACATTAAATCACAAGATTTAGTGGCAGGTATATAGTTTAGAAGTTTCCAAGTGGCGTTGAGCATAAATGATATTTTGGGATACTTGCAACAACTCTAATATGATATGAAAATATTTGTGAGTTCTATTTGGAAACCATGGTGGTGTAGTGGTTAAGTGCTACGGCTGCTAACCAAAGGGTTGGCAGTTCAAATCCACCAGGTGCTCCTTGGAAACTCTATGGGGCAGTTCTACTCTGTCCTATAGGGTTGCTATGAGTCGGAATCGACTTGACGGCACTGGATTTTGGTTTTTTGGTGATAAAATCACAGATACTGTTAATATTATTATGGTTTGTTGCCTACATCCCTAATTTGAGAAAATGCTAAATTTGTTAGAATTTAATGAAAAAAAAAAGATCAAATAATTTTCCCACCCAGGTTCATAGACCCGCCCCCCCCCCCCCCCACGAATGCTATCCACACACCCCTTGGAGGTCCATGGAGCTCAAGTTAAGAAGCCCTGTCCTAGAGGGTCAGAGAAAAGACAGTGGCTACACTGTCAGCTGCAGGGAGAAGCTGGGGGCTGGCAGAAAGACAAGTGTGTGGTTTCTCTTTCAAAAACTGTTTATAGAAATCATAAATTCTGGCAGCTCTCTCTTCCTCTTGGTCCTGAATCAGCAGCCCAGGGTGGGGCTGAGGCTGTCACATATGGTTTGAGTTTCAAGCTCACCACACACCCAGCCCTAAGAGTTGATTTGTTGCCACGCCCGTACTAGTGAAATCTTGGTGGGTTTTGCTCCATTTTAAAATTTGGACCTGCTTGCACACAGAGTTTTCCCATTAGTTTGTAAATAATCTGTGAGTGGACATTTTACTGGCTTTAAGATATTTTCTGAACTAATGAATACTTCCACCCTAGCACTCCAGCTAGGTGCAGGGCTTGCAGAAAGAAAGAGAAAGATCACAAACTGCCAGGCACCCCAGAATACCAGTCAGAATTGGTACTTTCCCAAAATACCAAATGATTTTCCTGACTTCCTGACTGTAACACCTGTCAGCTGAGTCCCTGGCAACCAGGGCAGCATGGTCCTGGGCGCTGTGACCAAGGAGACATACGGTGGAACAGCAGGAGGCATCTGCTTTTCTAACTTGCCTCCATTCCCATTCAATACTCAAAGTGAGCACTGCTCGTAAAGCTTAGGCCTCAGGCCTGCCCACAACGCTTTGCTTGGGGGTCCCTGTTGGCCAGGGTCCATTGCCTTCTGCTCTTCCCTAGACCCTCATATTTACCCAGAAACGAGCAACACCTGACTGATGGTCATGTGCTAAAAAGGCTGCAGCTTCATTTCCAAAATGAGAAAATTGCAAAGCATCATGGGAAGAAAATTAAAGAAGACCTGAATAAATGGAAAGACATTGTGTGTTCATGGATTAGAAGATTTAATATTGTTAAGATGTCGATACTATCCAAAGTGACCTATAGATTCAATGTAATCCCAATAAAAATTCCAACAGCCTTCTTTACGGAATTGGAAAAACCAATCCTCAAATTTATATGGAATGGCAAGAGGCCCCCCAAATAGCTAAAGCAATTTTGAAGAAGAAAAAAGTAGGACTCATACTTCCTGATTTTAAAACATATGTATCTACCATAATCACAACAGCCTGGTACTGGTATAATAATAATAGACACATAGACTGGTGGATTAGAATAGAGAATCCAGAAATAAACCCACACATTTACGGACAACTGATTTTTGACAAGGGTGCTAAATCCATTCAATGGGGAGAAAAGAGTCTCTTCAATAAATGGTGTTGGGAAAATTATATTTCCAAATGCGGAAAAAGGAAACAGGATCCATGCCTCACACCATACACAAAAAAGTGTTCAAAATGGATTAAGGATCTAAACATACAAACTAAAACTATAAAATTCTTAGAAGAAAACAGAGGGGCAAGGCTGTTGGGCCTAGTTTTTTTTTTTTTTTAAATAATATTCCATTGAGTTTTTAGTGAAAGCTTACACAGTAAATTAGGTAATTAGGTTTCCATTTGTCAATTTCTATACAAATCGTTTAGTGACATTAGTTACATTTTTCACAATGCATCAACATTCTCTTTAATTGAATTCTGGTGGTTTTGTTTCCAGTACTCTGGTTTCCCTGCCCCCTTATTTTCTTATCTTTGCTTTAGAGTAATTGTTGACCTTTCAGTTTCATATAGATGGTTTTCTAGTACAGCACCATATACTTAGGGGTAATATCTTTCATTTTGTGTGCCACTACATTATTTTGCTAAAAGGTCATCTCCGGGTTCAAGGTTCGGTTCAAAATTTTAAACAATATTTCGGGGAGTCCTCTGGTCTCAACTGGTCCAGTAAGTTTGGACTTCTAATAATTTGAGTTCTGTTTCATGTTTGTCTCCAATTCTATCAGGATCCGTCTATTGAAGCCCTGATCAGAAAGGTTAGCAGTGCTAGGTGGACACCATCTAGCTCTTCTGGTCTCAGGGTCAGTAAGTCCGTGGCTCATGTAGGTGGTTAACCCTGTAGACTAGTTTCTTCTCTGAGACTCTGGTTTCCTTCATACTATTTCACTCCTGATGAGTAGAGACCAACAGTTGTATCTTAGATGGCCGCTTGCAAGCTTTTAACACCCCAGATGCTACTCACTTCACTAGGATGCAGAACATGAACTTTGCGATCTATATTATGCTATTTGACTAAGTTGCCCCATGAGACTAAGGTCCTAAGCCTTCAGACCTAGGAAACCAGTCTTGCAAGGTGTTTGGTTATGTCTGAGAAGTATCTGTAATTGTGTCTTCTATGAATATATGTGCCTGCACACACTTACATGTACATATAGATACTTCTATCTGTGTACACATATGTATATACCTGTACCTACTCATCTACATCTATACACATACATATGTGATCATACAGTCTTTTTTTGGTCATCGTTGGTGTTGTTCCCAAATTATATATGTCAAATTCTTCAGTACAAACATCCTTTTCTCTTGAGTGCTTTTTAGTGACTTCATTTACTTTGGTCAAGTGGTGCTCACTATACCCACATTTGGTGCTACTTTTCCCATAACCAAAAATAACAAGGATCTATGATCTTTTTTTTTTTTTTATGATCTAGAGCATAATTCTCCCACCCCCCACCTCCCTGGTAACCAACGATGAACACTCGTCTCTCTCTATGAATCTATCCTTGCCTTCTTATAAAAAGAGGGGTCATACAATATTTGTCCTTATACGATTGACTTATTTCATTTAGCATATGTCCTCAAGGTCCATCAATGTTATGTTTCATGGACTCATCCTTATTCTTTATGGTTGCATAATATTCCATTGTATGTATGCACCACATTTCGTTTATCAATCCGTCTGTTGATGGGCACTCAGGTTGTTTCCTTTTTTTTTTTTTTTGCTATTATGAATATTTGAAATCAAACGACACATTGCCTTAGGCAAATGTGCTGCAAAAGATCTCTTTAAAGTGTTAAAAAGCAAAGATGTCACCTTGAAGACTAAGATATACCTGATCCAAGACATAGTTTTTTCAATCACCTCATATGCATGCAAAGCTGGACAATGAAGAAGGAAGACCAAAGAAGAATTGACACTTTTGAATTATGGTGTTCGCGAATGATATCGAATATACCGTGGACTGCCAAAACAACGGACAAATTTGTCTCGGAAGAAGTACAGCCAGAATGCTCCTTAGAAGCAAGGATGGTGAGACTTTGTCTCACATAACTTGGACATGTTATCAGGAGGGATCAGTTTCTGGAGAAGGACATCATGCCTGGTAAAGTAGAGGGTCAGTGAAAAAGAGGAAAGCCCTCAACAAGATGGATTGACACAGTGGCTACAACAATGGGCTCAAGCATAACAATGATTGTGAGGATGGCACAGGACTGGGCAGTGTTTTGTCCTGTTCTATGTAGGGTCTCTATGAGTGGGAACCAAATCGATGGCACCTAACAACAACAATATTGCGAATAATGCTGCAATGAACACAGATGTGCATATGTCTGTCAGTGTCTCTTTTATTAAATCTCTAGGGAATATACATAGGAGTAGGATTCCTGGATCATAAACTATTTGTATTTGTAATTTTTTGAGGACACACCACACCATTTTCCATAGTAGTCAGGCCTAGTTTTAACAATGTGTTTTTATATAGTAACAAAAGTATGAAAAGCAAAAGACAAAATAAATAAATGGGACTTCATAAAAATTAAAACTTTTGTTCATCAAGACTTTACCAAACCAATCTACAAATACAATGCAACCCTGATCCAAATACCAACAGCATTCTTTAACAAGATGGAAAAACTAATCACTAACTTCATATGGAAAGGAAAGAGGCCCTGTAAGTAAAGTATTACCGAAGAAGAAGAACAAATTAAGAGGCCTTGCACTACCCTACCTCAGGACCTATTATACAGCTGTGGTAGTCAAAACAGCCTGGTACTGGTTCAATGACAGACACATTGATCAATGGAACAGAGTCGAGAATCCAGATGTAAATCCATCACCTGTGGTCACCTGGTCTTTGACAAAGTCCCAGAGTCTATTAAATGGGGGAAAAGACAGTCTTTTTAGCAAATGGTGCTGGCAAAATGGGATGTCCATCTGTGAAAAAATGAAACAGGACCCATACCTCACACCATACACAAAAACTAATTCAAAATGGATCAAAGGCCTAATATAAAACCAAAAACTATAAAGATCGTAGAAGAAAAAATACAGTCAATGCTAGGGGCCCTAATTTACGGCATAAGTAGGATAAAAACCATAACTAACAATACACAAATACCAGAAGATAAGCTAGGTAACTGGGATGTTCTAAAGTCAAAAACTCATGCTCATCAAAAGACTTCACCAAAAGAGCAAAAAGAGAACCTATAGGCTGGGAAAACCTTTTGGCTATGACATAGCCAACAAAGTTCTAATCTCTAAAACCTATTGGAAAATCCAACACCTCTGCAGCAAAAAGATGACTAATCCAATTAAAAAATGGGCAAAAGACATCAACAGACATGTCACCAAAGAAGACATTCAGGCAGCTAACAAACACATGAGGAAATGCTCGCCATCACTAGCCATTAGAGAAATACAAATCAAAACTGCAATGAGATATTATCTCACCCTGACATTACCAACACAAATGAAAAAATAAATAAATAACAAAGGTTGGAGAGGCTGCAGGGAGATTGGAACTCGTATGCACTGCTGGTGGAAATGCAAAAAGGTACGACCATTTTGGAAAACAATATGGTGCTTCCTTAAAAAGCTAGAAATAGAAATACAATATGATCCAGCTATCCCACTCCTAGGAATATATCCTGGAGAAATAAGAACCGTCACATGAATAGACACATGTACGCCCATGTTCATTGAAGCACTAAGCAACAAGATGAAAACAACCTAAGTGCTCGTTAACAGATGAATGGATAAACAAACTATGGTACATACACACAATGGAATACTATGCAACAGTAAAGAACAATTATGAATCTGTGAAACATCTCACAACATGGATGAATCTGGAGGGCAATATGCCGAGTGAAATAAGTCAATCACAAAAGGATAAATACTCTATGAGACCACTGTTATAAAGACTCATGAAAAGGTTTATACACAGAAAGAAACAATCTTTGATGGTTACGAGGGAGGGGAGGGGTGGAGAGGGAGAAACACTAAATAGACATAGATAAGTGGCAACTTTGGTGAAGGGTAAGACAGTACAAAATACTGGGAAAGTCAGCACAACTTGATCAAGGCAAAGTCGTACAAGCTTCATAGACACATCCAAACTACCTGAGGAACCCAATTACTGGGCTGAGGGCTGGGGACCATGGTCTTAGGGGACATCTAGCTCAATTGGCATAACATAGTTCATAAAGAAAATGTTCTACATCCTACTTTGGTGAGTATCGTCTGGAGTCTTAAAAGCTTGTGAACGGCCATCTAAGATACTCTACTGGTCCCACCCCATCTGGAGCAACAGAGAATGAAGAAAACCAAAGACAGAAAGGGAAAATTAGTCCAGTACAAGTAGATGGTACCCAGCTACCACCACCAACTGCTCTCACAGAGATCACAGTAGAGGGTCCTGGACAGAGCTGGAAAAAAAATGTAGAACAAAAGTCTAACTCACAAAAAAAAAAGGCCAGACTTACTGGTTTGACAGATGGGTGAAACTCTGAGAGTATGGCCCCTAGACACCCTTTTAACTCAGTATTGAATTTACTCCTGAGGTTCACCCTTCAGCCAAAGATTAGACAGGCCTATAGAACAAATGGAGCTCTGGTGGTACAGCGGTTAAGAGCTCAGCTGCTAACCAACAGATGGGCAGTTCAAATCCACCAGCCACTCCTTGGAAACCCTATGAAGCACTTCTACTCTGACCTATAGGGTCGCTATGAGTTGGAATTGACTAAAGGGTAACAGGTTTTTTTTGTTTGTTTGTTTCATAAAAGAAACAATAATACACATAGTTCAACCATGTGTATGAGACTAAATGGGTACACCAGCCCAGTGGCAAGGACAAGAAGGCAGGAGGGCATAGGAAAGCTGGGCGAATGGAAACGAGGAATCCAAGGTTGAGAAGGGGAGAATGTTGACATGTTGTGGGGTTGGCAACCAATGTCACAGAACAATATGTGCATTAATTGTTTAATGAGAAACTAACTTGCTCTGTAAACCTTCGCCTAAAGCACTGTAAAAAAGGAAAGTCCTCAAATCAATAGCCTAACTGTGCAAGTTGAGGAACTAGAAGAAAATAGACAATTAAGCCTAAAGCTACACAAGGAAAAAAAAAAAACAAAAAACACCAAATATCAGAGCAGAAATAAATAGGGAATAGAAAAATAGAGAGAATCAACAAATCATAAATTGGATCTTTGAAGAGATGGACAAAATAGGCAAATCCTTATCTAGACTGACAAAGGAAAAAAAAAGAATGATGCAAAAAATTAAAATAAGAAATGAAAGTGGAAGCATTGTAACCAAGCTGATAGAAATGAAAAGGATTATACTAGAATACTATAAACAATTTTATACCAACAAACTACATAACTTAGATGAAATGGACAAATTCTTAGAAACACATCATCTCAACAGACCTACGACAAGTGAAGAGATTGAAAGGGTAATTAAAAACCTCCCAACAACAACAACAACAAAGTCCCAGACCAGGGAGCTTCACTGGGGAATTACACCAAACACTTTAAGAATTGACATGAATCCTGTTCAAACTCTTCCAAAATGTAAAAAAGGAAGGAATAATCCCTAACTCATTCCATGAAGCCAGCATTACCCCGATACCAAAGCCAGACAATGATACCAGAAGGAAAGACAACTACAGGCCAATATCCCTTATTAATACAGATGTAAAAATTCTCAGCAAAATACTAGCAAACAGAATTATACACCACTACCAAGTGGAATTTATTCTAGGAATACAAGGATGGTTCAACATTAGAAAAATCAATCAATGTAATACATCACATTAATAGAACAAAGGAAAAGAACCACCTGATTATCTCAACTGATGCAGAAAAAGCATTTGATAAAATTCAACACCTTTTTGTGATAAAAACACTTAACAAGATAATACATAAAAGAGAAGCTCCTCAGTATGATTAAGGGCATTTATAAAAAACCAATAGCCAACATTATACTAAATGGAGAAGCTTTGAGAGCTTTCCCCTAAAGGTGGGGAATAAGGCAAGGATGCCTGTTTTCAGCATTCTTATTCAATATTGTATTGAAAGTCCTAGCCAGATGAATCGAGAAGAAAAAGAAAAAAAAATCTTATCCAAATTGGAAAGGAAGAAGTAAAATTATCTCTATTTGCAGATGACATGATCTTATGTATAGAAAATCTCAAAGAATCTACAAGAAAGCTTCTAGAGCTAAGAAAGGAACTTAGCAAAGTTGCAGTGTACAAGGTCAATCCACAAAAATCATTTACTTTCTATACATCAACAGTGAGAAATCTGAAAAGGAAATTAAGAAAACAATTCCATTTACAATAGCATCCAAAATAATAAAATGCCTAGGAAAAAATTTAACCAGGAATGTACAATACTTATCCAATGAAAATTATAAAACACTGCAGAAGGAGATTAAAGAAGACCTAAATAAATGGAAAGACACTCCATGTTCATGAATTGGAAGACTTAATATTGCGAGGATGTAAATACTACCCAAAGCAATCTATAGATTCAACGTAACCCCAAAGGATATTCCAACAGCCTTCTTTACAAAAATGGAAAAACCAATCCTCAATTTTTTTTTTTTAACTCTAAGGTACATCTCTTGTAGACAGCCTATAGACAGATCATTTTCTTTTATCCATTCTGCCACTCTCTGTCTGTTTATTGGTGCATTTAGTCCATTTACATTCAGCTTAATTATGGGTAGGTATGAGTTTAGTGCTGTAATTTTGATGCCTTTTTTTGTGTGTTGTCGACAGTTTCTTTTTCCCACTTAATTTTTTGCACTGAGTAGTTTTTCTTTGTAAATTGTGTGTCCTCTTTTTCATTGCTGTTGATTTTGTTTTGGCTGTGTATTCTTTTTCTTGTATTTTATTTTGATGAGTAGGATTGCTAGTCTCTTTTGTGGTTACCTTAATATTTACCCCTATTTTTCTAAGTTTAAACCTAGCTTTAATTTCTTTATATCACCTTGACTTCCTTTCCATATGAAAGATCTATGACTACATTTTTTAGTCCCTCTTTATTGTTTAATGTTGTCATTTTCTACATAAGTACATCGCTGTTTCCCTGTTTTGAGCTTTTTTATCTTGATTTACTTTTGTGATTTCCCTATCTGTGTTGACATTTGGTTGCTCTGTTCTGTATTCTAGTCTTGGGTTGTACCTGGTATTGCTGATTTTCTAACCACAGAACTCCCTTTAATATTTCTTGTAGTTTTGGTTTGGTTTTTACAAATTCCCTAAACTGTTATCTGGAAATGTCCTAATATCACCTTCATATTTGAAAGACAGTATTGCTGGCTATAGGATTCTTGGCTGACAATTTTTTTCCTTCAATGCCTTATATAAAAAAAAAATGGAAAACTTAATGAATTTGCATGCAGTCCTTGTGCAGGGGCCATGCTAATCTTCTCTATATCGTTGCAATTTTAGTATATGTGCTGCTGAAGCAAGCACCCAATCCTCAATTTTCTATGGAATGACAACAGGCCCTGAAGAGCCAAAGCAATTTTGAAAAACAAGAACAAAATAGGAGGACTCAAACTTCCTGATTTGAAAACATACTATACAGTTACAGTAATCAGAACAGCCCAGTACTAGTACAAAGACAGACAAATAGACCAATGGAATAAAATTGAGAGTCCAGAAATAAATCCATACATCTAGGGTTAATTGATTTTCAAAAAGGGTGCTAAGTCCATTCAATGAGAAGGGAAGAGTCTCTGGATTTCTACATGCAGAAGAACTCATTAGAATCCATGTCTCACACCATACACAAAAGCCAACTCAAAATGGATCAAGGAGTTAAATGTGAAGACTAAAACCATAAAATTCTTAGAAGAAAATATAGATGAGTGGCTACGGGGCCTATATATTTTTTAAATGATGGATTATCAGATATGCCAACAAAAGCATGAGCAGCAAAAGACAAAATAGGTAAATAAAACATCATAAAATTAAATACTTTTGTTCATCAAAAGACTTTATCACAACAGTGAAAAGATAACCTAAGGATTGGAAGAAAATTTTCAGGAACTATGTATCTAATAAGGGTCTAATATCCAAAATATATACTTTTTTTATATATAACTTATCAGTAAAAAGACAAACAAGTCAATCAAAAAATGCGCAAAGGACTTGAATAGACACAAGGATATTCAAATGGCCAACAAGCACATGAAAAGATGCTCAACGTCATCATCTGTTAGAGACATGGAAATCAAAACTACTTCACTCCCATTTGTACGCCAATGTTCATTGCAGCCCTATTCACAATAGCCAAAATGTGGAAATAAACTAAATGCCCATCAACACATGGATGAATAAACAAAATGTGGTACATACATACAATGGAATGCTACGCAGCCAGTCGGAGAAATGGAAGTCTTGATACATGGTACAACATGCACGGAGCTTGAAGATACTATTCTGAGTGAAATAAGTCAATCACAAAAGGACAAATATTGTATGACTTCACTTACATAAAAAGACAGGAAAATGCAAATGTATAGAGACCAAAGTTTATCAGTGGTTACCAGGGGTGGGAGGGAGGGAGGAGGGGGGGTAACAGTGAAGGAAAAATCACATTGAATAAAGGTACAGTTGTACAGCTGATTATTGTAATTGCCGTCAATAAGTTTTATCCCTGTACAAAGTTGAATTGGCAAAAGCTGTGTGATAGATATTTTTACAATGACACACACACACACACACACACACAAGAGTAGCAGCTGAGGCTGATTATGTAAAATCAAAAACCTCATGGGATTTGGTTCCTTGGTTTGGAGGTTTAGGCTCTTGGTTTCATGGGACATCCAGTTAAGTGGCCCAATAATGTGATTAGGGCTTCTATTCCACCTCCTAGTTCCTTTTGTAGTGTATGGAGTCCTGAAAGCTTGCAAGCAGCCTTCCAAGGCACAACAATTGCTCTGTTTGAGCAACAGAGGAAGAAAAAGAGTCAGGAATAGGAGGAGGAAATGGAATGTGTGGCTAACTGCCTCCATGAACAACTGCCCCCTTTACCATAAGATCACAGGAACTAGATGGTGCCTGGCTACCATTACTGAACATTTTGATCAAAGATTCTATAGGAGAATCCTGATCTAAAGGAAGAAAATGCAGAACAAAATTTCAAATTTTCATGGACTCCAGGCTTTCTGCAGCCATGGAGGCTGGATGAACCCCGGAAAGAATTGTCCTGAGATAATCCTTAACCCTTAAACCAGCAATATCCCCTGACGTCTGCTTATGTACAACAAAACACCTATAGGGATTTGGTTTCTTGGTTTGGGGGTTTAGGGTCATGGAACATTACAGTTAATTAGCCTAATATAATTTTTAGCACTTCTGTTCTACCTCCTAGTTTGTTGGGTAGTATCTGGAGTCTTAAAAGCTTGCAAGTGGCCATCCAAGGCACAAAAATTGGTTTGTATTCACCTGGAGGAACAGAGGAAGAAGAGTCAGGAATAGGAGGAGAAAATGAAATGTGCTGTTGATTGCCTCCAGGAACAACTGCCTCCTTTGCCACGAACAGACCAGAACTGGATGGTACCTGGCTGCCATTACCGAATATTTTGATCAAAGATTCTAAAGAATCCTGGTCAAAAGAGGGCAAAATGCAGAACAGAATTTCATTGTTCATGGAATCCAGGCATTATGGAACCATGGAGACTGGATGAACCCCTGAAACTATTGCCCAAGATAATCATTATCCCTGAAACCGTAAGCCAAAAATATCCTCTGAAGCCTTCTTTAAACCAAACCATAGGCTGGCATGTCCGCTGTGCTTTTTTGAAGAACTTACTATATGGGATCAAATTGATAACAGCAACTCAAAAGGTTAGATAGGAAGCTTAGGTGGAAGTGAGTTTATGTCAATAGGTGAGGAACAAATTGTAAAAGAAAGGTGAGATTTTGAAGAACGTAATCAATGTATTATCGTACATGTAGAAACTGTTTAATTGGTGTATGTTTTGCTGTGCATATTTTCAGCAACAATAAAAAAATGAAAGTCACCTCATGTTCATTGATCCAGAGACTTAGTATTGTTAATATGGAAATACTACCCAAATTGATCTACAGATTCACAGCACTCCTATCAGAATCCCAGCTGGCTTCTTTGTAGAAATTGACAAGTGGATTCTAAAATTCATACGGAAACCTAAAACCAAAAAACCAAACCCATTGCCATCTGGTTGATTCCGATTCATAGTGACCCTATAGGACAGAGTAGAACTTCCCCATAGGGTTTCCAAGGTTGGAATCTTTACAGAAGGACTGCCACATCTTTCTCTCGTTGAGCAGCTGCTGAGTTTGAACTGCCGACCTTTTGGTTAGCAGCTGAGCACTTAGTCACTGTGCCAAACCTAAGGGATCCATAATAACAAAAACAATAAAGAACAAAGTTGGAGGAGTCACATTTCCTGATTTCAAAATTTAGTACAAAGCAACTGTAATAATACAGTGTGGTACTGGCAAAAGGATAGACAAATAGACCAAAGAACTAGAATTGAAAGTCCAGAAATAAACCCCCTGATTTATGGTTAACTGATTTTTTGACAAAGCTACCAAGACAACTCAATGGGAGAAAGCACAGTCTTTTCAACAAATGGTGCTGGGACAACTGGATCTTCACATGCAAAAGAATGAAGTTGGATCCCTACCTCACACTAATTAAAAAAAAATTAACTCTAAATAGATGAAAGACCTAAATGTAACAGCTAAAACTATAAAACTCTTAAAAGAAAATACAGGCACAAATCTTTGTGACCTTGGATTAGGCATGTTTTCTTAGATATGACACCAAAAGCACAAGCAACAAAACAAAAAGGACACTATCAACAAAGTGAAAAGACAACCCACAGAATGGGAGAAAATATTTACAAATCCTATAGCTGATAAAGGACTTGTATCTAGAATATATAAGGAACCCTTATAACTCAATAATGAAAAGACAAATAACCGATTTAAAAAATGGGCAAAGGATCAGAATAGACATTTCTTCAAAGAAGATATACAAATGACCAATAAGTACATAAAGGGATTAGGAAAATACAAACTCTCAATAAGATAGTACTTTTTTATACCCATTAGGGTGGCTAGAATAAAAAAGACGGATAATAAGGAGGTGGGTAAAATGGTGGAATAGTCAGACACTCCCTGTCATCTCTCTTACAACAAAGATCGGAAAAAACAAATGAATCATATATAACAATCTAGGAACCCTATAGGTTCCTACAGGGTCGCTATGAGTCGGAATTGGCAACGGGTTTTTTTTTTTTTTTTAAGGAACCCTAAGCATCAAAGACAAAGCTGAAGAATTGGACTGAACAGCAGATGGAAGGAGCGACAACTCAAAAACAGCAGAAATGGGTAACTGCGGATCGCGGATCACCAGCATCCTGCTAGCTGAATTTGCACAGCGCACACAGGTTGAGGCAAGCAGCAACATTCCAAGCTGAAACCCACCCTGTCTGGTGCAGCCAAGCAGCGGCAAATCTCCATGCACCTCCAGAACCAAACAAGAGTGACACCAGACCTGCAAAAGTTAAGTGCAAGCTCCCAAACCACTCTGCACACACCATAACCCTTCCCCTCACCCGAGGTCCATGGCTGAGGAGCACTCCCTTCTCCTCATCCATTCTCCTCCTGACTCCAACACCAGTTCAACACCACCACACCCCCTAAGCCAGGATCTCATGGCCCTGTCTGAGGCACTTGCTCCTTTGCTCCTTCGCCCAGCCGCTGGCATAGGGGTTTCATGGACTTGCAGAACCCTTCAGCCCTGCTGATTGCCTGCACCAGCACCTTGCTAGCTGATCTGGTACAGTACACCCTCATTAAGACAAAACAGGCAGGACATCCACCTGAAGTCCGTTTTCATCAACAACAGCCAAGTTGGAGCTATAGGTATGTGGCACTTGACACTGCCACAGCCACTTGAGAAGAGGCCTTACCCACACCAGGGACCTGGGGGTTGGAGGTACCACCTGCTCCATCTAACCACACATGACAGGGGCCTGGGAATTAGTGGTGACCCCCAATCTCTCCAGCCAATGGCACCGGATGCCCAAGGACTGGCTGCACAACCCCCTACTATACACTCCAGTGGACAGGGGCACACCCTTCATCTAGGTACCCAGGGCAGCCAACAACTCTCTGCCTTGCAACCCACATTAACCCCCACTGCAACCAGAGACCTGTGCTTACTTCAAACACTCCCACACAGGGAGCTCCTAAAAATCAAACAATTATGCTCATCCAAAGACTTCACCAAAAGAGCAAAAAGATTACCTACAGACTGGGAAGAAGTTTTTAGCTATGACATTTCCGATCAGTGCCTGATCTCTAAAATCTACATGATACTGCAAAAAGTCAACTACAAAAAGACAAATAACCCAGTTAAAAAATGGGCAAAAGATATGAATAGACACTTCACTAAAGAAGACATTCAGCTAGCTAACAGATACATGAGGAAATGTTCACAATCATTAGCCATTAGAGAAATGCAGATCAAAACTAGAATGAGATTTCATCTCACTCCAACAGGGCTGGCATTAATCCAAAAAACACAAAATAATAAATGTTGGCGAGGCTGTGGAGAGATTGGAACACTTATACACTGCTGGTGGGAATGTCAAATGGTACAACCACTTTGGAAATCGATTTGGCTCTTCCTTAAAAAGCTGGAAATAGAACTACCATATGATCCAGCAATCCCACTCCTTGGAATGCATCCTAGAGAAATAAGAGCCTTTACATGAACAGATACATGCACACCCATGTTTATTGCAGCACTGTTTACAATAGCAAAAAGTTGGAAGCAACCAAGGTGCCCATCAATGGATGAATGGATAAATAAATTATGGTATATTCTCACAATGGAATACTACGCACTGATAAAGAACAGTGAGGAATCTGTGAAACATTTCATAACATGGAGGAACCTGGAAGGCATGATGCTGAATGAAACTAGTCAGTTGCAAAAGGACAAATATTGTACAAGACCACTATTATAAGAACTTGAGAAACAGTTGAAACTGAGAAGAAAACATTCTTTTGTGGTTAGGAGAGGGGGGAGAGAGGTAGGGTGGGAGAGGGATACTCAATAATTAGATAGTAGATAAGAACTACTTTAGGTGAAGGGAAAGACAACACGCAATACAGGCAAGGTCAGCACAAGTGGACTAAACTAGAAGCAAAGAAGTTTCCTGAATAAACTGAATGCTTTGAAGGCCAGTACAGCAGGAGCAGGGGTTTGGGGACCATGGTTTCAGGGGACATCTAAGTCAATTGGTATAATAAAATCTATTAAGAAAACATTCTGCGTCCCACTTTGAAGAGTGGCATCTGGGGTCTTAAACGCTGGCAAGCAGCCATCTTAGATGCATCAATTAATTGGTCTCAAGCCACCTGGTGCAAAGGAGAATGAAGAACACCAAGGACACAAGGCAATTACGAGCTCAAGAGACAGAAAGGGCCACAAGATCTAGAGACTATATCATCCTGAGACCAGAAGAACTAGATGGTGCCCGGCTACAACTGATGACTGCCTTGACAGGGAACACAACAGAGAACCCCTGAGGGAGCAGGAGAACAGTGGGATGCAGACCCCAAATTCTCATAAGACCAGACTTAATGGTCTGACTGAGACTGGAAGGACCCCAGTGGTCATGGCTCCCAGACCTTCTGTTGGCCCAGGACAGGAACCATTCCCAAAGCCAACTCTTCAGACATGGACTGGACTGGACAATGGGTTGGAGAGGGATGCTAGTGAGGAGTGAGCTTCTTGGATCAGGTGGACACTTGAGACTATGTTGGCATCTCCTGCCTGGAGGGGAGATGAGAGGGTAGAGGGGGTTAGAAGCTGGCGAAATGGGCATGAAAAGAGAGAGTAGAGGGAGAGAGCGGGCTTCTCATTAGGGGGAGAGTAATTGGGATTATGTGTCAAGGTGTACATGGGTTTTTGTGTGAGAGACTGACATGATTTGTAAACTTTCACTTAAAGCACAATAAAAATTATAAAAAGAAAGAAAGAAAACACCCCATATAGCACCACCCGCCCAGGACTATAGGTGAGAGTCTCCACACTACATGCTCTGTGACCAACCACCTGGGCACCTACACCCTTACCAACCAGTAAGTGGTGGAGCACACACACAACACCCAACCTAACGACCAGGGAGAACATCACTTACAACCACGGCCAGGTGACCAACAGGACAGATTCATCACCCCACCAAAAAATGCCACGTACATCATCAACAGCCCTGCAAGAACAGTGAACAGGTTCCTGGGCTCACACACCTAGTAGCTGTTCTGACCACTTGGAGATAAGAGGTGAGAGCTCCAGTGAGGCAAGATTAATGACCAAAGTAGCATTCACATCCAGCCTACTTGGACAAATCAAAACAAAATAAAAGTTCAGGACACAGTAAACAAAAACACAATAAATAAATATATAAATATAATAACTTAGCAATGCCTCAGAGACAACAGTGAATATCAAATCACATAAAGAAGCAGGACAAGACAGTTCCAGCAAGTGATCAAAATAAAGAACCAGAAAACCTCCCAAGGGAAGATAAGGCAATGGAATGATCTGATAAAGAATTCAAAAGACTAATACACAGAGCTCCTCAAGAGATCAAGGAGGAGATCAGGCAAAACACAGACCAAACAAAGAACACACAGACAAAGCAATAGAAGAATTCAGGAAAAAAATACAAGAACAAAATGACAGAATAAACAGGCTGCTAGAAACCATATGGAAACAGCAACTAGAAATCCAAAAGATTAACAATAAAATTTCAGAATTAGACAACTCAATAGAAGGTCATAGAAGCAGAATTGAGACACTGGAAGTCAAAATAAGTGAGATTGAAGATAAATCCCCTGAAACGAATTTGTTTGAGGAACAATCAGAAAAAAAGAATGAAGAAAGCCTAAGAATTATGTAGGACACTATCAAGAGGAAAAACCTATGAGTGAGAGGAGTACCAGAATGGGGGCGGGGGGAGGGAAATGGAAAACATAGAATTGTCAACGGTTTGCTGGCAGAAAACTTCCCTACTATCACAAATGATGAGAAGATATTTATCCAAGAAACTCAACAAACTCCACACAGGATAGACCCCAAAAGAAAGTCACCAAGACATATCATAACCAAACTTGCCAAAACCAAAGATAAAGAATCCTGAGGATGGCTAGGGATAAACAAAAAGTCACCTACAAAAAAGAATCAATAATCCTAAGCTCTGATTACTCAGCAGAAACCATGCAGGCAAAAAGGCAGTGGGGTGACATATATAAAGCCTTGAAGGAAAAAAAATTGCCAGTCAAGAATTATATATCCAGCAAAATTGTCTCTCAAATATGATGGTGAAATTAGGCCATTTACAGATAAACAGAAATTAAGGAAATATGTAAAAAACGAGACCAAAATTACGAGAAATATTAAAGGGAGCCCTCCTGTTTTTTTTTTTTCCTGTTAGAGAACCAATAACATCAGATGACAATCCAAGACTAGGACACAGGACAGATCAACCAGATACCAACCCAGATAGGGAATTCACAAAAACAAAACAAAGCTAAAAGACTGAAAATAGGGAACCAGAAACGTCAATATGTAAACAACAATAACATCAAAACAAAAAAGAGAAAATATGGTGTACTCATAAAACTTCCATATGGGGAGGAAGTCAAGGCAATATCAAGATATAAAAGACTGGTTTAAACTTAGAAAAATAAAGGTAAATTTCAAGGTAACCAACCACAAAGGACTCTAACAAACCTACCCATCGAAAGAAAAAAAAAACATAAAGACTCAGCAAACACAAAATCAACAATAATAAAAGAGATGAAAAGAAAATATATAAACAAAAAGAGCTCAGCACAGAAAATTAAGCAGAACAAAGAAACTGTCAAAACCACACACACACACACACACGCATACGAAACAAATAACAGCAGTAAACTCAAACCTATCAATAATTACTCTGAATGTAAATGGCCTAAATGCACAAGAGACAGAGAGTGGCAGAATAAAAAAAAGAAAAAGAAGAAAAAAAATTTTTTTAGAATAGATTGAAAAAAAACATGATCCATCTATGTAGTGTCTACAAGAGACACAACTTTGACACAAAGACATAAACAAACTAAGACTCAAAGGATGAAAAAAATATCAAGCAAACAATAACCAAAAAAGAGCAGGAGTGGCAATATTAATCTCTGATAGAATAGACTTTAAAGCCAAATTCACCATAAAGGATAAGGAAGGACACTATATAATGATTAAAGGGTCAATACACCAGGAGGACATAACCCTAATAAACACATAAGCACTTAATGACAGGGTGCCAAAATACATTAAAAAAAAACTCCAACGACATTGAAAAGAGAAATAGTTCCACAATAATAGTAGGAGACTTCAAAACACCACTTTTGGTGAAGGACAGAACATCTAAAAAGAGACTCAATAGAGATACAGAAGATCCAAATGCCACAATCAAACAACTCGACCTCATAGACATATACAGAATACTTCAACCAACACCAGCAAAGAATACATTCTTTTCAAACGCACACGCAACATTCTCCAAAAAGACCACATTTTAGGCCACAGAGTAAGCCTTAACAAAATCCAAACATTGAAATAATACAAAGTATCTTCTCTGATCATAATGCCATAAAAGTAGAAATCCATAGCAGAAACAGCAAGGAAAAAACACCAAATACATGGAAACTGAACAAAACATTGCTTAAAAACTACTGGGTAATAGAAGATACCAAGGATGGAATAAAAAAATTCATAGAATCAAATGACAATGAGAACACATCTTACCAAAACCTTTGGGACACAGCAAGAGCAGTGCTTAGAGGTCGATTTACAGGAATAAACGCACACATCGAAAAATGAAGAAAGGGCCAAAATCAAAACACTAACCCTACAACTTGAACAGATAGAAAGAGAGCAGCAAAAGCAGCCCTCAGACTCCAGAAGAAAGGAAATAATAAAGTTTAGAGCAGAAAGAAATGGAATGGAGAACAGAAAAACAATTGAAAGAATCAAGACCAAAATTGGTTCTTTGAAAAGATCAATTGACAAACCACTGGCCAAACTGACAAAAGAAAAACGGGAGAGGAACCGAGTAACCAGAATAAGAAATGAGACAGAAGATATCACAACTGACCCAACTAAAATAAAAAGGATCATAACAGAATACTACAAAAAATTGTACTCCAACAAATTTGAAAACCTAGAGAAAATGGACAAATTTCCGGAAACACATTACCTACTTAAACTAACACAAACTGAAGTAGATAACTAAACAGACCCATAACAAAAGAAGCGATTGAAGAGGTAATTTAAAAACCTCCCAACAACAACAACGACAAAACAGCCCTGGCCTGGACTGCTTCACGGGAGAATTCTACTAAACTTTTAATACTACTCAAGCTATTTCAGAGCATAGAAAAGGAAGGAATACTCCTAAACTCATTCTATGAAGACAGCATAATGCTGATATTAAAGAAAGGCAAAGACACCACAAAAAAGAAAACTACAGACCAATATCCTCCACGAACACAAACGCAAAAATTCTCAACAAAATTCTAGCCAATAGAACTCAACAGTATATCAAAAAATAATACATCATGACCAAGTAGGATTCATACCAGGTATGCAGGGATGGTTCGACGGTAGAAAATAAATCAACGTAATCCACCATATAAATAAAACAAAAGAAAAAAATCACATGATCATCTCAATCGATGTAGAAAAGGCATTTGACAAAGTCCAACACTTATTCCTAAAAAAACTCTCAGCAAAATAGGAATGGAGGGGAAATTCTTCAACATAATAAAGGGCGTCTCTACAAAACCAACAGCCAACATCATTCTCAATGGAGAGAGGCTGAAAGCATTCCCCTTGAGAACAGGAACCAGACAAGCATTCCGTCTATCACCACTCTTATTCAACATTGTACTGGAAGTCCTAGCTAGAGCAATAAGGCAAGACAAAGAAATAAATGGCATCCAAATCGGTAAGAAAGAGGTAAAATTATCCATATTCGCAGATGATACGATCTTATACACAGTAAACACCAAAGAACCCACAAGAAAGCTACTGTAACTAATAGAAAGATTTTAACAAAGTAGCAAGATACAAGATTAGCATAAAAAATCAGTTCCTCTACACCAACAAAGAGAACTTTGAAAAGGAAATCACCAAATCAATACCATTTACAATAGCCCCCAAGAAGAATAAATACTTAGGAATAAATCTAACCAGGGATGTAAAAGACCTATACAAAAAAAACTACAAAACACTACTGCAAAAAACCAAAAGAGACTTACATAACTGGAAAAATGTACCACGCTCATGGATAGGTAGAGTCAACATTGTGAAAATGTCAATTCTACCCAAAGTGGTATACAGATACAATGGAACCCCAAACCAAATTCCAACAGCATTCTTTAAGGAGATTGAGAAACAAGGAAGAGGCTCTGGATACGTAAAGCATTACTGAAGAAGAAGAACAAAGTGGGAGGCCTCTCACTACCTGATTTTACCCAGTGCCCAGTGCCATCGAGTCGATTCCGACTCATAGCGACCCTATGGGACAGAGTAGAACTGCCCCACAGAGTTTCCAAGATGTTAGAGCCTGTTATATTCTTTTTATATAGCCACTGTAGTTAGTCAAAACAGCCTGGCACTGATACAACAACAGACACATAGACCAATGGGAACAGATTGAGAACCCAAACATAATCTCATTCATGTATGAGCAGTTGATATTTGACAAAGGGCCAAAGTCTGTTAAATGTCAAAATGGCAGTCTCTGTAACAAATGGTGCTGGCATAACTTGATGTCCATCTGTAAAAAACTGAAACAAGATCCATACCTCACACCATACACAAAAACTAACTGAAAATGGATTGAAGACCTAAATGTAAAATCTAAAATGATAAAGACCATGGAAGAAAAAATAGGGACAATGCTAGGGGCCCTAATACATAGAATAAATAGTATACAAACCATTACTAACAATGTACAATCACCAGAAGAGAAACTAGATAACTGGGAGCTCCTAAAAATTAAACACTTATTCTCAGCAAAAGACTTCACCAAAAGAGTGAAAAGAGAACCCACAGAGTGAGGAAAAAAAAGTTTTGGCTACGACATATCCAACAAGGGCCTAATCTCTAAAATCTACAAAATACTTCGACACCTCAATAACAAAAAGACAAATAATCCAATCTAAAAAGGGGCAAAGGATATGAAAAGACAGTTCACTAAAGAAGACATTCAGGTGGCCAAGACACATGAGGAAATGCTCTCAATCATTAGCCATTAGAGAAATGCAAATCAAAACTACAATGAGATACTATCTCACCCCGACAATACTGGCACTAACCCCAAAATCATAAAATAACAATTGTGGGAGAGGTTGTGGGGAGATTGGAACTCTTGTGCACTGCTGGTGGGAATGCAAAATGATACAATCACTTTGGAAAATGATATGGCACTTTCTTAAAAAGCTGGAAATAGAAATACCATATCACCCAGCAATCCCACTCCTAGGAATATACCCTAGAGAAATAAGAGCCATCACACGAATAGACATATGCACACCCATGTTCATTGTAGCACTATTCACAATAACAAAAAGATAGGAGCAACCTAAATACCCATCAAGAGACGAGTGGATAAACAAATTATGGTACACACACACAATGAAATACTACACAGCAGTAAAGAACAATGATGAATCCAAGAAAGATCTCACCACATGGATCAATCTGGAGAGCGTTATGCTGAGTGAAATAAGTCAGTCACAAAAGGACAAATATTGTATGAGCTCACCATTACAAAAACTCAAGAAAAGGTTTACCCATTGCAGTTGGCTCCATTCCAACTCATAGCAACCGTATAGGGCAGAGTAGAACTCCCCCATAGAGTTTCCAAAGAGCAGGTGGTGGATTCCAACTCCTGACCTTTTGGTCAGCAGCCGTAGCTCTTAACCACTATGTCACCAGGGTTTCCATAAAAGGTTTACACACTGAAAAAAATCATTCTTTGATGGTTACAAGGGTGGGGAGGGAGGGAGAGAGGAAATCATGAACTAGCTAGTAGACAAGTGTCAACTTTGGTGAAGGGGAAGACAAAACACAAAACAGGGAAAGTCAACACAACTGGACCAAAACAAAAGCATAGAAGTTTTCTAGACACCTCCAGCACTGAGGAACTGAGTAGCTGAGGCTGGGGGCTTGCGACCATAGTCTCAGGGGATATCTAGGTAAATTGGCATAACATAGTTCATAAAGAAACTGTTCTACATTTCACCTTGGTGATTAGTGTCTGGGGTCTTAAAAGTTTGTGAGCAGCCATCTAAGATATCTCTATTGGTCCCATCCTGTCCAGAGCAAAGGAGAATGAAAAAACACCAAAGACAGAAGGAAAATATTAGCCCAAAGGACTAAAGTACCACATGAACCAGACTCCACCAGCCTCAGCCCAGAAGAACTGTATGGTGCCTGGCTACACCAACGACTGCTCTGACAGGGTTCACAACAGAGAGTCCTGAAGAGAGCAGGAGAAAAATGTAGAAAAGAATTCAAATTCACAGAAAAAAAAAAGACCAGACTTAACAGTCTGACAGAGAGTGGAAGAACCCCTGAAACTACGGCCTCAGGACACTGCTAACTCAGAACTGAAACCATTCCCGCAGCCCACTTTTGGACAAAGATTAGACAGTCTTATAAAACAAAAAATAGCATACATGTGGAATGTGCTTCTTAGTTCAGTCAAATATATGTGATGAAATGGGCAACTCCTGTTCAAAAGCAAGACGAGAAGGCAGGGAGGGACAGGAACTAGACAAATGAACTAGGAAACCTGGGGTGGAAAGGGGGAGCATGCTGTCACATTGTGGGGATTGTAACCAATGTCACAAAACAATATGTGTATAAATTTTTGAATGAGAAATTACCTTGAGCTGTAAATTTCCACCTAAAACCAAAAACCAAATCCATTGCCATAGAGTTAATTCCAACTCATATGAGTATGAAACTTTCACCTACAGCACAACAAAATTAAAAAAATAAAAAGAGTAGCCACTGATGCTGCTTATATATAACCAAACACCTCATGGAGTATGGTTACTTGGTTTGGAGGTTTAGGGTCATGGTTTCATGGAACATCCCAGTTAATTGGCCTAATAACGTGTTTAGTGCTTCTGTTCTACTTCCTAGTTCATTACATAGTTCCTGGGATCTTAAAAGCTTGGAAGAAGCCATCCAAGGCACAACAATTGATCTCAATTTGCCTGAAGCAACACAGGAAGGAGAGTCAAGAAAAGGAGGAGAAAATAGAACGTGTGGCTAATTGCTTCCAGGAACAACTGCCTCCTTTACCATAAGACCACAAGAACTAGATGGTGCCTGGCTACCATTGCTGAACATCTTGATCAAAGATTCTGTAGCAGAATCTTGATCAAAAGGGGGAAAATGCAGAATAGAATTCCAATTCTCATGGACTGCAGACTTTCTGGAGCCATGGAGGCTGGATGAATCCCAGAAACTATTGCCCTAAGATAATCTTTAAACCTTAAACTAAAAAATAGCCCTTGCAGCCTTCTTAAAACCAAACAATAGTTTAGCTTAACTAGCAAAAAATGTCTGCCTTGAGCATTGTGCTCTTTCAAGATCTATCTACATGGAATCAAATTGACAAAAGCATTCAAAAGATTAGATAGGAACCTTAGCAGGCAGTGAGTTTATGTTAATGGGGGAGGAACAATTCAGAAAAGGAAAGTGAGAAAGGTTACACAATTTGAAGAATGTAAATATAATATACATATAAATCAATGCCACTGAATTGTACATGTAGAAATTGTTGAACTGGTGTATTTCTGCTCTGTATATTCTCAACAACAACAAAAATAAAATAATTTAAGAAAAAAGATGGATGATAACAAATGTTGGTGAGGATTCGCACAAACTGGAACACTCATACTTTGCTGATGAGAATGTAAAATGGTACAGCCACTTTGGAGAACAGTTTGGCCATTCCTCAAAAAGTTAAATATAGTGGCACCATATGACCCACAAGTTCCAAAATAAATGAAAACATATGTCCACACAAAAACTTGTATACCAGTGTTCATAGCAGCATTATTCATAATAGTCAAAAAGTGGAAACAACCCAAATGTCCATCATCAGATGAATGGATAAATAAAATGTGGTATATTCAATACAATGAATGTTATTCAGCCATAAAAAAGAATGACGTACTGATACATGATACAGCATGCATGAACCTTGAAAACACTATGCTAAGTGGAAGAAGCCAGTCACAAAGGGCCACATAATGTATGATTCCATTTATATGGAATGTCCAGAACAGGCAAAGCCAGAGAGACAGAAAGTAGATTAGTGGTTGCCTAGGGCTGAAGGTTGAGGTGTGAGGAGAGACACATCCTGGGGGGAAATAAGGAGTGACTGATAATGGGTGCAAGGTTTCTTTCTGGGGTGATGAAAACCTTCCAAAATTGTGGTGATGGTTGTACAACTTTTGAATAAACTAAAAACCACTGAATAATGCATTACAGAAAAGAGAAAGAGAGAGAGATAGAACTTTGGCAAGTCAGAAGCATACCGCAGTATCATATTCAAACATCAAAACAAAGTCCACAGAGGGAGATCAGGCACAGCTATATGGCAAACAGTAGAAATTCTAGGGTGTCATAGTAGATTCCGTAGTGATCATGTATATATCAACAAGGTATGCTACCACTTGAAAGTAAACTGGTTGCTGCGGTGTAAAGAAATACACTGTATAGACAAGCACCTGACCCTTACTAGAGAGTCTTATAAAGTTCCAGATACCATAGCTTAAAAGGTGAAAATGGGGCTGAGGGTGGCACACGTGGTATGGCCACACACCCATACTAATAATTTGATCTGGATCTTTATCTTTAAATCTACTACCCTGACCCTGTTTTAGGAGGTCACAGCCTAATAAGGAGCCCCCTGATACTTAGAGATAGTTTATTTGCAAGATGGAGATACAGACCCTGCTGGCTAACTCTACTTAGACCTTTCCGGATGGAGATCTAGTTCAAGCTCTCAAACAAAGGGCTTGGACTTCTCCACAGCAATCGGCAAGGTCTCACGGCTTCCAATACTACCTGATTCTCAGATGGAATCTTTCTCCCTTCCTGATGATGAATCTATTGCCCAACCTCCACATCCACTCCCCAATTGTCCTTACCGGGGCCAGCCAGCGTCTGTATTATTGTGTCTTAGGTTGGACCAGATTCTTGCTTCCGTCTCTTCTCTTTAAACCTTGAGGGACCTTGTGTTTAATTCTGCTCTGATGTGACCTGATGAGCCCAGAACCCCTCTATCTGCCCCTGAGTGGGGACGGGGACCTATATATGGCAACCCTATATCATGAGTCCTCTAGAACAGCCTTTGGTTATTTAGGATCCAATATATTTCTCTTAACCAATTGAATTTATTTAATATTTGGATTCCAAAGATAACATAACCATATTTCAAAAGTTTGTGAATTAGAGAAAGAAATCACCCATAATTTTACCTTGTCCATATACATACATATTTTTGCATAAGTACAACCACAGGAAAGACACAATTTTGTATTAGGTTTTTTTACTTATTACATCACAGGAATTTTATGATTAGATTTTTTTACTTAGAGTCACTGTCATGTGAGGGAGAAGACAGAAGTCTCAGGCTCCATTATTTCAAACAATGATAATAGTAGTTAATATTTATACATATAGTCCGTACTATGTCCCAGACGGTGCTCTAACACTTTAACACTTTACTAAGCACATTACTCATTTACTTCTCACAACAACCCTATGAGGCAGATACCGTTATTTTCCCCATTTACAGATGAAGAAACTGAGACACAGAGAGGTTAAGTGGCTTGTCCAAGGTCAGACAGGTGGTAACCCAGGTTGCGTAGTACTAGACTTTGTGCTGATAACTCCTCTAGTGGGTCTCCAGTTTTCGCGTGCTTCAAATCTCCTGGAGGGCTTGTTAAAACAGGTTGCTGGGCCCCACTCCCAGAGCCTTCTAATTGAGTAAGTCTGGGGTAGGACCAAGAACCTACATTTCTAACAAGTTCCCAAGTGATGCCAATGTTGCTGGTCTAAGGATCACATTTTGAGAATCACTGCTATATTGCACCTCCACAGTAGGACATAGGTTTGAGATACCTTGGAACCCACATCTAGTCCTTACAGCGGCAATGAAGGGGGCATTACTTGTCCTTCAGCCTTCTCTTCTCCTTCTCTCACTCTTTCCTCTGTAACGATAGGACAGGCACTGAGGGGTTCCATATCACAGTGGGGCTGCCTAAGGAGGGGGCTTATTCATGCCAGTCTCAGACTCAATTAGCTAAATGCAATCTCATCCAAAATGCAGAACAAAATTCTAACTCACAAAAAAAAGACCAGACTTACTAGCCTGACAAAGACTGGAGACACTCCGAGAGTATGGCCCCTAGATAGCCTTTTAGCTCAGCAATGAAGTCACTCCTGAGGTTCACCCTTCAGCCAAAGATTAGACAGGCCCATAAAACAAAACAAGACTAAAGGGGCACACCAGCCCAGAGGCAGGGACTAGAAGGCAGGAGGAGACAGGAAAGCTGGTAATAGGGAACCCAAGGTCGTTGAGAAGGGGACAGTGTTGACATGTCATGGGGTTGGTAACCAATGTCACAAAACAATATGTGTACTAATTGTTTAATGAGAAGCTAATTTGTTCTGTAAACCTTCATCTAAAGTACAATTTAAAAAATGCAATCTCATTCATTAAAAGGATTGATAAATCAGTCCCTGGCTGTCAGACTGCCTGGGTTATCACTTGACTGACGTCTGCAGCCAACTAATCTTACTTACAGGTTAATAAGATTCACTCAAGATTAACTCAGCCAGACACCTGCAGCCTCCCGTGTTCCCAAAACTGGAGAGGCTCAGGCTTGTCAAAGACAGCAGCTTTCTAGGACAGTAAGGGTCACTTCTTGTTCTATCAACTAAGTAAAATTCAAATTTGTGATCTGCAGGATTAAGGCTGACCCATCTGAAAATCAGGTGGTGGGTGTGGGGAGCAAACTGGTTCAGTATTAATGAAGAGGAACAGATTTGTCCATAAAACCACAAAACAAATAAATCGCTTGAAAGTTTGGGCCTGTTTCCCATGAAGGCAGCTGTGCTACTAGGGAAAGAGGGTGGGATATGGAGTTGGACAGACCTGGCTTTGAGACTTGGCCTCATCACAACTAGCTGTGACTCCTCTCTGAACTTTGATTTCCTCACTGATAAAATGGGGCTGATAAAACTTCCACCCTGCTGCATACCAGGGCAATTAAAGGATCATAGTAAACAAGGCCTGGAATGATATTTTGGATGCTGGGAAGCACCTAGCCAAGAGGCTGGCCCATCTACAGCCCTTGAAGGTCACTGGCTGAGGAGACGAACCAGGAATGGAGATCAGATCTTAGAGTGGTGGATGCATCCAGGCCCCTAAGTTCAAAAACCAGTTTTTCTCTTCCAAAACCCCTCTAATATCTGCCTACGGCCTGGCCCTTTACAGAGGTCTCTCTGCCAGACAGTTACCTCATAGTGAACGCCGTGATGTGCCATCCGGTTCTCACCAAAGGAAAAAACCACTTTCGGTTGGGAGAGCTGCTAGACAATGGCGTTTTGCTGTCCCCTCTTTGGAGTTTGCTTCAGCTGAAGAAACTGCCTTGTCTAATGTCACACCTATATCCTGGGATGGCTCTCTCTTCACAACTCAGGACAACTCTAAGGGGTGATCTCACACCAGCGCTTCCACCTCCGATCGAGTGGGGCCTTTGTGGGATCTGTATTGCAGTTTACTTTATCCCCTTTGCTACTCCCCTTCCACAGATGTTGATTTCAAGAGCCTGTCTAATAAACTTCCTGTTCACTCATCTTCATCTCAGAGTCGGCTTCCTGGGACACCCACCCTCCCTTTGCAGTTTCTTTGAAACATGCCGACATGTGTTCTCATATTGGCTCTGGTATAACTCATAGGCCTGCAGCAGACATGTGGCTAGCTGTTAACTTTTCCCCTCTCTTTTCCTGCTAATGGCTTCTATGCAATCTCTCTCTTTTAAAAATTGTCAACTTTAACTTCTTTCTGTTAAGCTTTCCTTTTTTTTCCTTATTACGAAAACAAAACTATTTTATCACAGTTAAAAATCAGGACAGACAAACTGAAAGAAGAAAATAACACTCATAATTCTGCACACCAGAGACAACCACTGCTGTTACTTTGGATTTATCTTGCCAGAAATTTTCCTATGCCAAACAAATATGGGATTATACTGTAGATATAAGGATTTCATTTTACTTGGATCCACAATCAATGCCCATGGAAGCAGGAGTCAAGAAATCAAACGATGTACTGCACTGGGCAAATCTGCTGCAAAAGACCTCTTTCAAGTGTTAAAAAGCGAAGGTGTCACCTTGAGGACTAAGGTTCGCCTGACCCAAGCCATGGTGTTTCCAATCGCTTCATATCCGTGAGGAAGACCAAAGAAGAATTGATGCCTTTGAATTATGGTGTTGGTGAAGAATATTAAATATACCACGGACTACTGAAAGAATGAACAAATTTGTCCTGAAGAAGTACAGCCAGAATGCTCTTTAGAAGCAAGGATAGCGAGACTTCGTCTCACGTTCTTTGGACGCAAGATGAATTGACACAGTGGCTGCAACAGTGGGCTCAAACATAGCAACGATTGTGAGAATGGTGCAAGATCGGCCAGTGTTTCGTTCTGTATGTAGGGTTGCTATGAGCTGGAACAAACTCGACGGCACCTAACAACAACACTGAAAATATTGTTTTGTGATGTGCTTAAACCAACTCTTACTTGCTTGGTATCACAATAAATATTTTCTCCCGGCCATGTTCAGCTACCCTATGAGAACGAGAGTGGGGAAGTGAAGACTCAGAGCCTGTGGGCAGCCAGAAATGCTAGTCCAGCCCCCCTCAGAAAATAGAGATGGGGAAACTGAGGCCCGGAAAGACGAAGGGCCCCTTCTCAGGTCCCACAATGAGTTAACATGACAGAGAATCCTCCCCACCCACACTGAGGCCATCCAGATCACCTCCTGACCTGGCCCTCAGCCTGTCTTTCCAGATGTCTGAGTTGCCCAACCAGGTTCACACCAGGAGAGGAGCAGGAAATAGGATTTGTATAAAAGAAATGCAGGAAAATGAGGACAGCATGCCAGTGTTTGTGTCTGGGTCTGGGT
The DNA here is from genome assembly GCF_030014295.1 of Loxodonta africana. Classification (NCBI taxonomy): domain Eukaryota; kingdom Metazoa; phylum Chordata; class Mammalia; order Proboscidea; family Elephantidae; genus Loxodonta; species Loxodonta africana. Next base: position 81,697,121 of record NC_087369.1, on the reverse strand, counting down.
CACTTTTCAGGGCTCAGATCCCAGCCCTCAGACAGGAGGCCGTGGTTCTGTATTTGATCCTCCATAATCTTCGAGCTTTGCACAGAGCGACCCTCCTTGCAGCTACCAGAAAAAAAAAAAAAAAAAGCAATAGCTTAACTAGTGAAGAATGTCTGCCTTGAGCATTGTGTTCTTTTAAGATCTATCTATCTGGGCTCAAACTGATGACAGCAACTGGAAAGATTAGCTAAAAAATTTAGGGAGCAGTGAGTTTATGTTAATGGGGGAGAAACAACTTGGGAAAGGAGGATGAGAATGGTTGCACGACTCAAAGAATGTAATCAATATCACTGAATTGTACATGTAGAAATTGTTGAACTGAGGGCAGGGGCCGGGGACATCACTTCTGCAACACTGTGGTCTGATAGAGAATGACTATAGTATGATCGAATACGCAATACCATCTCCTCCACAAGCGTGTCTGCCACCTGTCCTTCTCAAATGGGGGTCCAGAGTGGGAGTGTGCCTACAGGTGGACAGGAATTTTCAACCTTGCCTGCACCTTAGAACCATCCAGGAGCTTAAAAATACTAATCCCTGGGCTCCACCCTCAGGGATATTGATTTGCTTGGTCTGGAGTTGGGCACCAACATAGGCAGTTTTAAAAGTTTTTTTTAAAATGATTCTTTCTCTCTCTCTCTCTTTTTTTTTTTTTGACCCTTTATTGAGTCCCTATTATATGTCAGGCATTGGGAATGCCCTGTACATGCCTTATCTCTAATTCTTACAACAAACTTCCATTTTTAAAATGATACTGAGAGAGACCCTGTAAATTGCCCAGGTCACACAGCTAGTAAGCAATAGACCTGCACTTAAATTCATGTCTGACAGTTAATTTCCCAGCCTACCCTGTAAAAATAGATACAATTTCTTAATCACATATCCCCAGGTGATTCCAATGGGCAGTAGGGTTGATAACACTGGGTAAATAGTGGTTGGTGCCGCTGAGGCATAAGGTAGTTTTCTGGGTGGTTCTTCTGGCCCAGTAAGTAGTAAAGGATGAGAAAGCCTCCACTTGGGCAACTTCTGTGGTTCTTAATCCCAGCTCTGTGACTTCCTAGCTCAGTGACCTTGGGCATGTCACCACCCCTCTGAGAGCCTCTGTTTTATCTTCTGTGAAATGGGTAGGTTTAGTTGGTGGCAAATTTTTGTTTTTCTTACTTAAAACGGCTAAGTGCTATGGCTGCTAACCAAATGGTCGGCAGTTCAAGTCCGCCAGGCGCTCCTAGGAAACCCTATGGGGTCGCTATGAGTCGGAAACGACTCGATAGCACTATTTTTTATTTTTATTTTTACTCAAAACTGCAGAAGACTTCAGGTGCATGTGTATGCGTGTGTATGTGTTTGTGTGTGGGTGAGAGAGAGAGAGATTCTGACAGGGTCACCTGAAGTGCAGATGGGCTGGACCCCTTTTGTGCTCAGTGGTGAGGGTACATCCAAGGGCCTAAGGCCCGCCCTGCTAGTCTGCCCTGGTTTGGCATTCTCTCAGCAGGTTCTGAAGGCTTTGCCTTGGGGTGGGTGGGGGCTCTTTCTGGGCCTTTGTTATTCAGCCAGACCTCAGCTATGCTGACAGCTGCATAATACCATACAAACCATCTTAGGACAGTGTAGTGATAATCTCACAATAGTAGCCTATTCCAGGCTAGAAAGAAAAGGGGCAAAGGCTTCAGTGCTATTCATTTAATACTAACTGGAGATTTAAAAAGAAACAACAGGCTTTGCTGTGTATTAAGAAAAGCCCAGAACTTGGCATACAATGGGCCAGCTTAGAGGGATGGAGCCTGTGCTTTCTAGTGGGCCCAGATACCTCTCAGCAGCCCACTAAACTCTGCAGCTGCCAAGGGTCAAGGCGCACTTCCCAGATTTGTAGGGTAAGAAGCAAAAAAAATTTGAGTTAGGCCGTCCCCTCTGACTCCTCTCCCTTCCTCTAAAACAACTTCCTACCCCCTGGAGTTTCAAATGTTCCCACCTTCCTCCTCTACTGTCTTCAGCCCCTAAATCCCTCTGCTTCCCACTCCATAGGCCAGCATTTCCTGAGTCTGAGGAGCCCTTCTGAATATCAGAAAGGAAGAGGAAATCTAGAAAAGAGAGTGGCGCCCCTCCGAGGAGCGTTCGGATCTACTACACATACACTGTCTGGGCCACTTGGGCACACCCACTGCCCAGCAAACATACCTGGGTCGGCCTGTATTCGTATCCATCCTGGGACCCTAATACTCCCCAGTATGTTTTCTCCTTTCCGAAATGGGCGACTGAGAGCTTGACGTAACTAATGCTATGATGAACCTATTAAGTTTTTTATTTCTTTGTTGCCTGCCTTCTCCTTTCCACATACCTTTGTTAATGACTTTGTTTTGCTCTGTCCAGCCACCTGTGACTTATGACCCCCCCCCCCAGGAAGATTAGAGCCCAGATGTCTGGATGTATATCTTTAGCCTGACAAGGAGATATCCGGCATGTATCTCTTTAGTCTAATAGTCTCTTATAATTACCTTGTAATGAATAACTCATCTGACCATGCCATCTGTGGGCTACAAAGACACTTCTAACCTTTGTAAAAATCATATATAAGCTCTAATGTAAAAATGCCTTTTGGGACTCCACAAAGACAGCCTGTGTTGCTGTCAGATTCACGTTGGTGGACACCTACTAAATAACCCTTCTCACTCTTTCTAACTTGGGGTACATTTTGTTGGCTCAACTGATCCAGGGCATGGACCCTAATCGGGCAACAATCTTAATGAAATTTTGTTCGCCTACTCATCCAAGGACCCCTTGAAGGCAAAAGTAAGTATAATGTCTGGATTCTTCTCAGGGCCTGGCGCTGAGTAGATAATAAGATTTTTAAATGAATGCGTGAAACAATGTGCACACAATAGTCTGGTTCCATGTTTCAGCTTAATGGTTCCTCGACTTTGCAGCAGAAGCCATAAGTGTAGCCTAAGATTCCAATCCCAGCTCTGCACTTACTGTATGACCTTGGACAAGTCACCTCTAAGACTCAGTTTCCATATTTGCAAAATCAAGATAATAATAATACTTTGCAAGGTTGTTTCAAGAAATAATGTGAATGTGTCAAGTACTTAGCCCAGTGCCTGGCACATGGTAAAGACCAAACAAGAGTAGTTGTTATGTCTACTTAACCTCCCCACCCTCCCCTAATGCCAGGAAGTTGAGACACTACTCTTGAGGCTGAGTGGAGGACCTACTTACCCAGGTGGTGCAGAACCCCTGGTCTGGACATCCTCCTCCTGGCTAGCTTCCTTTCCCACATATCCTGCAACACCCCAGGCAGGTTGGTTCATGCAGCAGGGCCCCTGAGTGTGGCCCCAAGCCACCTTGCAAAAGCCCACTCTCCCCAGGTGGGGCAAGCTGATCCTCAACTAGCCTTCACTCCCCTTTCTCCAGGCAGAGCCAGAGGATGGGGAGATACGTTCGCAAATTGTTTTCCACTGTTCTGAAAACTCTCAGTCCCAAAATAACGCACAGTAGTCTGCTTGGCCAAGCTACTTTCCTAATTCCAATTGCCATAACAACAAGATTAATGAAGGAGCAATTTTTTTTTCTTAAAATAATTTGACCTGTTCCATATCAACGGGAGATTATTTTGGTTTCATACACAGCAGGGGCTTGGTAGCCAGCACCTGCTAGCACCTTCTGCACTTTGGAAGGGATGTGGATTTCCAGGGAACCACTGGGGAAGTGGCACAGGGACTGTGGTGGCCATGTGTGCTGAGGAGGCCATGCCCTCAGCGAAGAGAGCAAAAAAAAAAAGTGTGAGCTCTTCAGAAGTTCCTCCTTGGGGCTGTCAGGGTGAAAGGATGGAGGGGTGGAAGATGGGCCAAGCCTGTTCAGCATCTTGTCCAAAGCCTAAGGCCTATGTAAACAAACTCCCTGCTGCTAGGTCCTCCCTCACTGTGACCACGGGCCAGGAGAGGAGTCCCTGGGCTGGGCCTCTGTTATGGATAGCTTGCAGTAGAGTAACAGGAGGAGGCAGGGCTGCACAATGTGCCTAGTATCTGATTCTATTTGTGCCTCAGCTGGCTATTTGTGGCTAGGTTCCTTTACAAATTTACTCACTCACTCACCAGACATTACTATGTGACTGGCACCATGCAGGGCCCTTGGGGCCACAATAAAAAGCTCCCAGCCTGGTGATAAGGAGGTCATTCTCCAAAGCTACCCTCTAGGCCAACACTTCTCAAACTTGACGTACATTTGAATCATCAGGGCATCTTGCTGAAATGCAGCTTCCAATTTAGCAGGTGGGGAGGTGGTTGTGTGCTGGGATTCTCTAACTAGCTCCCAGGTGATGCTGATGCTGCTGGTCCTCAGATCACACCTTGAGTGGCAAGGATCTAGGCCAAGTAGACACTGGTGGAGAAAACATGCTGGGGGAGGAGGGAAACATTTCACCTCTCTGTCCTGGCATTCTCTGGGGATGTTCAGTCTCTGTGGGTTTCAGCTGCACCTCCCCTGGTAGGTGTGGTTTTCTCACTGAGAGGGAGCCTTGCTTTGCTTCCTGAGGCACTTTTCTAAATCTGTGGGGTTTTAAATAAACAAGAATGAAAAGGTGGGACAACCCGGGTAGTCAACATCCCCAGCTCGGAGGCCACCATAATTGCTTCAGTTCCTTCCTGGGGAAGTTCAAGTCAGCCATCTGAAACACTACATGGAAGGGCAAGCCCCAGACCTCTGTAATTAACATCCTGCTTGAATGCACACTTTGCAGCAATGTGTTGTAGGGAATACAGTAGAAGTCAAATTCCAGCTTTGTCTCTTCCTAAGCCCTGTGACCTTGGGCAAGTCACTTCACCTCTCTGTGCCTCATTTTCCTCATCTATAAAATGAGGATCATACTCATAGCTAACTCACAGGGGCATTTTGAAGATTAAATGACCTACTATTTGTAAGGTGCCTGGCACACACAGAAGGTGCCAAAATGATTAGTTCATTTATTCAACAGATACTTATTGAGCCCTTCCTGTGTACTTGGCACACAGGCATTGGGGGATACAACAGTGAACAGGACAGACAAAGTCCCTGCCCTCTGGGAGTTCATATTTAAGCTGAGGAGACATGAACACAGAGAAGGAACCAGCCAATGCAAAGAGTAAAAAAAAAATAAAAAATCTTGTGTGGCGGGGGAAATGGCGAATCAAAGGCCTGAGGGTAGGAAAGAATGAAAGAAGGCAGCTAGTGTATCTGGAGGGTAGTGACTGAGGGGGCACATAGCAAGTGCTCCATAAAGACTTAACTGTCCTTGTGGTTAAGGTCAGGATGTGTGCATTGTGCCAGGGTGTCCGGTTGCCTTGTGGATGGATGGTAGGCTAGCTGTCTTTGGCTTTGAGATTGGCTGAGTTAATGAACAGATAAGTGCTCCAAACATTACAGAGCCCTGAGCAAAGGCTGGCTACTGACAAGGCCGGGATCACGGAGCACACCACTGTGCCACTGCGTGCAGTTTTCCCCTCTCATGTTGACAAATCGCCAAGACCTGTCAATCAATCCCCTAAGTCCCTCTCAAATCTGTTCCTTCCTCCCCAGCCTCACTGGCACCTCCCTAAATCAAAGCCCCATTACTTCCCACTGAGACAACTGTAGGAACTTTTTACCTGCCTTCCTGCCTCAATTCTTGCCCTCCTGCCTCAATTCTTGCCCTTCTATAATCCAGCTTTCATGAGGCCACCAGAGTCATCTTCTAAGTACACTCCTCTGCCTCAAAACCTCTGTGGGCCCTGGGTTGCCTTCAGGATAAGATGCCATTTCCTCAGCCTGGCAGACAAAGCCTCCCTGTCAACTTCATACATGGTACTTCCTTTCACAGTGCCATTCTCCTGCATATATTATTCCTTTGCTGTAGGGTACCTCTTTCTCCCGCCCCTTCTTTTCCACCTAGAAGAAGTCTACCCATCCTCCTAGGGTCTCTGTAAAGTTTTCCCAACATCTCTTGACCAAATTTGTCATTCCTTCTTCCGAGGCCCCAAAAGATTCTTTCCTCTATGTGGGTCTGCCATATCTCAGTTCGCAGGTTCACATACAACACTGGATGGTGAGCCCTGTGAGGGCGGTGAAGACAGCCCTTGAGCAAAGCAATAACATTGTCCACCAGTATAGCCCCAGCATCCAGCTTAGCTGATCCTAGGGCTCATGAACACAGGGCCCAGGTAAGTAACACTGAGAGAAGCAGGTGGATGGAGCATGAGGTAAACTGGAGAACCCCAAGCCCACCCCCAAGGTGGAAGTACTCCTCAGTTTCAGCCAATGAATTCCATGTTGCAAGATGTTATGATTTTCTAAAGTGAATTGGCAACTAACTCAAAGTATTTTTAAAAACCGTGGAACAAATAAAGCTGGCCTTCAGGCCACACTTGATCCGCCTATCATTTTGCAAGCTCAGAACCTGTTATATTTTGTGGAATGAATGAATTTTACAACTACTCTAAATTTCAGAGGTTTGGGAGAGTTTATGTCCAATTAGTTAAGTTGCTACTTAGCTTGCCTTTTTTAGTGTAAGGACATGAAAGTCAAAATCAAAAGCCAAGTTTTTACATTTCTGTCTTTCAAAATGAAGCCCAACCTTCCTTTTACTTGGTGGCTTTAGCACTATCACATTTCCTGGGTAGCTCACAGGCCTTGTGAGCAGGGCTCTAACCTCAATTGTGATGACATCCCCTCTTCGAGATGTGAGTCACCCCAGAAGGAAGGGATGGATGCAGAGGCCACAGAGCCTGTTTCTGCAGTGGTTCATTTGTAGAGTTTGGTAACTTTTTCAAACCAAACTGTGCAGAGGATGCCAACAGCTCAGTTTCCTCCAGCCTCCCCCACCCCATCCCGCCTAGCTTAACCCAAGTGAGGGAAGGTTGGAGGAGATACCGAGGATTCTGAATTGCAGGCATCAAGGATTCAAATTCCTTTCAGGCCCTGGCTCTCTGACCCAGGACTCCTACCTGCTGTGGGTTGCAGGGTGGAATTTTTTGCAGGGCTGGGACAGAGGGCCTTGAGCTGCCCAGATCCCCCATTCAGGACCAAGTCACTCACTCCCTCAGCTGCAGTGGATGTTGGCTGATGGATCACAGCTGAGTCTCTCTCCAGGAATTGCCCTTGTCTGAAGGAAGCTGTCTCACCCAAGGTAATGCTCCTCCCCTGGGGGTGGTGGCAGCTCACATCCAAAGACTAATCAATGGGGGAAAGTAGAGGCCCAATTCCCTTGCCTCAACTGGAGCTGTCTGGGGCGCTATCTCAGTTCAAGAGCTCCTTGTGGGATCAGCTAGGGTCTCTGCTGTGACAGCATTGCAGTTCAACTCCCCCCTCTGACCAATCCTGCTTCCCTTACTCCCTCACCAGTGCCGTTTTGTAGAGCCAAAACTCACCAATTGCTGTAGAGTTGATTCCCACTCACGGAGACCCCGTGTGTTGCAGAGTAAAACTGTGCTCCATAGGGTTTGCAAGGCTCTGACCTTTTGGAAGCAGATCACCAGGGCTTTCTTCCAAGGCACTGCTGGGTGGGTTCAGACCATCAACCTTTAGGTTAGTAGCCGAGTGCGTAACCATTTGCCTCACCCAGGGACTCCATTCTAGAAAGCAGACCCCAATAAAATTCCTGCATGCAAATCTCTGTCTCAGAATCTGTTTCCCGAAGGACACAGATTACAACAGCCCTCTGCCTTGGTCCCATTTCACTCATTGCCCTTTCTCCCTTGATGACTGCAATTACGTCAAATGCTTCCCTGATCACATCTTGAGGGATGATCCCCAAATCTTTCCCATTGCCAAGGCTCCCATTCTGTCCATTTGTATTTCCCAGAGCCTGGTGGACATCTTCAACTGGATGTCCATTTTTTTTAGTCCCAAATTTTATATATTTAAAATAGAACCCTCTCCCACTATCCTAAACAGCTTGTCTTCCTGACTTCTCTATTTCTATTAATGCCATCAACGTCTCTGGAATCCCAGGCTGGAAACCTCAGCATCATCTTGATTGGCCTCCTTCTCAGAAACCTTTAGCAGCTCCTAGGTGCCTACAGAAGAGCCCTGGAGCGCAGTAGTTAAGAGCTCAGCTGCTAACCAAAAGGTCAACAGTTCGAATCCACCAGCCGCTCCTTGGAAATCCTGTGCGGCAGTTCTACTCTGTCCCATAGGGTCACTATGAGTTGAAATCGACTTGATGGCAATGGATTTGACTTTCGGTTTAGGTGCCTACAGAATACAGATCCATGCTCCTCGCATTCAAGACCTTCCCTCTTGACCCCAATCAGCCTTACTTCTTGCCAACCCTCTAATTCAAGAGTTCTTAAGTTTTTAATGGCTTGGACCCCTTTGGCAATCTGATGAAACCTATGAACCCTTCTCAGAATAATGTTTTTAAAGGCATAAAATAAAATATGTAGAATTATAAAGGAAACCAATTATATTGAAAGAGTTATCTCTCTCTACATATATATATTAAAATTTTTGATACATTTCATTATTAACACATTAAATAACATGATCTAGTGGTGGGTCCAATAACTACCATAATTTTGAAGTAGTGATGAGTATAAATGGTGTTTCACAATATCTGCAGCAACTGTAATGAGATATAAAAGTATCTGCAGTTCCTATTGGAGGCAAAGTCACAGGTACTGCTAATACTACTGTGGCTTGTTGTCTACATTCATAATCAAAGGGCAAGCTACATTTCAATTAGAGGTTAGTGACAATAAAGTTGCCATTTTTCCCCCTTCTAAGTACACAGACTCTTGGTTAAGCATCTCTGTGCTATGACATGTCTACACTATAGCTCAAATTGGATATTTGTACTTCCCAGAACAAATTTCATACATCCTACTCCCACCCTGGTTTATGCTGGGCACTGGACCAAATCAGCCCCCGTCTCTATGTGGATCCTCTGCAGCATGCTGGCCAGAGCTTGGGGCCCAGAACAGAGCAACCACTGCCTGCCAGGAGCACAAACCCCATTTGGGCAGCTCTTGGAGGGCCTGGCTTTTCTCCCCTTAGGTCCCAGACCCTCTATGAGTGACTTTACATTTCTCCGCTGGCCCTACACTGGTTACCTAGGCACCAAACTCACAGGGTAGCTCAAGGTCGTCAGGTGAACATCTAGTTATGCAGCGTCTAGTTGAAGATGTCACCTCCAAGATGATAAGCTGTGGGAAGGTTACCACTCAGCCTGGGCCCTTCTCCTGAGCCTTGGCAGCTGGGAATCACCTCGCTCTCAAGCTTATAGGATGCTCCCTACTGTTACCTTGCTGCTGCATGCTAAATGTTCTGCAATGCCTGGGGCAGTCCTATGCAATGAAAAATTGTTCTACCTAACATGACAATCCTGTCCCCGGTAGGAAATACTGAGTAGGCACTGTAAATGTTTGCCGAGTGCCCTGGTAGTCCTTGTTGGCCAGAGATGCCAGTGCCTGAGGCGTGGCCAATCAGTGGGCATTTCTCCCCACTCCTCCCATTTTCTTCTGGCCTGAAATCCCAGTGACCTTCACAACTTGGTTTGGGGCTAAGTAAGGAGTCCTGGTGGTGCAATGATTAAGCATTCAGCTGCTAACTGAAAGGCTGGTGGTTCAAACCCTCCCAGTGGCTCTGCGGTAGAAAGATCTGGCAATCTGCCCCTGTAAAGATTACAGCCTAGAAAACCCAGTGAGGCAGTTCTACTCTGTCACATGGGGCTGCTATGAGTAGAGATTGACTCAATGGCACGTAACAACAACAATAACAACAGATACATAGGATAGTGAGAAGTGTTCCCCCACTGTGGTCACCTCAGCTATCAGTTCCAAATCCGAGCTTTGTCAGGTGTGGGTCTTTGCTGAGTCAAAAGCAGGTGCCCGGGCTTGGCAGCTGCCACCAGGGTGGGGAAAGTTGGCAGGCAGCTATTTTCAGTTTCTTCTAGGTGCTTGGTGGCCTGGTACCCTAGACAGGTCCGTCCAAATCCTCTCTGCCTTGGAACTTGAGCTCAGCAGTGGGAACTCTTACCAGGACAGGAAAATGTTCCAACTCCCACTATGCTTTTGTGGGTAAACCATTATCCAGTTAGGAGTTGCCACTAGTTATCCTGCTGCTCACTGCCTTTGCTTTCCATGAAACATTTTCATTTCCTAAAAGTACCTGGTCCCATTTCTTTGGTCAAATTGCTCCAGGAAATGGCTGCAGTCTATAATATGGCAAAGGAGTGACTGACTTCTTCCATTAGTTTGACCTGTATTCCGATGGAAAAGGATTAGTCACTTATTGCAAAAACAATATTCTGTGACTTTCATATTATATCTCTTATGAATAGTGAGTACTTACATAGGGCTACATATTATAGTGCTTTATACTTTATAAAGCACTTTATATATGAGCATAACTCAGATATATTGTAGGCTTGGTTCCAGACTACTGCAATAAAGCTAGTCACACAATTTTTTTTTGTTTCCCAGTGCATATAAAAGTTATGTTTACACTATACTGTAGTCTATTAAGTGTACAATAGCATTATGTCTAAAAATAACATACATACCTTAATTTTAAAATACTTTATTGCTAAAAAATGCTAACCATCATCTGATCCTTTGGCGAGTCATGCTCTTTTTGCTGGTAGAGGGCCGTGGTGCCTCAAAACAATTACAATAGTAACATCAAAGATCGCTTATCACAGATCACCATAATAGATATAATAATAATGCAAAAGTTTGAAATATTTTGAGAATTACCAAATGTGACACAGAGACATGAAGTGAGCACACACCGTTGGAAAAATGGCGCTGATAGACTTGCTTGAAGCAGGGTTGCCACAAGCTTTCAATCTGTAAAAAATGCAATATCTGCGAAGCACAATAAAATGAGGTATGCCTGTATTAGGTTGAATGATATGAAATTGCTGCTATGCAACTGTTTTTATCAATTTCACATGGTTCAACTTAATACACTTTTGTCAGTTTCACATGGTTCAACTTAATACATTTTCTCATGTATTCATTCCCTAACACAATCCTGGATAGATATTTTTAGCCCCATTTTTGAGTAGGGACAAATTCTTGGAGAGGCGAAATGACTTTTGGCTACGGTTATATAGCTAGAAAATAGTGAGGCTGAGATTTGAACTAAGCCTGTCTGATGCCAACCCCCATGTGCTCTTGGTTCTAAGCTAGGATGATTCAGCCTGGAATCATCAATAACGTAAGGAGAGGCAAGGCTGTGAGCTGATTCTGCTAGCCTACCCCAGTCCCCTGGCTGGTGTACTCTTCACCTTTTCTTAGTTAGTGGAGGAGGAAATCTATGGGTGCATATGTGCCTGGGGCAGAAGACTCTAAAGCTCTAGTTTTAGGGCTTTGGGAACAAAAGGTACAATAAAGACATTACCTAGAGCATGTTAATTCATCCATTCATCCCTCCATTATCCACCCATCCATCCATCCATCCACCTGCCCGCCTGCCCGTCTGTCCATCCGTCCGTCCGTCCGTCCGTCCATCCATCCATCCATCCAATAGAGCTCTACTTGGTAGCTACCATGTGTATGTCAGGCTCTGTACTAGATGCTGAGCTACCAACATTTAGGAAAAAGTCTTAATCAGCAGGGCTTCTACCTTTTGGCTAGCTGGGGAAGGGGGATGAAACAGTAGAAGCTGGAGTTAGGCCATCATGTGTGTAGAATTTTTATTTGTTGTGAAGTTGCTCTGTCTTCCTAGTCGTGTTCCTCTGGCCCAGGCCTAATTTGTAGGGAAGCCGTATTTTGTGACCAGGCAGGAAGAAGCTGAGCTGGATTGCCTGGTGCTTCAGAAGTCTGATACCACTGAGAGTTTCTAGGCTGCAGGGCTGGAAGAGATAGCAGTAGGAATGAAGAAGGAATGTTGGTGTTCCACCTGTAGGCATGGCAGTGAGGAAACTAGGGGGTGGGGTTGGTCAGAAAGAGCTCCCTCCCCAGGCTGCCACAGGAGGAATTCCTTTTTCCTGAAGCCAAGCCCACTTCAAACCCTTGGCTCAGCCCACCTCCCTGGGCTTGGGCTGGCCAGCTAGGGAGGGTAGCCTGGGGTACCGCTGGTCTGGAAGTCAGGCAGCGGGCATGAGGGCCATCACCTTTGCTCAGGACAGCATGTTGCCCTACAGATAACAATCACAGTTCTCAGCCTCGTACCCTCAGGGGGTAGGGGTGGGGGGCATGTGTGGATGGCCAAGCTTTCAAGCCTCATGTGGAGTCCAAATGATTCCCACACCTGGCCTAGCTCAGGCCAGATCAAAGCTAGCTGCCTTGTCCCCAGCGCTCTCCAGTCACCTGCTATTATGGATTGAACTGTGTGCCCGCAATATATATGTTGTGAATCCTAACCTCTATGTCTGTGGTTATAATCCCATTTGGGAATGAATTGTCTTTCTTACATTAATGAGGCAGAATTAGCATAGGGTATGTTTTAAATCAACCTCTTTTGAGATATAAAAGAGCAGATCAAGTAAGCAAGCACAAACAGAGGGGAAGACACATGCCACATGATTGTCAAAGAACCTAGGAATAGCAACTGAAGAGTCGAGGACCTCCCCGCCGGAGTGAACAGAGAGAGAGGGAGTCTTCCTCTCTAGCCAGGGTCCTGAATTCAGACTTCCAGCCTCCTAAACTGTGAGAAGATAAATTTCTGTTTGTTAAAGGCACCCACTTGTGGTATGTCTGTCATAACAGCACTAGGTAACTAAGACACCTGCCCTCTCCTGCACTGCCAGCGCCAGGAGCCAAACCCCAAGCCTCAAACCCCAATATGCAGTATGCAGTTGTTCCCACACTCACCATTCCAGGCTCTAGGCTGTGCTGCCATGGCTGTCACCACTGCCGCCCAGGACCAGTTACTCTGGGACCACTGAGTTAAGATCTCACAGTTGAATAAGCTGCGATGTGAGCTCCTCCCACCATACCCTCCTGACCCCACACCAAGGCTTTCCTCAGAGCCACATTGCCACACCACTCTGCTTTTTGAAAAAAGGAAATGGGTCGAGTAGAATGAGAAGCTGTGCAAAGAGGCACCTCTGAAGGCAAAGAAAGGGGAACCTATGACAGGCCTTTAGATAATCACCCCCTGAGCACCTGGGATCTTTTCCTTATCTCTGTGGCCAGCAGGGAGGAAAGGCCTTATGTACTTGGGTTGGCTGTATGGCCCTGTAGCAGGCCAGTAAGGCTAGTGAGTATATTCGAGTCTACACACTAAGGCACTGAGAGGCCTCAGGAGTTGCCCAGAGTGGTGAAGTTGAGGTTTTTGCCTTTAGCTTCTGACTTTTAGTCCTACTGACCACAGATACACACATATATACACCAGGCAACATTTTAGACACCTCTGCCTCCTAGCCCTACACATCTGTCAGTTTGTCTTACCGTGCTGCCTTGTGTGTTGCTGTGATGCTGGAAGCTATGGCACTGGTATTTCAAATACCAGCTGGGTCACCCATGGTGGACAAGTTTCAGCTGAGCTTCCAGACTAAGACAGACCAGGAAGAAGGACCTGGTGGCCTACTTCTGAAAAAAATTAGCCAGTGAAAACCTCACGAAAGCAGTGGAACGCAGTCTGATATGGTGCCAGAAGATGAGCCCCTCAAGTTGGAAGGCACTCAAAATATGACAGGGGAAGAGCTGCCTCCTCAAAGTAGAATTAACCTTAAGGACATGAATGGAATCAAGCTTCCAGGACCTCCGTTTGCTGATGTGGCACGACTCAAAATGAGAACAGCAGCAGACATCCATTAATAATTGGAATGTGGAATGTATGAATCTAGGAAAATTGGAAGTCGTCAAAAATGAAATGGAATGTATAAAGATCAATATCCTAGGCGTTAGTGAGCTGAAATGGACTGGTATTGGCCATTTTGAATCAGACAATCATATAGTCTACTCTGCTGGGGATGACAAATTGAAGAGGAACAGTGTCGCATTCATTGTCAAAAAGAACCTTTCAAGATCTATCCTGAAGTACAACGCTGTCAGTGAAAGGATAATATCCATACGTCTACAAGGAAGATCAGTTAATAAGACTATTATTCATATTTACGTACTAACCACTAATGCCAAAGATGAGGAGATTGAACATTTTACCAACTTCCTGCAGTCTGAAATTGATCAAACATGCAATCAAGATGCATTGTTAATTACTGGTGATCGGAATGCGAAAGTTGGAAACAAAGAAAATGAAGCACTAGTTGGGAAATACAGCTTTGGTGATAGAAATGAAGCCAGAGATGGCATGATAGAATTTTGGAAGACTAACGAAAAATAACTTTTTTCACCAACATAAACAGGGACTATACATGTGGACCTCGTCAGATGGAATACACAGGAATCGAACTGACTACACATGAGGAAAGAGATGAGGGAAAAGCTCAATATCCTCAGTCAGAACAACAAGTAAATTTTTGCTGAAGATCATTCAAAAGCAGTTGCTGTAGTACATAGACAGGGAACTGCCAGAAATTCAAGCTGGATTCAGAAGAGGACATGGAACAAGTGACACCATTGCTGGTATCAGGTGGATCTTGCCTGAAAGCAGAGAATATCAGAAAGATGTTTACCTGTGTTTTATTGACTATGCAAAGGCATTCAACTGTGTGGATCATAACAAATTATGGATAACATTGTGAAGGATGGGAATTCCAGAACACTTAATTGTGCTCATGAGGAACCTGTACATAGATCAAGAAGCAGTCATTCTAACAGAACGAGGGGATACTTCGTGGTTTAAAATCAAGAAAGGTGTGTGTCAGGGTTGTATCCTTTCACCATACCTATTTAATCCGTATGCTGAGCAAATAACCCAAGAAGCTGGACTATATGGAGAAGAACGGGGCATCAGGATTGGAGGAAGACTCACTAACAACCTGCGTTATGCAGATGACACAACCTTGTTTGCTGAAAGTGAAGAGGACTTGAAGCACTCACTGATGAAGATCAAAGACCAAAGCTTTCAGTATGGATTACACCTCAACATAAAGAAAATAAAAATCCTCACAACTGGACCAATAAACAACATCATGACAAATGGAGAAAAGATTGTCAAGGATTTCATTTTACTTGGAGCCACAACCAACGCCCATGGAAGCAGTAGTCAAGAAATCAAAGGATGCATTGCATTGGGCAAACCTGCTGCAAAAGACCTCTTGAAAGTGTTAAAAAGCAAAGATGTCACTTTAAGGACTAAGGTGCGGCTGACCCAAGCCATGCTATTTTCAATTGCCTCATATGCATACAAAAGCTGGACAAATTAATAAAGAAGACCAAGGAAGAACTGATGTGTTTGAATTATGGTGTTAGCGAAGAATATAACAAATCTGTATTGGAAGAAGTACAGCCAGAATGCTGCTTAAAAGCAAGGATGGCGAGTACTTTGGACGTGTTATCAGGAGGGACCAGTTCCTGGAAAGGGACATCATGCTTGGTAAAGTAGACAGCAAAAAAAAAAATGGAAGACCCTAGATGAGATGGATTGACACAGTGGCTGCAACAGTGGGCTCCAGCATAACAATGATTTTGAGGATGGCGAAGGACCGGGCAGTGTTTCGTTCTGTTGTACATAGGTTCACTATGAGTCAGAACTGACTCAATGGCACTTAACAGCAATAACAAAAACTGTCTGTTAGACCTACACTGTCCAATACAATAGCCACCAGGCACATGAGACTATTGAGCACTTGAAATTGCTAATCTGAATTGAAATTGCTGTAATCGTAAAGTACACACTGGATTTCAAAGACTTGGTAAGAAACAATGTAAAATATCTCACTAATACTTTTAAATACTGATTACGTGGTTAATATTTTCATATATTGAATTAAATAAAATATATTATTAACATTAATTCCACCTGTTTCTTTTTACTTTTTAAAATGTGGCTACTAAAATAGGAAGGAGCCCTGGTAGTGGTTAAAGCACTAGGCTGCTAACCAAAAGGTTGGTGGTTCTAACCCACCAGCCATTCCTCGGGAGAAAGTTGTGGCAGCCTGCTTCTGAAAAGATTTACAGCCTTGGAAACCCTATGTGGCAGTTCTACTCTGTCCTATAGGGTGGCTATGGGTCAGAATTGACTCAGTGGCAATGGGTTTGGTTTGGTATCCTCTATTTCTAGTTAAAAAACAAACAAACAACAACAAAAAAACCAGTTGCCATGGAGTCAGTTCCAACCCATAGCAACCCTATAGGACAGAGTAGAACTGCCACATAGGATTTCCAAGGCTGTAATCTTATTTTTATTTTTATTGTGCTTTAAGTGAAAGTTTACAAATCAAGTCAGTCTCTCACGCAAAAACTTATATACACCTTGCTACATACTCCCAATTGCTCTCCCCAATGAGACAGCACACTTCCCTCCCTCTACTCTTTTTGTGTTCATTTCCCCAGCTTCTAACCCCCTCTACTCTCTCATCTCTCCTCCAGACAGGAGATGCCAACATAGTCTCAAGTGTCCACCTGATCCAAGAAGCTCACTCCTCACCAGCATCCTTCTCCATCCCATTGTCCCTTCCAAACCCTGTCGGAAGAGTTGGCTTCGGGAATGGTTCTTGTCCTGGGGCAACAGAAGATCTGGGGGCCATGACCACCGGGGTCCTTCCAGTCTCAGTCAGACCATTAAGTCTGGTCTTTTTACGAGAATTTGGGGTCTGCATTCCACTGCTCTCCTGCTCCCTCAGGAGTTCTCTGTTGTGTTCCCTGTCAGGGCAGTCATCGGTTGTTGCCGGGCACCATCTAGTTCTTCTGGTCTCAGGCTGATGTGGTCTCTGGTTTATGTGGCCCTTTCTGTCTCTTGGGCTCGTAATTATCTTGTATCCTTGGAGTTCTTCATTCTCCTTTGGTCCAGGTGGGTTGAGATCAATTGATGCATCTTAGATGGCTGCTTGCTAGCATTTCAGACCCCAGACGCCACTTCTCCAAAGTGGGATGCAGAATGTTTTCTTAATAGATTTTATTATGCCAACTGACTTAGATGTCCTCTGAAACCATGGTCCCCAA
This sequence comes from Loxodonta africana, assembly GCF_030014295.1. Classification (NCBI taxonomy): domain Eukaryota; kingdom Metazoa; phylum Chordata; class Mammalia; order Proboscidea; family Elephantidae; genus Loxodonta; species Loxodonta africana. The sequence continues at coordinate 81,680,121 of NC_087369.1, read as the reverse complement.
ACCCCTGCCCCTGCCCCTGCTATGCTGGCCTTCGAAACATTCAGTTTATTGCTTTTAGTTTAGTCCAGTTGTGCTGACCTCGCCTGTATTGTGTGTTGTCATTCCCATCACCTAAAGTAGTTCTTATCTACTATCTAATTAGTGAATATCTCTCTCCCACCCTCCTCCCTCCCCCCCCCCGTCTTGTAACCATCAAAGAATATTTTCTTCTCTGTTTAAACTATTTCTCGTGCTCTTATAATAGCGGTCTTATACAATATTTGTCCTTTTGCAGCTGACTAATTTCACTCAGCATAATGCCTTCCAGATTCCTCCATGTTATGAAATGTTTCACAGATTCATCACTGTTGTTTGCGATACCTAGTATTCCATTGTGTGAATATACCATAATTTATCCATTCATCCATTGATGGGCACCTTGGTTGCTTCTATCTTTTTGCTTTGTAAACAGTGCTGCAATGAACATGGGTGTGCATATATCTATTGGTGTAAAGGTTCTTATTTCTCCAGGATATATTCCAAGGAGTGGGATTGCTGGATCGTATGGTAGTTCTATTTCTAGCTTTTTAAGGAAGCTCCAAATCAATTTCCAAAGTGGTTGTACCATTTTACATTCCCACCAGCAGTGTATAAGTGTTCCAGTCTCTCCACAACCTCTCCAACATGTAATCTTTATGGAAGCAGACTATACCACGTATTTCTCTCATGGAGTAACTGGTGGGTTCAAACCGCCAATCTTTTGGTTAGCACCCAAGTGCTTAACCACTGCACCACCCAGGCTTCTTGAAATATGGGATATTAATGCAGAAATTAGCAAATAGGTGAATAAACTAAGTAGATAGTCCAAAACAAGCTCATGCATATATGGGGATTTAGGGCGTAATAAAGGTGAGATTTCAAATCATTGGAGGTGGGAGAAGTGGCTACTACTAGAAAATTTAAAGTTCCATATGTGGATCACATTTGTAGTTCCTATTAGATAGCGCTGTGCTAAGACTTTCTAGTTTACCCAAATGTCCCTCAACAGGGGATGGGTCCCATACATCGCAGTGCATCCATACAATGGGTATTAGGAAGAAGAAAGTAGATCTTTATGAGTAGAAATGGAAAAACTTCAGAGTTACTATTAAGTTAATAAAAAGGGGGGAGGGTCAAGGAATGGGCCAGCGTGTATAGTATGATCTTATTTGTGTATAAAAAGCACATATATGCTTAAGTATGCAAGAACATGTCTGTGGAAATGCAAGAAAATGTGATTTCTGGGGTGTGTGAGAAGGGCTTTCAGAAGAATGGCGGAAGGACTTTTATCTGTAATTTTTACTTTATACTCTTCAGAACTATTTGAAGTTTTAACAACAACTGTGATATTTTATAATGATAAAGCTAGTAAATATATTACTATTTTATATATTTATATAATAGTTTATATAATAATAACATAAACTATTATGTTATTATTAGCAGTATTGTATTGCAGCAGTACACTGACAGGAAACTGCCAGAAATTCAAGGTGGATTCAGAAGAGGACGTGGAACCAGGGCTATCATTGCTGATGTCAGATGGGTCTTGGATGAAAGCAAAGAGTACCAGAAGGATGTTTACCTGTGTTTTACTGACTATGCAAAAGCATTCAATTCTGTGGATCATAAGAAATTATGGATAACATTGCAAAGAATGGGAATTCCAGAACACTTAATTGTGCTCATGAAGAAACTGTACATAGATCAAGGGGCAGTCATTCAGACAGAGCAAGGGGATACTGTGTGCTTTAAAGCCAGGAAAGGTGTTTGTCAGGGTTGTATCCTTTCAACACACTTATTCAATCTGGATGCTGAGCAAATAATCCAAGTAGCTGGAGTATATGAAGAACAGGGCATCAGGATTGGAGGAAGACTCATTGACAATCTGCATTATGCAGATGACATAACCTTGCTTGCTGAAAGTGAAGAAGACTTGAAGCACTTACTGATGAAGATCAAAGACTATAGCCTTCAGTATTGATTACATCTTAATATAAAGAAAACAAAAGTTTTCACAGCTGGACCAATAAGCAACATCATGATAAACAGAGTAAATATTGAAGTTGTCAAGGATTTCATTTTACTTGGATGCACAATCAACAGCCATGGAAGTAGTAGTCAAGAATCAAACAATGCATTACATTGGGCAAATCTGCTGCAAAAGACCTCTTTAAAGCATTAAAAAGCAAAGATGTTACTTTAAGGAATAAAGTGCCTGAGACCCAAGTTATGGTGTTTTCAATCACCTCATATGCATGTGAAAGCTGGGCAATGAATAAGGAAGACCTAAAAAGAATTGACGTCTTTGAATTGTGGTGTTGGTGAAAAATATTGACTATCCCATGGACTGCGGGAAGAATGAACAAAACTGTGTTAGAAGAAGTACAACCAGAATGCTCCTTAGAAATAAGGATGGCGAGACTGCACCATACATACTTTGGACATGTTATTAGAAGTGACCAGTCCCTGGAGAAGGACATCATGCTTGGTAAAGAATCAGAGAAAAAGAGGAAGACGCTCAACAAGATGGATTGACGCAGTGCCCGCAACAACAAGCTCAGGCATAACAGCAATCATGAGGAGGGCACAGGACCGGGCAGTGTTTTGTTCTGTTGCACATAGGGTCACTACGAGTCGGAACCAACTCAACAGCACCTAACAACAACGAACTATTAAAATATATTTTTCAATTAAAAAAAGAGTTCCTATTTTTTTTTTATTGCTTTATTTCTATTCCTCCACTTGGAAACACCCCTCTCACCTTCCTTTCTTCTTGTCCTTCCTTTTCTGTCCTCTCCTTTCCTTACCTTCTCTTTCTTCTTACCTTCAAAACCCACAAGAATGTGTGAATGGGGAGTCATTCCACTTCTGTTGTCTCCCTGCTCTGCTTGAATCTGAGGCTTTGGCTTTTCCTGCTACCTCTATCTTCATGATAGAAGAGCTTGAGAAAGGGCGCTGTGCTGGATAATGTTCAGTTGCAAACACCACTATCCAAGATGACCATGTCAGCCCTATCAACTGTGGAGAGAAAGCTCTGTCTTTGGGCAGATGAGGCCTGCTCAGTGGAAATATAGTCTGCCATTCTCCTTGTCTGCAATCTTGCCACAGTCATGTTACAATAGGACTGCTTAAAAAAAGAGAAAAATAGCAACTTAAGGAAGTGTGTGTGTGATTTTTTTTTTTCCCTACTTCAGGGTTGCATGAAAGCAGAGTAAATGCAGCGGACGTTGGAGAAAAGGCTTGGTCCCAGTTTGGGAAACCAATTTAATTGCCACCTGCAGTTAAACATCACTAAGCGGGTCAAGTGTTTTCAAAAGAGAACTATAGACGTTGGAGCAAGGAAAAAACCTCTTGATCTTCTGGGAAACAGGTATAACAAGTGATTTTGTTTGCTCCAGAGCAAATGGGAATCTCAGTCCTCAGAGTTCAATTGAGAGGAAAAAAGACGACTCAAGAGGTCTCAGCCAATTGTCAAGCAGATAATGGCTTCAAAAGGGTGGGCTTGCAAGGACTGAGAAATGAAAGGCCTATTGATGTGCCTAGGGGACAAGTGCTGTGGGAAAATACCAAATTTTCTTTTACAATTGTTCTCAATGCAAATGTAACAAATTGTTTCAATGTTTTCTTGAATGTCTATTGCAACTTTCTTGTTTATCACAGAGAGGGAAAGACCTGCTCTCTCCCCTCCCCCCAAAAGGCAGTACAATGGACTGGGAGAAGCACTGGACTGGGAATCAGGAGATAGCTCTGGTTCTGGATTTGCAAAATGGGACAAATAATTTATGTGAAATTACTTTGGAAACTATAAAATGTGGTAACTGTTGTTACAAAACTCAAGTTTGTCTTTGGTCTTTCCCATCTCCCCCTCTTCTTTCAGGCCCTCTTCTCTTCTAGCCTCTTGGAACAAAAAATACTGGGGCAAAAGTTTGAAAGGAATCCAATTCAAAGAATGCATACTGGTCCCTGAGGAGATCACCTAGACTGAAGAATTTCGAAAGCATCCTAAATTAACTGTAATTGTTATGTTTTTAAAGTAACATCCCATTTAAAACTTGGGAGCAAAGGATTTACTTTTTAAGGGGGACTCTGCATTCATCATAAAGCTGGCATGCCATATACTTGGCTTTATTATTTACACAAAAACAAATTTTTAAATACTAAACACTTAAGATCAAGCCTAGCAAATTGATTTACAGTCTGAAGGACTGAAATGGCACTGCTCTACAAAAGGGAAAAGAGGAGAAATGTAACCTCCCTACAGTCTTCTGAAGCCTTGGGGCTGTCTTTGTGGCTCCAGTGGCTGAGATACCTCTGTGCCTCTCCCTCGGTACCAAAAGTCAGTCCCTCACACTAAGATCTGTTGCATCTACCTCCAAAATATATTCAGAATCTAACCATTTCTCACCACCAGTACTGCCACCACCCTAGTCCAACTTCCATTGCAGGCAGAAGCCTGTTAAGTGGTTTTCCAGCCCCCTCTCTTTCCTCTTTGGCTCCATACTGGCAGCCAGAGTCAACTTCTTCAAAGAGCAATCAATTCTACCATGGCTCTCCTCTGCATGGACCTTCGATGGGGTGATTCTTGGGCTAATGTCTGCCTGCCCCTCTGGCCTGAATGCTCCATGCCATCAGGGGTCTTGTTTGTTTTGCTCACCTCTGTTTTCCCAGTGCCTGGTCTCTTGCCTGGCATGTAGTAGGCACTTATTAAAGATTTGTTAAGTGAAGGAATGAATTATGACAACTAACATCCATACAGCATTTTAAAGGTACAAACATCTCATTTGATGCTCAGAAGGACCCTAGTCATAGGTATTATTATTCCCATTTTACAAGTAAGGAAATTGAGACTCAGAGTTTTGCTCGAGTTGACCGAGTTAATGTAGAACATGTTGAAATCCAGGTGAGTGGGGTCAAAACCCATGCCTCTCTGTCTGTACCTCCTTGGAGAGCTTTAGGGGTGTGGAGGAGAGTGTCTAGAGGCACTGTTGATATGTCTTGGCTACACAAGGAGCCACACTACTTAGGCCTTTAGGACACAGGGGAAGGCCCTATGGGGATCCCCTGCCAGCCAGTGAGGAGGAAGTGAATTCTAAATCAGGCTTTTCTGGCTGACTTAGAGAGTTACTATAACTAAAAAAAACAGTGACCTTATTTTCTGAATCTCACATCAGGATTCTTGGTCTGACAAACAGAACAGAATACTTGAAACTGGGGCTTTTCTGGAAAATCCAGGGCAGAGAGTTGCTGTACCTTTAACACCTGGCAGCTGCATAATGGCTACTTCTTAGCTAATTGTGACCCAGACATCTTGGCCCATCTGCATCTCCAGAAAATCCGCCCGCCCACCTCAAAAACAAAAACTGCTTTCTGGGCCTTATGTTTATACATACCAATTTTTCTTCTTCTCTCTCTCTTTGAGTTCCCTTACTTTGGCTCATCTTTTCTGTTAACCACTTTCTCTTTGATCTGCTTCAAAGAGCTTCTATGCCCTGCTTTCTGATGGATATTATAAACGGTTGAAAGTAATAAATGGTGAAAAGTGCTTGGGGGCCATGGCAACAGGGACCAAGCACTGAGAGACAATCCTTCCCACCCCTCTTGGTTTCTGTTTTAGGCCAAGTAGTGTTGATAAGGCCTGATGGCCCCATTGTGTCACCTAATCAGGACAAGGCTGTTTGCAGGAGGCACTGGGGTAAAATTTTGGTTCCAGAAGAGCTTTGTGATGCAGTTGCTTCACTGTACCCCGTGTTGCAATGGTGGGCTCATGGTAAAGGCTGTTGCCAAATCCAAGGTTGGAGCTAACCTTTGCCCTCAAGCACTCTTCACACTTGATTCAAATATACTCAGAGCTCTCAGATGAGTAGACAGACTCCAGCTTTGGGGTGACAATAGTAAAAATTCAGTTGGCTATGAATTCCTTTTGGCCCTGGGAGCCAAGAATTATAATGTCACCCAAGCAATCCACCCCAAGAATTTATACTGATGTCTGGAAGAGAAGGGGCACTCAATGAACCGGAGTGTGTGGTCTCATCCCAAAGAGGTTATCTACTTCTCTGATATACTGGGTGCCCCCAGACAAAATCGTGAGCTTTGGAGAAATCAAATATTACAGTTTCAGTTGAAGCTGCCTGTGTACCTCCTCAATCACATTCTCCTCCCCCACAGAGGTAGCCATTTTTCCTGAATTCCGTGTCTATCATTCATATACCTAGGAGTATAATAGCTGAGTTGAAGGGAGGGAGTGTAAATTTTAAAGCCTCTTTTGAGGGCAATATGCTGGTATTTTATCCAAATTAGATACTAATATACTATTTGTTCCAGTAATTGCACTTTTATAAATCTATACTAGAGAAATATTTTTTTATACTAGAGAAATATTCATACGTGTATACACAGATAGATGTATAAGAATGTTTATTGCCCCATTGTTAGTAATAGGGAGAAATTGGAAACATCCTCAGAGTCTATCAATGAAGGGCAGGGCAGTTGAAAAACCTGTGGGCCACCCATCCAAAAGAGTACCTAGGACTTTGGAAGAAGGTAGTGTGAAGCAGTCCTGCATGTTAGATGGAAGCATCCTCACTACTGCCAAGCTGATAAGGTGCTGTTCCTGGCGATCAATTCCAATAGAAATGGGAAAACAGTCCAGAGAACGGATCAGAACCCAGGTTCTGGAACTATTAAAGGGAGACAGAATGCATAAGTATTTGAAAGGAACATTAACAAATTCATAAGATGGCCTGCCTTGTCTCAAAGATAAACAACCAGCAGCAAGAAAAAGGCTTTTCTTTTGGTTACAGACATCAATAAATGGAAGTGTTTATGGTAACTGGTTGTGTGTCGGGTTGAGAAATTTGAACTTATTTCTAGAAATGCAAGCACACTCTCATTTACTAGGAGCTGAAAGGATATAATAAGTCCAGGTTTAACCTAAATGACTTTAATAATCACAGTAGATAATACCCCCTTGAGCACCTTTATGCGTTGGGCACTGCAGTGGCCACTTTGCATTCTTGTCTAGACTAGTTTTCACAACACTGAAAGAAGATACTATAATCCCCATTTTGGAAACCCTGGTGGTGTAGTGGTTAAGAGCTACATCTGCTAACCAAAAGGTCAGCAGTTTGAATCCACCAGGCGCTCCTTGGAAACTCTATGGGGCAGGTCTACTCTGTCCTATAGGGTTGCTATGAGTCGGAATTGACTCAACGGCAACGGGTTTGGTGTTTTGGTTTATGGGGAGGTTAAGGAACTTGTCCAAGGCCACATAGCTAGTAAAGTGGTAGTCAGGATTTGAACTCAGGTCTATCTGGTAACAAAGCCTATACTTTTCTCAATGCAGCATTCTACGCCTCTTCTCTGGAGTTAGAAGTATAACAGAAATTCAATTAATTAATTTGCTAAATTTGGATCCCTGTCTTGGCCTAATGTAGTAGAGAGGAATCCTACAATGCTTTGCGTGTCTGCCTTGCCCACAACCCTCTTTTGAACAAAGTGGATAGAGTGATTCCTTGATTCTGAATTACTATTTATTCAGTCAATAAACATTTTCTTGAGTTGCTGCTCTGTGCCAGCCACTCTTCGTTGGATCACAACTGGCTGGACCAGGGAGCCTACACCTGAGTCAAGGGCAGTCATCTTGTAGTTGGGCCTGGCAGACTCCAGTGGCCTATGAAGTGTCCTGGAATGAGGACGATAGGGATGTTCTAAACTGCAGAGTGACCATTTGGTCCACTGAGATTCCATCTCTTGGAGAACGTGGATGTAACACATACATACAGAGAACACGTGGTGGAGTGGACCAGAAGTCAGAAGATGCCCAGGGAGATGGTAGGAAGCAAAAGTCATGGAAAGTGCAGAGAACAAGGACATGGGTAGCAGGAAGAGGCTGTTATAGAGGAAGTTGAGTGGCAGACACTTTGCTTCTCTTGTCCAGAGCTCCTGAGGCATTAGTTGTAAAGAGTAGTATATGCCAGAGAATGCTTCCTCTCTGTCATTTACGCGTGAATCCTGACACTCAACCCCCACCACCTGAAGAAGCCCTTGTTTTTGAGACCTGAAAGAAGCCAACTAACCTACAGTCACTGGAAACCCAGACCACATAAGAGCTGTGGTTTGCAAGGCACAGGCTTATACTTCTGAACCTGGGCCTTGAGTCCTATATTTGGTCCTTTTGGTGTGTGTGTCTGAATCTGGGAACAATGGGTGAAAAGATGTTTTGCTGGAGGCCTAGCTCTGCCAGCAGAATGCCATGCAGGCTTCCTGGCCCTGGCTTGTGCTGTGCATAAGGAGATATGGCAATGGTTCTGCATGAAGCAGGAAAAGGGTGGCAAGAGCCAAAAGAATCTCTTCTGACAATCGAGCATCTGCTCCCTGTGGGTTTTTGGACCATGGGTAATTCCTGGGTACTGCTAGATAACCTAAGGTCTTGGGGACAGAATGTTTGTGGGCTACATCCACCATCAGGTTGCTATGAGTCCCTCAGCCATACCCATGGGGAACAACTGGCTCTGCCTTCCATGACTACGTTCCCACCCCCACCGTCTCATATTTTTATCCTGTTCTCCAAGCACAGATTAAAAAAAAATGTTTTATAACTTGCTGTGATGGGGAAAGAGGCATTCTCACATATGACTGGTGGGGGGTCAACTGGAACAACTTTTTTGCAGGACAATTTGGCATTATCTGTCAACAATTTACCCAACAATTCCACTTCTAGGAATTTACACTACAGATATACCCCCACATGCATATGAAGATACATGAGCAAAGCTATACATTGTAGTACTATGTGTTATAGTAAAATACCACCAACAACACGCATTTAATAGAAGGTGGGTTAAATACATTGTGACTTAGCCATACAATGGAACACTCTGCAACCATTAAGAAGAATTATGTAACTAAAATATGTGCTGATACGGAATGTTCCCCAAGATTACAGCATTAGGTGAAAAAAAAACAAGGTGCAGAACATTGTGTATAGTATGTTAAGAACTATGTAAAAAAAAAATTCTTTCTTTCTTATAGTATGTTATGAGCTATGTAAAACAATTCTTTCTCTCTCTCCCAACACACACACAAACACCCACACACATATATACACAGATAATTTCTGGAAGGACACACAAGAAACTGGTATCTCTGTTTGCCTCTTGAGAGGGGAATTATCAAGGTGGGCTGGAGGGTTAGGGGTAGACTTTTTTATTTCTTTTTGGACCAAATACATATAATACCTCAATATTGTATGAGTAAACATAAAAAGCAAAATTAACCACACAAGTCTTCATCAATAGGGGACCGGTTAAATAAAGTGTAGTATATTCTTACTAAGAAATACTGTACAGCCATTCGCAGTAATATATATTCTCCTATAGAGAGATGCCTATAGGTGTTATTAAGTTAAAAAAGCAAGGCTCTGCACAAAATGTGTAACAGAGTCCTATTTATGTAAAAAAATGAATATATATATGGGCATATTCATAGGAAAAGATCTGGAATGATATGCCAAAAAACAAACAAACAAAAAACTAAACCTATTGCCGTGGAGTCGATTCCAACTCATGAGAACCCCATGTGTTACAGAGCAGGACGGCTCAGTAGTGTTTTCTTGGCTGTAATCTTTACAAAAGTAAATTCCTAAGTCTTTCCCCTGCGGTGCCACTGCATGAGGGTGAACCACCAACTTTTAGGTTAGTAGTCGAATACAAACCGCCGGTACCACTTAGGGAGTAATACACACCACGCCGTTAACAGTGGCTATCTTTGAAAGAGACAGGATTTGTGCTAGGGAAGGATGAAGTTGAAAATGGACTTTCATTATTTACTCAGTATACTTGTTTATTTACTTTCTGTGTGTGTGTGTAACGAGTCTGTATTATTTTTGTGATAAAAATATAGAAATAATAAATTATGGGGAGAAAAAGAACCCCTGATCTTAGAGAAATCTGCATTCTAAAACTTAGTATTGTCACAGACTCCTCCATTTAAGAACCTCCAATGATTTCTCACAGCAGAAAGGCCAACCTGGCACTGGAGGCCTCCACAGCTTGGTCACATCTCACTGTTTCTCTCATTGCTCCTTCCCACTTTCCTCCGTGCCAGCCCAGTTGGCCTCCTCTCCTCACTAGCTCCAAGTAGATCTTCATCCTTTTCCTTATTTAGTTTGCTTCCCTGATATTCCACATCTAGACACTGCCATCCTCCACACCCTGGCTTATCGAATTTCTACTCATGCTTCATGACCCATCACAAGTAAGTGTTCAGGAATATTTATATCTGTTAGTAAGTGAGTACCACAGGGACTCATTTGGAGCTTGGAAAAGTGCCTCGTGTCAGTCTTCATTTGGCCAACTTCTATTATTTATCTTTTATGAAATCATTTACCTAAGATATGAATATAATTTTATTGTTTACAAAGCACTTGCACAACTGTCTCCTCACTGGAGCCTCGTGTCCACTCTATGAGGTAGGCAAGGCATGTATTATCATTATTACTCTCATTTAAATGATAAGAAAACTGAAGCATAGGGAGTTTTTTTTTTGTTCAAGGTGACACAGGTAGGAAGTGGCCAAGTGGATCTAAGTCTGTCTTACTCATTTAGAACACCTGCTTTTGTTCCCCCAATTAGAAAATAAGTCCCTGGGAGACAATGGTTGTGCTTTAAATGTTTACATACACACTAAAGGGGCAAAAGGAAAGTCATCAGGTGTCTGATGGGAAGTTTACCAAAAAAGACAGGACACTCAATCAACCTACGGGTATTTAGTGAGGACCTGCCAGGTGCTGAGGTCAGTGCTGCATGCAGCAGGGAGACAAAAGCCATAGTGCCTGTCCTCAAGAAGCTTACCACCTACACTTGAGACCAAACATTAAACTATTAGAACACAATTAAGTGTGAAATTAAGGTGATCTTAGGTGGTACATAAATGAACTTTTTTCTCTTTTAAATAGCATATCAAACCTGAAGCTTTGGACAAGTAACTTTAAAAAGTGCATATATACATTTTTTTTAATTTGAAAATAGTACAGATGGTAAACAAAACTTGTGACAGTGGTATAGGGATGACTGAAATTTGGGAAACAGTGCCACTGGCCAGTTAGGCTGAGTCAAATGGCTCAGAGGCATTCAAAGCGGGAGTGCCTGTGTGAGCAGAGGTCTGGAGGAAGGTGAGATAAACAAGGAATGGTGAGAGACCAGCATGGCTGGGACTCAGGATGATGTGACTTGAAAGCTCCTTTTCAAATCCCTAGGCAGGCTACATTCCAGAGGCTTCTACGAGCCCATGTGGGAGGTGTGGGCTGTGTCACAGAGGTGACCAGGAGTCCTTTCAATTCTTGTGTATAGGAGGGACACAATGAAAATGGTGCTTTGAATGGTTCGTCTGACAGTGATGTGCAGTCTGAATTGAAATGGGCCTGACAAGTGGTGTCACACAAAAGATATAACCAAAATGTTAATGCCTGAGAGTCAGGCCTTGAAGCTAAGATTAAGATTCTTTCATGGAGACCCACGTGGGAGTTGCAGTTTACCGTATATTATCTGAGATCTTAAGATAAATTATCAAAAAATTGACAACAAGGCAAAAGATTATTGAGTGCCCCTTCAGAAACACATGAGAGCATCATCCGTGCAGTTGCTTGACTTATTGTTTACTATTGATTAAGGCCTGGATGCTGTAAAGTTAAAAGTTAACTTGTAACCCTAGGAACCAGAAAGTAATTACATGAAAAGACATACGTACATCGATGTTCGTTGCAGCACTATTCACAATAGCAAAAAGGTGGAAACAACCCAAGTGCCCATCAACAGACGAATGGATAAACAAAATGTGGTGCACACATACAATTGAATAACACCCAGCCTTAAAGAAAATGAAGTCCTGACACATTCTACAGCATGGATGAACCTCAAAGACATTATCCTGAGAGAAATGTCAATCACAAAAGGACAAATATTGTATGGTCTCACTTATATGAAATGACAAGAATAGGTAACTATAGAGACCAGTGATTACTAGTAGTTCCCAGGGGGGCAGGGGGGAGTGAGGGAAAGGGGAAATCATTCACTGGGATGTAGTAAATTTTTGTTTATGGTGATGGGAAAATTGGCCTTGACTAAAGACAAAGGTGTTTAAAGACAAAGGTAAGGAGCCTTGTTGGTGCAGTGGTTAAGTGCTCATGTGCCAACCATAAGGTCAACAGTTCAAACCCACCAGTTGCTCCATAGGAGAAAGATGTGGCAGTCTGCTTCTGTAAAGATTACAGCTTTGGAAACCCTATGGGGCAGTTCTACTCTGTTCTACAGGGTCACTATGAGTCTGAATTGACCCAACAGCAACAGGTTTGGTTTTGGTTTTGATTAAGGGCAGTGGTTACACAACCAGACTAACGTAGCTGTTATTATTAAGCTGCACACCAGGAAAAAAAAAAAGACAAAATGGCAAATAAAGTGTTTTATATAATTCAACAACTACAACAGCAGTCAAAAAAATCTTTTTTTTTTGCACTTGTTAAAATTACTTAGGTACAACTAAACACTTCATGGGATTAGATTTCTTGTTTCGAAGGTTTAGAATCATGGATTCATAGGTTTATCCAGTCAATTGGCCTAACCTTGTTTTTAGAGTTTCTGTTCTACCTCCTAGTAAAGCCTGGAGTCTTAAAAGCTTGCAAGCAACCACCCAAGATACAATTGGTCTCTACTTACCTGGAACAGCAGAGGAAGAAGGAGATCCAGGAACCAGAGAAGGAAATGCACTGTAGGTTTAATTGCCTCCATAAACTACTACCTCCATTACCACGAGACCAGAAGAAATGGATGGTGCCCAGCCATTTATTGAACATTTTGATCAACAACCCAGTAGATGAATCCTGATCAAAAGTAGGAAAAGCATGGAACAGAACTTCAAACTCATATGGACACGAGACTTACTGATCCATTGAGACTGGGGGAATCCATGAGTCTAATGCTCAGAAATAATCTTTAAACCTTGAACTGAAACTATCCCATGAAGCCATTGTTAAATTAAACAACAGTTAATTAATAGAGAATATTTGACTAAACCAAAAGCAAAGAAGTTTTCTGAATAAACTGAATGCTTTGAAGGCCAGAGTAACAGGGGCGGGGGTCTGGCGACCATGGTTTCAGAGGACATCTAAGTCAATTGGCATAATAAAATCTATTAAGAAAACATTCTGCATCCTACTTTGGTGAGTGGCGTCTGGGGTCTTAAACGCTAGCAAGCGGCCATCTAAGATGCATGAATTGGTCTCAACACACCTGAAGCAAAGGCGAATGAAGAGCACCGAAGACACAAGGTAATTATGAGCCCAAGAGACAGAAAGGGCCACATAAATCAGAGGGTACATCAGCCTGAGACCAGAAGAACTAGATGGTGCCTGGCTACAACTGACCACTGTCCTGACAGGGAACACAACAGAGAATCCCTGATGGAGCAGAAGAGCAGTGGGATGCAGACCTCAAATTCCTGTAAAAAGACCAGACTTAATGGTCTGACTGAGACTAGAAGGACCCTGGAGGTCGTGGTCCCCAGACCTTCTGTTAGCCCAAGACTGGAACCATTCCCAAAGCCAACTCTTCAGATAGGGATTGGACTGGACTATAAAATAGAAAATAACGCTGGTGAGGAGTAAGCTTCTTGGCTCAAGTAGATACATGAGACTGTGTGGGCAGCTCCTGCCTGGAGGGGAGATGAGAAGGCGGAGGGGGACAGAAGCTAACTGAATGAGCATGGGGAATCCAGGGTGGAGAGAAGGAGTGTGCCGTCTCATTGGGGGAGAGCAACTAGGAGTACATAGCAGGGTGTATAAAATTTTTTGTATGTGAGACCGACTTGATTTGTAAACTTTCACTTAAAGCACAATAAAAAAATAAAATAAAGAATGTTTGCCTTGAATATAGCATTCTTATAAAGAATTATCTATATGTGTTTTTTTTTATGCGTGTAAACTGACAACAAACAGTAATCTAAAGCACAGATGAGAACTTTAACGGGAAGAGAGCCTAAATTAATGGTGATGAAACAATATAGGTAGGGATAGCGAGAATGGCGACACAATGTTAAGTATGTTACCAATATTATTGAACTGTTCACATAGAAATTGTGAATGGATGTATGTTTGGGTGTGTATATTGTCACCAAAACTAAACAAAATTTTTTTTTAATTAACTTGTAGAAGATTGGTAAGTTGCAAATGAAATTTGTCTGGTAGAAATGAAAATTATTTCTATCCAGTAGACAAGATAACCCCAAAGGTTGCAGCTTTATTACCCTGTAGAACTAACTACCACCACTTGTCTGTCAGTTTGTCGTACTGTGGTGGCTTGGGTGTTGCTGTGATGCAGGAAGCTATGCCTCCAATATTTCAAATACCATCAGGGTCACCCATGATGGATAGGTTTTAGCGTATCTTCCACACTGAGACAGACTAGTAAGAAGGACCTGGTGACCTACCTCTTAAAAAAATTGACTAGATAAAACCTTATGAATAGCAGTGGAACATCGTCTGATATAGTGCCAGAGGATTTTTTTTTTCAGGTATAAAGGCCCCCTCAAAGTAGAGTCAACCTCAATGATGGGGATGGAGTAAAGCTTTCAGGACTTTCAGTTGCTGATGTGGCATGACTCAAAATGAGAATTAACAGCTGCAAATATTCATTAATAATTAGAATGGGGAATGTATGGAGTACAAATCTAGGAAAATTTGAAGTCGTCAGAATGAAATGGAATGCTTGGAGATAGATATCCTAGGCATTAGTGAGCTGAAATGGACTGGTATGGGCCATTTTGAATCGGACAACCATATGGTCTACTATGCAGGGGATGACAAATTGAAGAGGAATGGCACCACATTCATAGTAAAAAAAAATTCAAGATCTATCCTGAAGTGCAATGTTGTCAGTGACAAGACAATATCCATACCCCTACAAGGAAGGCCAGTTAATAAGACTATCATTCAAATTTAGGTACCAACCACAAATGCCAAAGATGAAGAAACTGAAGATTTTTTACCAGCTTCTGCAGTCTGAAACTGATCAAACATGCAACCAAGAGGCGTTGATGATTACAGGTGATTTGAATGTGGAAGTTGGAAAGAAAGAAGAAGGATCAGTAGTTGGAAAATATGGCCTTGGTGACAGAAACAAAGCCAGAGGATGGTATGATTGAATTTTGCAAGACCAACAACTTATTCATCAGAAATACCTTTTTCAACAACACAAAAAATGATTATACATGTCAACCTAGCCAGACGGAATACACAGTAATCAAATTGACTACGTCTGTAGAAAGAGACGAAGGAGAAGCTCAATGTCATCAGTCAGACGAGGCCAGGGCTGACTGCAGAAAAGACCACTAATTGCTCATCTGCAAGGTCAAGTTGAAGCTGAAGAAAATTAAAACAAGTCCAGGAAAGCCAAAGTAGGACCTTGAGTATATCCCACCTGAATTTAGAGACCATCTCAAGAACAGACGTGATACATTGAACACTAATGACCAGTTATGATATGACATCAAGGACATCAAACATGAAGAAAGCAAAAGTCATCAGAAAGAAAGAAAAGACCAAAGTTGATGTCAGAAGAAACTCTGCAACTTGCTCTTGAATGTACAGTAGCAAAAGTGAATGGAAAAAATAATGAAGTAAAATCGCTGAACAGAAGATTTCAAAGGGTGGCTCGAGAAGACAAAGTAAAGTATTATAATGAAATGTGCAAAGACCTGGAGATAGAAAAACAAAAAGGAGGAATACCTTAGCATTTCTCAAGCTGAAAGAACTATAGAACAAATTCAAGCCTCGAGTTGCAATATTGAAGGATTCTACGGCCAAAATAATGAACAACACAGGAAGTATCAAAAGAAGATGGAAAGAATACACAGAGTCACTGTGCCAAAAAGAATTGGCCAATGTTCAACCATTTCAGTGGGTAGCATAAAATCAAGAGCCGACAGTATTGAAGAAAGAAGTCCAAGATGCACTTAAGGTGCTGGCGAAAAACAAGGCTCCAGGAATTGATAGAATACCAATTGAGATGTTTCAACAAACGGATACGATGCTGGAAGCACTCAGTGGTCTATGCCAAGAAATTTGGAAGACACCTACCTGGGCAACTGACTGGAAAATATCCAGATATGTGCCCATTCCAAAGAAAGGCGACCCAACAAAATGTGAAAATTTTCAAACAATATCATTAATACCAAACACAAGTAAAATTTTGCTGAAGATAATTAAAAAACGGTTACAGCAGTACAGTGACAGAGAACTACCAGAAATTCAAGCTGGACTCAGAAAAGGATGTGGAAGGAGGGCTATCACTGCTTATGTTAGATAGATGTTGGCTGAAAGCAGATAATACCAGAAAGATGTCTACCTGTGTTTTATTGACTATGCAAAGGCATTTGACTATGTGAATCTTAACAAATTATAGATAACATTGTGGAGAATGGGAATTCCAGAACACTTAGTTGTGCTCATGAGGAACCTGTACATAGATCAAGAGGCATCATACTAACAGAATGAGGGGATACTTCATGGTTTAAAATCAGGAAAGGTGTGCATCAGGGTTGTATCCTTTCACCATACTTATTCAATCTGTATGCTGAGCAAATAATGCAAGAAGATGGACTATATGAAGAAAATGTGACATCAGGATTGGGGGAATGCTCATTAACAACCTTCGATATGCAGTTGACACACCTTGCTTGCTGAAAGTGAAAAGGACTTGAAGCACTTGCTGATGAAGATCAAAGACCACAGCCTTTGGTGTGGATTACATCTCAACATAAAGAAAACAAAAATCCTCACAACTCAACTAATAAGCAACATCATGATAAATGGAGAAAAGACTGAAGTTGTCAAGGATTTCATTTTACCTGGATCCACAATCAACGCCCATGGAAGCGGCAGTCAAGAAATCGATCAGGCCTATCTGCTGCAAAAGGCCTCTTTAAAGTGTTGAATAGCCAACACGTCACTTTGAGGACTAAGGTGCGCCTTACCCAAGCTGTGGTGTTTTCAATCACCTCATGTGCGTGCAAAAGCTGGACAATGAATAAGTAAGACCGAAGAAGAATTGATGACTTTGAATTCTGGGTTTGGCGTAGAATAGTGAATCTACCATGGGCTGCCAGGAGAACGAACAAATCTGTCTTAAAACAAATACAGCCAAAATGCTCCTTAGAAGTGAGGATGGTGAGATCTCCTCTCACGTACTTTGCCCATGTTATCAGGAGGGATCAGTCCCTGGAGAAGGACATCATGCTTGGTAAAGTAGAGGGTCAGCAAAAAAGAGGAAGACCCTCAAGGAGATGGACTAAGTCAGTGGCTGCAACAATGCGCTCAAACATAGCGATGATTGTGAGGATGGTGCATGACCGGGCAGTGTTCCGTTCTGTTGTACATAGGGTAGCTATGATTCGGAAATAACCTGAGGTCACCTAACAACAACAAGTGGTCCTTTCTTCAGACGATGCCATATCCCACTCCCCCCGCCAAAAAAAAATCTCTCCTAGATTATTAATCATATATAAAATCAGAGATATTCTTGGTTTTGTACATTTTTAATGT
Source organism: Loxodonta africana (assembly GCF_030014295.1). Taxonomy (NCBI): domain Eukaryota; kingdom Metazoa; phylum Chordata; class Mammalia; order Proboscidea; family Elephantidae; genus Loxodonta; species Loxodonta africana. The sequence continues at coordinate 81,662,510 of NC_087369.1, read as the reverse complement.
TTCAAACCGATAAAGTTTTGCCTTCTTGAGTAAGGCTGAAATTAAAACAAAACACATCTCTCCCCTAACAGCTCAAAAGGAAATAACCAGATCTTTTTCTTTGTTAAATAATATCTTATTGTGTTTTCTGTGAAGGTTTGCATGGCAGTTTAGGTTCCCATTCAACAATTTCTACACAAGTTGTTCAGAGAACTAACCAGATCTTGATCACAATTTTCTCACTTTTGAGACAAGATACGGAAGAACAGATGAGTGTAATGGAAGAATTTCACAGGTGGTTAAGAATGTGTAGGAAAATGAAAACTAGAATTAAAAAAAAGTCACTGTTATAAATATGATTAAAATATATCTATTTCTGAAACCATAACCAGGCAGGTTAAGAAAATAAAAATAAAAACGTACTTCCTTCTGACACCCTTATTTCCCTACTTCTCTTAGCTGTGTTAAGATGAAATATATGTAATAAGCACTTTGTAAACTGCAAAAGACTGCACACACGTCTTTGAAAGGGGCTAGGTGATGTAGTGTCTTGGAAGAAGTGCAGCCAGAATGCTCCTTAGAAGCAAGGGTGGCGAGACTACACCTCACATACTTTGGACATGTTATCAGGAGGGATCCTTCCCTGGAGAAGGACATCATGCTTGGTAAAGTAGAGGGTCAGCAAAAAAGAGGAGGACCCTCAATGAGATGGATTGACACAGTGGCTGCAACAATGGGCATAAGCATAGCAATGATTGTGAGGGTGGCGCAGGACCGGGCAGTGTTTCGCTCTATTGTGCATAGGGTCACTATTAGTCAGAACCAACTCGACGGCACCTAACAACAACAACAACAGCAGGTGATACAGGGGAAAGGTCATGGGCTATGGAAGCAGACAGTGCTGGGAGATCACCCGTTCTAATGGATCTGATTTGCAGTGAAGTCTAAAGCAAAACCCTGGATCTCAGTTTTTGCATGTGTAGAATGAGTACAATAATTCATCCCTTAGAGGGTCATTGGGAGGGTCATATGATAAAGGCTCTAAGAGAAGCAAGAGCAAAACTCTGTGGGAGCATGGGCTTTGGTACACAACACAGCTGTAGCATTTACCACATTGTTCTGCAACAGTCTCTACATATCTGTCGCCCAGAAGTTCCCTGTGACTTGATCTCTGTATCGTTGCCTCAAAGCACAGTGCCTGGAATATCATACTCAGTCATTCATTTTTTTTAATATCTTATTTTTGTTGTTAAAAATATTCACAGCAGAACATACACCAATTCAACAGTCATTAATTCTTGAAACAAACATTTACTAGGCCCTTCCAGCTACCAGCTCTTAATAGCCACACTTGGACCTCCAAACCACTGTTCTCTTCTCATTGCCTCCCTTGCACTGAGGCCCTGGGGGAGTCTGAGAAGACCCCTGTGATAGATGGTATGACGCACCACCCAGAGACCATTTCAGGACTGAGGGACTTATTCTCTCAGCCACTGAGAGTGCTGCTGGCTGCCGCCCTATTTGGGAATTGCGCAGCCACCTCCTCAGATGAGAGCTGCCTCACCCAAGGTTATGTTCCCTCCCCAGGGTTAGCATGCATCTAATAACTACTTGGTGAGTGGTGGTATCAATGCCTGGTGCTCTCACCCCAATTAAGGACAACTCTGAAGGGCCATCCCAGCTCTAGAGCTCCCCATGGGGTCAGCTGAGGCTGTCATTAGGACTGTATCACAGCTGAACTTCTCCCTCCAACCAATTCTGCTTCCTTCCCTTAGACCCCGGGTGTCGGTCCCAAAGGCACTACCAATAAATTTCCCACACTCAACCTGTAACAGTTCCCCGAAAGGCAGTCCCCAGTAGAGGCTTTGGCTTAGCATATGGGAAACCTCAATTACAAGTGATCTCAGGAGCTGCTACAGTCCCCAGGGGCCAGTCATGGTGCACAGGCCTCACTCACAGTTACATTTTTATTCCTCTTCATCTCTCTTTCTCCAAAGTTTTCTTGTAAAATAAATTTGGGGCAAAAAGTGTGGAAGAGATAGACCCTTAGACAATTGCAGCAATGTTACAATAGAGAAATGCAATTAGTGCTAAGCTGAACTTAGCCTGTGAACTTGAAGAAAGTCTTTCTAGAGGGGGTGCCATTTAAACTGAGTCTTGATGGATGAGCGGGGATTTGATGGGTGGACAAGGAATGTGGGAGAGACGTTCCAGAAAGAGGATGGAAGGCATGAAGGAGTGTAGGGTGTGTGGGAGAGGGGAGTAGGGTTAAATAAGGTCTGGGGTCCTAGCAGGGCCAGATCACACAGGGCCTTATATGCCAAGCTGAGGAACTTGGTGCTCAGGAAATGTCTGCTGGACAAACGCTACAATCCAGTGTTCCCCAGGCTTCAGTCATTTCTGCACCACCTCAACGAGTTTTGCCTTATCTGGGCACCACCAGTTCTTTTTGTTATTCACTTTATCTTTTTCTCTAAATGAAATCTTTTTTCTTAAAAAAATTTATATTGAAAGAAATTTTATATGACAACCAAAAATCAAAGCAAAAGGGGTATCACTTGCCTTAAATAAAGAGTAACTGTAAAAAGAAATACAATGGAAACGGTAGAGTAATTAAACTCTATCTAGATACTGTTGCTTGCCAATGTCCTGAGCCTAAGTCTTGCTCTAGCTTTGTTGAAAAGATTAGCAAGCATTATAGAGGTTGAAGACTAGCACTGAACTGAGACTTTCTCCTTGGTTTAATCTGAAAGCTGCAAAGAGAAGGAAAAGAGAACCATTTTTCCACCATGTCATTCAAAATTCTTTAAAGCTGTACCATGTACCGTTAAGATAATCTTGGAATTTCCCTCCTTACCACTCTACTGACTATGAAAGCATTCGGTAAACAATAAAGTGCTTTACAAAAGCGGTTGCTATTGCCACTCCGTTGCTTTGTCTATTGACTCTGAAGCAATCTCTTTGATGTAGCTGCCCTTTCATTGGCTCAGTGAAGGTTTCCAAACCAGTGCAAGGGTGGGACTGGGGAGAGGGGCAGGACTCTGGGAATTCCAGACTGTTTGAACTAGAAGGACCTTTAAAGAGTATCCCATCTTCCCACTTTACAGATGAGGAAACTGGGACCAGAGGAGGAATACGAATTGTCCAAAGTCATAGAGGGTGTTAGTGATTACAGTCCAGGGAACAGACATAGAGGAAAAGAATAAAAAAAAAAAAGACATAGAGGAAAAGAATAGTATAGCTTAATTGTTTTAGGCTGCTGGTTCCAGTAGCTCTTACCTGCAAGGCACAAGAGAACAGAGTGTGGGAGCAGGGGTGGGGAGAAGCCAGCCCATCAGTCCTGAGAGCACAGGGCCACCATTAAAAAAGCCAAACTATTTGACTGGGCTTCTGGGCTAGGGGTAGAGGTTGAGGCGGGTCTGGTGATGGACAATATTGGGCAAAAAACCTGCAAGGGGCCGAAGTGTTTTCAAAAGATGCCCAAGAAAGTGAGGGAGGCCAGCACATCAAAACTGCTCCGAAGGCAGCACCAACCCAGCCAGGGGCATCCTGGGAATGTGCAAAACAACTGGGCTTTGAAGTCTGACAGACCCGTGTTCAAATTCTGGTTCTGCCACTTCCTAGCTATGAGTGATTTTGGGTAAATCTCCTTATTGGAGTATAATGTGCGTAATAATAGTACGTACCTCATAGGATTGTAGTGAGAATAACAAGAGGCAATATATGCAAAGCTTCTAGTACAGTGCCTGGCACTTTCCTTAGCATTACTTCCTCCTCTCCCTCCCATGGCTGTATTTGAGATGTGGCACAACCAGACCTCTGGCAACATAATTCCTTTACTCCTGTATCCCTCCCATAACCCAGACACCCAGCGCATACCTCCAAGTTCTCTCTGTGCCCTGTTCTTGTGCTCAACTGGCCTTCAAACTCGGTCTGACTATGGGGCTAATAAGGAATCTTGCAAGTATTTGCACCCCCGAGGGTGCACACTCCAGGGGGTAGGATGGAGACCTCCTTCACCTAGAGACAAAAATGATGATCGAGACTCTGGGGCTGAGGGTTGGCCAAGCAGCCAGCACCATCCCAGCAGGACTGGAGGGAGAGGCCTGCTCTGGCCTTCAGAGATTTTGGCTCACAGAGAACAAAGAAAAGGCTCTGGTCTTCTGTGGCATTAAAAGGCAATGCCTGAAGCAAGTCCCTTCATTAAAAGCTACAAGATAGAAGGTTAAATATAGCCCCTTCCAGTTGTCTAGGACATAAATTTATGAAACGTCAGAGCTGTGTTAGAGTGAGAAAGGATCTTATCTCTGCTCTGTTTTTAGGGAAAAGAAAGGCAACAATAGAGAAGAGAAATAAATCTACAGTTTCCCCGGTGGGTGATGGGAGGTCACTGGAGGATTCTGAGCAGCCAAGTCTTTTTTATTTTTATTTTTGTTGTGCTTTAGGTGAAAGTTTACAGAGCAGATTAGTTTCTCATTAAACAATTAATACACAAATTGTTTTGTGACATTGACTGCCAACCCTGTAAAGTGTCAACACTTTCCTCTTCACTACCCTGGGTTCCCTGTGTTTTCCTGTCTCTTCCTGCCTTCTTGTCCTTGCTTTTGGGCTGGTGTGCACATTTAGTCTCGTATATATGATTGAACTATGAAGCGGGTTCCTCACATGTGTTATTGTTTGCCCTATAACCAACTGAGTTGATTCTGACTCATAGCGACCCTATAAGGGCAGAGTAGAACTGCCCCTTAGAGTTTCCAAGGAGTGGCTGGTGGATTCGAACTACCAATCTTTGTTTAAGCAGCCAAGGGTGAACCTCAGGAGTGACTTCAATACTTAAATAAAAAGCGTGTCTGGGGGCCATACTCTTGGGGTTTCTCCAGTCTCTGTCAGACCAGTAAATCTGATCTCCTTTTGTGTGTTTTTGTGCGAATTTGAAATTTGTTCTACATTTTTCTCCCGCTCTGTCCAGGGCGAAGTCTGTTTTTTTAGGAGGTTCACTTTAAAAAGCTTCAGAGTGGAGAATGAGGTGGAGGGGGGCAAAAGTGGAAGCAGGGAGCCCAGCAGAATGGTTCAGTAGAGAGAGGCGGGTGCCTGACCAGGATAGTAGCTGTGGAGGTAGTGAGAAGGGAGCTGACTGCAGGGTGGGGCTGGGCCTTCATCCCAGGTGAGAGTAGCCACTCCTTGTTCCCTTTCATCCTCCTCAGAAGAAAAGGCTAGCTTCCACTTGCTTTTGACTCCTCAAGGCTCACCCTGTGACTCTGAAAAAAGGCAACCTGCCAAAATGCACCCAGACCCCTTGCTTCTTTTCAAGGTAGCCCCTTATATTCACAGAGTGTCTGTTAGAAAGTTCTTCCCTGTCCACAGGCCCCACCTCTGCTCCCCGAGGCCACTCAGACACCATCTACTCTCTTTATTCTGGGATAGATCTGAAGACCAGAGACCACTTTGCTCCAATTCTTCTCCGTGCCAAACAGTACGTGGTCCTCATAGGACTTAGTTTTCAGTCCCGTCACTCAGTTTTTCAAACCTCTTTATCCCCAAAACTGCTTTGAGCATATTCCTGCCATAAGGGACCAACTAGAACCCCAGAGACACAGCATGGACTCATGGTCTATCCTGCCAGGTACCTTTGCAACCATAACAGTAGCTTCCAGTAAAAATTCAAGAGCATTTAACTGCAGCGTCACCTCCCCTCATCCAGCTTATCCTTTTCAGAGAAGCCAGAGAGAGAGGTCCTGGCGTGGCACAGGACCCTGAACTTGCTTCTGTCCTACTACTAAAAAATTTGCCTCGAATTGCAATTGGAAAGTGCTTAGTCCCTTGGTAATAATCTGTGTAGACAGATGACCAGTTACAGGCTCCTCTTTCTGCCCTTCCCTGCCCTCATGCCTTGGTATTGCACACAATTTTAACATTTTAGTCAGAGCTTGGCTGGAGGTGGATGGGTAGAGACCCCAAAATGAATGAGATGGTATTTTCTACTACCCGAGAGAAGTTGAGTTAGAGAAAATAAGAGGTGCAACATTTCCTACGTGTGCGTGCGTGCACGCACACAGACACACACAACTCCTCGATCACTTTTATTATCCCCTTAGAATCTCAGAATATCAGGGTTGGGATATGATCTCATCTACCCTCTGCTTCCCCAGAACCACCAAATGCTGAATTCCCTTTACAGCATCTCTGCCAAGCAGCTGTCCTGCCCCTCCTCACACACCTCTGGTAATAAGGGGAATAACTCCCTCCCAAGATGGCCCAGGCTACCTCAGGACACCACTGACTGCAGAAAGCTCCTCCTTTTCAGTGGACCCCAATTCCTTCTCTTCTCCCCTCTGCAACCCTCTCCCCACAATGACTCACCTCCGCGGCTCCAGAAGAGCATGATAGTCTCGACTCTCTCCATCACAGCAGTGCAGATGACCAAGAACCCACATCCAACAATTCCTCAGGCAAAAGAGTATGGTGGGCTGACACGAGGGCCAAGGAGCCAAGGTACTCCACACTGTTCTAACCCTGTCCCCAGGCTTCTCAGTGGGCTCCCACAGACTCTCTGAATTCTATTTCCCAGCACTGTGGTTGGGTCAGTTTGGCCCCAACGATCACATCTTCCTTTGCCCCATGAAGTTGTTCCTGGGTAGTCCAGCCCAGGGAAAAAGCAACTCAGGATTCAGGAAGCCCATCTCTTCTCTCTCCTTTCCCACTTTCCCCAGTAAACCCCCTCCCCGCCACACACACACACACACACACACACACACACACACACACACACACACTGGTCCTGTGGTCCAGTCACAGTGAGGTAAGTTGTTTTAAGTTGGTCTTGTCTTTCTCTAGGTAAGGTTCTCAGCCAGAGGTCTGAATCAAAACCCCAGTGAGGGCTGACCTCCCACTTAGCTGCTGTCCTGTGGTGAGGGGAAATGAACAGGAACTGGCTGTCTGAGTCAGCGCCCCTGGTCTATTGTCACCGTGCAGGCCCCTTCCTTCCCCGAGGAGAGCTGTGCTCAGAGATAGGCTTTGTTTTTTGCAAGTCTTTCTCTTGCATACACACACTTTCTCTCTTGGTCTGGAATGAGTCTCTGAACTATGGCTGGGTGCAACTCAATCCTATTTCCCCAACTTCTAATGAGTATCTACTACAAGCAGGGGGTTACACGTACAGTATGGGTAGAGGTCATCTCATTTCATCCTCACCACAGGCAGAGGAGCTAATGATGATGACTCCCATTTAACAGGTGAGGAAATTGAGGCTCAGAGAGGGAAAGTGGCTTTCCGAAGTACAACAGCTAAAAAACAATGAGGTTTGAAGTCTAGCCTTGCTCTCCGTGGCATTAGGTAGACAACTCTGCCCACCTTCTTCACTGCTTCTCTCACCTCCACCCACCAGCATATTGTAGATTCTAGCAAAGTCTATTTCCCAGGGCACAAAGGATGAGAAAATCCTGGACTTTAACACATATTTTGTTCAAATTTGTTTCTATGCATTTAGAAGGACAAAGATCTGGGAGCAAGTCATGTATGCCATGAGCTCCTTACAAAGGGGATCCTTTGTTATTCAGTACTAAATGACTATACTCGAAAAACGAGCATAGGTGGATGGACTGAGCCTTTGTTCCAGTAACTGTCTTCTAATTGGAAAAGAGGCATCACTGGCTCATGTTCACGGAGTGGAAAGAGACCTAGCATGAGCTTTGTTCTCTTTTCCGTTCCTGCAGGGAAGCGGAGAAATGGGGAAGCAGCACAGAAAGGGATTGGAGCCCACTATATAGGGTCACTATAGGATTGTTATGAGTAGGAATCGACTCACAGCAACGGGTTTGGTTTTTTGTTCTCAGGAGGAACCACTTTGTTAAGTCGTGAGAGCTGAGCACCTGTATTGATATGAATCTCAACTCCTGGAGGGCAGGCACAGGGCTTGTGGGTCTCTGTAGGCCCCACATTCAGAACTAAAATGGTTTCTAACCGACATCTGGGCATTCACATTATGTTTTTCAACAAAGGGTGATTGAAGGCATTTTCCAGAATTCTGAAGCCAAAAGAAGGGTCAGGGTAGTAGAAATAAAGACAAGCCTGCTAGGAGGTGGGGTGAACAGGTCAGTGCAGCTCTCCTGGCTCTAGTCCCTATAAATGTCCCTTTGAGGGTCACTTGAGAGGCTGACAAAATGTCCTTGAGATGAGATCTCACCTTTGGAAGTTTGTGTTATGGAAACTTACAAACACAAACCATTTCCCCACCCAAGGTCAATAGTTTGCCCTTACTCCAGCCAAAGCTCCAAAAGAACTTTGAAACCTGAGGTGGGGGAGTAAAAGACTAATAACAGCTGGGACTCTAATTTGTAGAGTCTTCCAGTCTCAAACTGTGTGGCTCTAGCCACGTGGGATGATGGTGCCTATCACAGCAATAGCAGCCTGTTTGTGGCCAGAAATGCCTAGTGTGAGAAGAAGATGAAGAGGGATAGGATAAACTCAGGTCTGTTCAAGGCAGACCCAGAAAATAGCCAGTGGGAGGCCCAAGCAGAGGGTAGGGTCAACAACATTTTAGGAGGCAGTCACTTCTGAGCTTTAGGTGGAGGTCCATCGTTCAGAGAGGCAATGGGAGGGATACTAGAAAGCATAGACCAACCTCAGCATAGCTTCTGTTGAGCCAGACAGTATTCCAAGCACTTTGCAGATTATTAACTAATTTACAACTTTTCTTATTCCCTAAAGGGAATCCATGGAGCTTTGGTGGTGAAATGGTTAAGCACTTGGCTGCTAACAGAAAAGTGGGTGGTTTGAACCCACCAGCTGCTTCATAGGAGAAAAGACCTGGCGATCAGCTCCCATAAAGATTACAGCCTAGGAAATCATATGGAACCATTCTACTTGGTCCTATTGGGTTGCTATGAGTTGGAACTGACTGGACAGCACACAACAACAGCAAAAAAAGGGGGTCCATAGATTCCAAACCAAAACCAAACCCGTTGCCATTGAGTTGGTTCCAACTCATAGCGACCCTTTACGACAGAGTAGAACTACTCTGTAGGATTTCCAAGGCTGTAATATTTACAGAAGCAGACTGTCACATCTTTCTACCATGGAGTGGCTGGTATATTTGAACAGCTGACCTTTCAGTGAGCAGCTGAGGGCTTAATCACTACTCCATCAGGCCTTCTTATCCATAGGTTTCAAACCGTAAATTATACAACTAATTTACAGGGTAGAAACTGATACTCAGAGAGGTTAAGTACTTGGCCAAGGGCATACAGGTAGTAAATGGTGAGACTGGATTTGAGCTTAGACAGTAGGGCTCCCAAGTCTGTCTTAATCACTATGCTAATCTGACTACCTGAGGACAGTATAAGAGTCAGGTTGCCTTTGCCCTCTACCCACTAGCTGGGCTTTCAGCCTGAACACCAGTGTCTATCAAGAATCAGTACAATGGTTCTCAACCTGGGGAGATTTAAAACAATATCAATGCCTAGATTTTGTCCTTGAGAATTTCTGGTTTAATTGGCCTGGGATGAAGTCCATCCTTCAGAGAGCGCAGAGGGTAGGAAGGAATGGCAATTTTCGTGGTGGTTCCTCTTAACTTGAGACCACACAGCATCTCTCCCACCCTGACAAATATCTAAGTCCCATTCGTAGCTCTGCCTCTCCCTCAGCTATGGCTCTGTCTCTTTCCTCTCTAAGGACAGCCAGATTTCCTGAGAGGTGTCTCCACTTCCCTCCCATTTCCCTCCTTAACCTACTGCAGTCTGGCCTCTGTGAAACCATCCTGCGAAGATCACTCTCTCAGTTGTTGCTAAAGCTAACAATCACTTCTTGAATCCAATCACTTCTTGACTTCTTGAATGTGGTTAATGATGTTAACCATTCCTTGCTCCTAGAAACCAACCCCCTCCCCAAACTCAGCGACACAATGCCTTCTTCTTGCCTGGAAATTTCACCTCAGTCTTTTAAGGTTTTTTTTTTTGTGTGTGTGTGTGCCATGCCATATGAATATCAGGTTGTTGGGCAAGTTTGAGGTTGCTCACCCCCACAATTAGTAGCTTTTGGAGACTCGAGCTATTTGTGCTCAGAGCTGGGAATGGTTCCTTTTGTGGGGGCTTCCTGACCCTCCCCCATACTGCCTTGGTGAAGCATTATTAATATCACAATTCAGTTAGTCAGTCAGTCAGTTAACAAATATTTATGGAGGATCTACTATGTGCCAGGAGTCCCTGGGTGGTACAAATGGTTACATACTTGGCTACTTGGTTGGTGGTTTGGCAATTCGAGTCCACCCAGAAGCACCTTGGAAGAAAGGCCTGGCAATCTAATTCTGAAAAATCAGCCATTGAGAACCCTATGGAGCACAGTTCTACTCTGATGTACATGGGGCTGCCATGAGTGGAGACCGACTCAAAGGCAACTGGTTTGGCTTAGGAGTCTGTGGGTGGTGCAGATCGTTAATGCATTCAGCTGCTAACGGAAAGGCTGGAGGTTCAAGTCCACCTAGAGGCTCCTCAGAGGAAAGCCCTGGTGATCTACTTCTGAAAAATCAACCACTGAAAACCCTACAGAGCACAGTTCTACTTCGACACACACGGGGTCAACATGAGTTGGGATAGACTTGAAGGCGACTGGTTTTATTATTATTATTATTTTTTTAATGTACCAGGCACTGATCCAGGCACTGGAGGTTACAGCTATGAACAAAACAGACAAGAATCCCTGCCCTCATGGGGTTTCTATCCTATTAGAGGATTGGGTGAGACAGACAAAAAATAAAATGTATAATACATTAGACGTTGATACATGTTACAGAGAAAAATAACACAGGGAAGGGGAGTGTTAGGAGGTTGCACTTTTAAATCTGGTGGCTAGGAAATATCTCACTGAGAACATGACACTTGAGCAAAGACTTGAAGGCAATGAGGGAATAAGCATTTTAGACAAAGCGAACAGCAACAGCAAAGACTCTGAGCGGGGAGGGTGCCTGAAGTGTTGGAGGAACAGTGAGGAGGCCATCCCTCGTAGCTGGAGTGGAGTGGGTAAGGGGTAGTGCAATGATCCAGGCAAGAAGAACGGTAGCGCAGACCAGGGTGGTGGCAGTAGAAATTACGAGCTATGCTAGAATTCTGATATATTTTGAAGGTGGAGCCTACAGGATTTGCTGATGGGCTGGCTGTGGGGTATGGGGGGCTGGCTGGAAGGGAGTAGAGCCTACCAGGGATGGAGAGAATGGCTGTATTAAGTAGATCAGAGAAGATGGAATTGGTGAGAAGAAGAGAGGGACAATGACTGAGGGGCACTAACAATGACTGAGGGGCACTAACAATGACTGAGGGGCACTAACAATGACTGAGGGGCACTAATAGAAGCTAACTAAATGCTCACCACGCGTCTGTCAGTTTGCTGTACTGTGGAAGCTTGCCTGTTGCTATGATGCCGGGAGCTATGCCCCTGGTATTTCAAACACCAGCAGAGTCACCCACGGTGGACAGGTTCCAGTGGAGCTTCCAGACTAAGACTAGGAAGAAAGGCCTGATGATCAACTCTGAAAATCAACCAGCGAAAACCCATTTGGATCACAACAGAATATTGTCTGACACGGTGTTGGAAGATAAGCCCCCCATGTTGGAAGGCACTACGTAATAGCTGCCACAATGGACTCAAACATACCAGTGATCACGAAGATGGCGCGGGACTGTGCAACATTTCATTGTGCTGTACATGGGGTCGCCACGAGCCAGAGTCAATTCACTGCACCTAACAGTAAAACTGCATTCGCAGTGTTCTCGGTGCTCAGCCTCCCTGGTTTTACACAGAGCATGTGTTGTCTTTCTCCATAGCACTTATCACCATCTCACATACTACACCTTTCATTTATTCATAAAGTTTATTGTCTGACTTCCCCAGAATGTAGGTCCCCTGAGAACAGGGACCTTGCCTGTTTTTTTCACTGATGTTTCTCCAGTGCCTACAGTGCCAACCTTGCTTTTTACCCTGAGAAGACTGCTCACAACCCCCAAACCAGGCCCTGTAGCACCCAGGGAATAGGATGGGACTTGTGCAAAGCCAGAGCTTGGGGCAGATCTCCAGGAAGACAGTCATGGCGCAAGGGTGCAGGTAGTCGAGAGTCTGGAAAGGGAGAGAGGAATGTTCAGCAATGAGAGTGGAGGCAGAAGTGTGAGGAGTTAAAGCCAGGGACACCAGAAATCCCTGAAGCCAAGTCCTAGAAGCGAGAGCAAGGTCCCAGGCTGGTGGATGGGTCAGAATATTTCAAAGGAACAGTTTTCTAGAGATGGCACGTGCCTTTTATCTGCTGTGTGGCATGTGTGGGGGCACATTTTCTCAGAAGCAAGCCTAAACGGCCTTGTCATGGATTGAATTTAAAACAAATAAACAAACAAACAAACCCATTGCCTCATAGGGACCCTAGAGGACAGAGTGGAACTGTCCCATAGGGTTTCCAAGGAGCACCTGGTGGATTTGAACTGCCGACCTTTTGGTTAGCAGTCATAGCTCTTAACCACTACGCCACCAGAGTTTCCATGGGTTGAATTATGTGTCCCCCCGCAAAATGTGGCTGGGCTATAATTCTGGGTATTGTGTGATTTTTCTATATGTTGTAAACCCTTCCTCTATGATATTAATGAGGGAGGATGGGCAGCAGTTGTGTTAGTGAGGCAGGACTCAATCTACAAGACTGGATTGTGTCTCAAGGCAAACTCTTGAGATATAAAAGAGAGGGGGTGGGGAGATGCGGTGGAACCTCATACCGCCAAAAAAGCAGTGCTGGGAGCAGAGTGCGTCTTTTGGACCCAGGGTCTCTGTTTGTAGAAGCTCATACTTCAGGGAAAGATTGATGATCCACTTGCGTATTTCTGTTATAGCAGTACTAGATGACTAAGACAGGCCTAAACAATGCTTCCCCCACCCCCCGCCCCACAAAGGGTGTTCGTAGAAGTGGCTCTGCATCACTCTCTCCAATGCCGGAAACAAGACTCAGGGAACATACTCCACTCGAATGGCTGGGAGCATGGAGAACTTAATCCTGCTCTGGGGACCACACATCCCTCCATCTGTGCTCCTGGAGAATTTGACAAGAGATTGACTTTTTAAATAGAAAATCTGCTGTTGAGAGAGATGAAGTTTTCATCAAAGATTATTTACTCCATAGGGATGCAGATGGCACTCAGGAGAGGCTGTGTCAGCTCAGATTGTTTGGAAGTACTGCCTGGGGGCGACACAGAGCTGATCTGTCAGTGTTCAGGGCCTTCTACCAAGAACACTATTCTTCATCTCAAGCATCATTTTTGCCTCTTCTGAACACCAGAGCCTTGTCTTGTTTTTCCTCACTTGATAATGGTCGTATATACATGGCTATGTGGCACAGGGTATCTTTACAGTATGAGGAAATATGTACATAAAATATGTATATGGCTATGTGGCACAGTGGTGGGGAAGCAGCCGGACTGCTTGGTGCCCAAATTAATCTCTGTAGCTGGGTGACCTTAGGCATATCATCTCACCTCTGTGGGTCTATAAAATGGAAGGCTGGTAGGAGATAAGCAGTTTATAAGTACACATCTCATCTTTACCAAAGTACCTGGGTCCCACCATTATAGAGAAAAAAAAGTCTACTCTTCCCATGGAAAACTTCTCAATGTTGACGTGCAAAAATAAGAATAGCCACGGCCATTGTGCGCCCCAAGACTCCCTCCATATCCCTCTTACCACATGATGCGAACCCCTGGATCAGGTGATCTGTAGTGACTACCTTCTTCCTACTCTGATATTCTTAAGTAATAATAACAGCAGTGCCTGTATGCTGCTTGCTTATTCCTTGCCAGGTGCTCTATATGTAGCATCACATTTCATCCTCACAACCACCTTATGAGGTATAGTGTAGGTACCATAAATCCCATTTTACCAGGAGACAATGGAGATGCTAAGAGTTTAGGTAACTTCCTTAAAGGCATACAGCTAGCAAGTGGCCAAGTATGGCTGAAAACCTAGGCAGTCTCACTCTCGAGTAGTTGCGGAAATGTCATCATTTTTTCAATTAATTATTTTCATCTTCTCTCCATGAAGCATAAGCATTTTAGAGGAGGAGAAAAATTCACAACATTTTCCTGATGAGTCCTCAACCAAAGCTTAACTAAATTTCAATGGCATCCGGTGCTCAGAGACAACGAAGTGGAAGCCACCTGAAGCTACCCAGTAGCACAAGCGCATCATGGCTTTGCTGTCAACGGGGGTGGGACAGTGGAGAAAAGGACCTAACATTTTTGTTTCAAAGTATTAGTGTGCATACCCTGATAAGGCTTTACAATGTGCAGCATCTTACATCTGACAAAGCCCGCTAAAACATCCTAGATCATTAGATTCTCACCACAGGCCTCTAAGGTGGTAGTGGTTGTTGTTATTATCCCCACTTTCCAGATGAAGACACTGAGGGTACAAGAGGTGAAATAACTTCCCCTCAAAACCCACAGAAAGGGTCTGAGCTTGGATTCAAATTTGTAGCTTCCCACACCAAGCCCACTACGTTTCTCCATCCCTGTGGCTTTTATTTTTTCCATAAAAGTATACAGTTAAAGAAAGGTACCTGATTTTGTATTTATGTCTCTCAAGTGTGTTTTTTGGCTCAGGGAAACCATACAATTTGGTATCTCAGATTGACAGAACGATTTGCCATTGCAATTGTTTCATATGTTAATGGTTTTTATTATTCTCTGCACAAACAACATTATAACAATATTAATGGAGATCAGAGGGAAAGAAAAGTTCACTAACAATCCTGCCATCGCTAGTAAATCAAGTTTGATTTTTTCCACCATTCCCTTCCAGTTCTAGCCCATGTGCAAACATATTTTTTACTGTGTTTGTAAAGCTCAGCATAGATACAATATTGTATTGTGCCTTTTGTATGTTATACTTATTATAAGCACTATCCATGTTTTACACCCCCTTTGTGCTTCCTTCTAGTTCTTGCCCAGGAAAAGTGGGAATATCATGATGGACCCAAACCCCCAGGGCTGGTGCCTCTGTTTCCAATACATCTTTCAGTTGTGGGAGGTGAGGAGCATCAGGAAATATTTTGTTTGGTGGTCTAGAATTTCAGCTTCCTCCCTACCTTCCAATGCGC
Source organism: Loxodonta africana (assembly GCF_030014295.1). NCBI lineage: Eukaryota > Metazoa > Chordata > Mammalia > Proboscidea > Elephantidae > Loxodonta > Loxodonta africana. The sequence continues at coordinate 81,647,416 of NC_087369.1, read as the reverse complement.
TCATTAAGTCTGGCTAGGAAATATGTATCTTTAGGAAAGATGCCCCCAGGGTAATAAGAGCCATTCTACCCCCTTATAAGTCTATGCCACCTTAGCTTCCATCATACTGAAATCAAGGATCTTGAGAATTCAGTAAGTTCGTAAATATGAAAGGGCCAGTCAACTATAAAAATTCCTTATGAATACAATGAGATGATCTCCTTGCTTTTCTTGGGTACAGAGAAGAGAGCTGTTCCTTTTACCTTGAAGCATAGGTTACCTTGCTCAGAGTGCTGGCATGGCTACTTGGGTGGGAATTTTGGAAGCCAGCATGATACCAGCTCTCCCTGGGTCTGAAGACCCTCTCAATACCTGGTTGAGGTGTAAATTCAAGAATCCCCCAGCTTTACCTTCTGGACTCAACAAGGAGCCTCCAATGAATTCAATTATTCAAAGAATACAAATATGCCATCAAACAGACATATGGTGGGACTTCTACAAGGCTGGGAATTGCAGGCCTTGTTGCTATAGAGATTTGTTAGACCTACCAGAACTGAGCCATAGAACCGTCCTCCTTTCACTACACCCGATCTCCAGGGTTACCAACTCCTGACACAGATGCAAAGATACTGAGAAGCACTTGGCATGATGCAATAGTCACAGGCTTGAGAGTCAGACAGAGTTGGGCTCAGATCCTGACTCTACAACTTCTTTGTCACCAGACCATGGGTAGCTCTCTCTAAAATCTTAGTTTCCCCATCTGTAAGTAAAATGGCAGCAATAATCTCTACCTGGTGATGGTTCTAAGGGTTAAATAAGGTCATGGGCGAAAAGTGCTGGCATATAATAGATGCATCGTGAATATTGGTTCTCTTTCCTTCCTCTGTGGGATACTAGTCTAAATATATGGTACATATATAAAATTTTTTTTTTATATGCACGGATGGTGCCCCGGTGGCACAGTGGTTAACAGCTCGGCTGCTAACCAAAAGGTCAGTGGTTTGAATCCATCAGCCACTCCTTAAAAACCCTATGGGGCAGGTCTACTCTGTCCTATAGGGTCACTAGGAGTTGGAATCCACTCAACAGCAATGAGTACATACACAGATATGCACATGCTGCATAGTTATGGTGACAATAGCACATACCCGCTCCCCTCCCCCCACGGCAGAAATTCACATGGCAACAGGGCTACACTTACTTAAAGAGGCGAAAGGGGGTGTGAGAGCTGGTGAGAAATCAATTCCAACTCATGAACCTAGCAGACAAGGCTTTCTAGTCTCAACGCAACCTATCCTTGAAGGTTGTGTTCAGCTTCCACATGCTATGACTACCTCTTCTCCCCCGCTTTACAGCTGGTTTCCCTCACCCCTTTGCACTGACTCCTAGAATAAACTCAGCCTAGATGCTCCCCATAGTCCCTCAAACATGCCGGTACCACTTCTGTGTCCAAGCTCAGAGCAAAGGCCCATGGCCTTCTTCCATCTGCAATCATAACCATTCTTCATCTGTTTGAAAAATAATTCCAATTTTTAAAGGTTTTCTTAGCTAATCCCACACGCATCTTCCAAACCACCCTAGGGAGTGTGCTAGGTGCCGGTAGCTTTCCCCTATTTTATAGCTGAAGTGTGTAGGTAGCAGAGGTGAGTGACTTGCCTAAGATCACCCTACAGGCTCACGGACAAGAGAGACAAGAACCCATGCCTTCTGACTCCTGGTCAATGGCTTTCTCACCCTTTGGTAAGTAAGTTGCAGCACCTGCTCTCAAAGAGCTCACGTTTTACTAGGGGAGATAAACATGTAATAACAACCACAAAAATGACAATACAAACAATGATACAATTATGTACAAGGTACCAAGTTAGTACAAAGGAGGGAGCAATGAACTCTGTTAATTAATTTTATATGGAGGAAAGAGGTCAGTCAGGGAAGGCTTCAGAGAAGAGGTAACACTGAGCAGGGTTTTGAAGAATGAATAGGAAGTTTCTAGGAGAAGATGTGTAAGGGGGAAGATGTTCCAGGCAAAGGAAACTATATTTGTGGAAGCATGGAAGTGTTGAATGGGTATGGTATATTTGGACAATCATAAGTCATTCAGGATGGCTGGATAATCAAGTCCATGGTGAGAAGTGACAGGAGGTGAGGCTAGAGAGGGAGGTGGGGGCCTGATCATGAAAGGTCTCTAAGTTGTGCTAAGAAACACATACTTTACTATAGGAACTGATGCTTCCCAAACTTCAGGCATTGGTGTCTCACATTTCTAACTCTTACCATTTCCATGTACCTCCTGTACTATTATTTATTTACTTAATCATTTTATTCAAAAAGACTCACTTAAAAAAATAACCTTGTTCTAAGCAAATATATATGAGAAACCATGGGTTTGATGTACTAGTTATTTTTTCTCATATACATTAACTATATATATGGAACTCTTTCTGTACCACCTACCGTGATCCCCTGGGACTCCCTGGGACTAGTAGGGCACATTTTGGGAAGCAATTCTTGAGTTTCTTTTCTCAAATTAGCAAGACTTGGGTTCATAGGAAGGGAATGTACGGTCATATAACTCTGGTGGCTGTGTTGGGTATGACCAGGAGAAGGCAGTTCTGGAACAGGAAAGAGTTAACAAAGGTCTGGACTCAGATGTTGGCAGTGGGATAATAGGAGAGACCGCCTTGTATTAGAGAAAGACTCAGCAACAAATAGTTGTTGAATGAACAATCTATTGCAAACATGACGTGAGGAAGAAAGAGAAGAATGAGGAATGACTTCCAGGTTTCTAGTTCGGGTTACTGGAAAGTTGATTGTATCATTAAGAGAAACTGAAAAACAGAAAAGGGAGCTCCCCTGCAGGGGTAGAGGGTGGTACAAGAAGATGTACTCAGCTGAGTGTGAATGAGGTACTCATGGGACATTTGGGTGGACATGGAGCAATAGACTGTTGTAGTTTGAGCTGGAGATAGAGATATGGAGGACAAGCATATATGGAGACGGCCTCCTTGAGTGTGGTCTTGACTGCCAAGGAAGAGGGTGTAGAGCACTAAGAGATGCAGGCTTAAGACAGAACTCCGAGGAAAGAACACTTAACATTTAAAGGTAGGCAGGGGAAGAGATGCCCTCTTCGTTCATGAAAGCCATTCCTAGCTACATCAGTGCAATCCTACCTCCCATAGTTAGGGTCTCACCTCACTTAGAGCATTAGCTGATTATTTTCTGAGCTTGTCTCCTCTCCTTGACCAGTCTGTGAACAGCCTGGGGTGGGGGCTAACCATTGTCTTTCTCTGGTTTAACCTAGTGGGCGTTAGTTGCTCAATCAGGTCTGGGATTGCATAGAGATTTTGAGTGAGCAGGTGCTGTGCTGAGAAAAGCTGAGGGCCAGGAGGTGAAGTGGGAAAGAGAGGGAGAAGTGGTCATGAGGCCATCTCCTCCTGCTGCCAGAAGCTGGCCCAATAGTTCCTGCCTCCAGGATGACCCTGGCATTGAAGATGCAGACCAACTTCTGAGAAATGAAATGGCAGCCAGTAACTGTCCCAAGCTGTGGCACCAGCAGTCCTGCATAAAGTTATCCTCAAGCCTCTGTATGGACAGAGAGTCCCAGATTAACAACAGTGGATTCCTGAGCTTCCAGCCCCATGGCAGAGAAGCAGATGCTATGAGGTGGTGGTTTTGCCATTCACTTACTAACGGTGACCCAGAAGACTTCAAAGAAACTTCAGCCCAACCAGGAGATCAAACAAGGTCCTGTCCTGATAGGCGCACCTCAGGGGCAGTTGCCCTGCCTGCCGGCATATCCCAAGTCACTTTTCTGTAGCTTCTCTCCTCACCAAACCTTGTGAGACCCCTGTTCTAAGACTGCCCCAAGGACTGGCTGACTCTGAGCAACTGTTCTTAACTATACTGCCAGCTGAGTCCCCAGGAAAAGGCAGAGACAACTCTCTGGGCCTGAGCATGGTATGCTTTCGGCAAGCCGCCAGTTTCCTTTTGGTAAACTTCTTATTTCAGTTAAACTTGGCAAAAACTTTCCCTTCCTTCCCAATTGGCTTGAATGGTGGATGAAGACCTCCTCAACTAGCACAGAGAGAAACTCAGGCTTCTCCAGGACTCTGCGTGAGGAGGGACACTAAGAAGGTAGAAGTGGAGACGCTTCAAGACAAAGGGAGAAGGGCAGGGAGAGAAAGTTCCCCTGGCCCTAGGGGGAGGCTTCTGAAGTGCATGAGGCCTGATAGAGGCAGTAGTGAAAGGTGTTTCCAAGGGCCCAGGGGAGGACTAGGAGGGTAAATAATTGGTGAGTGGTGAACAGGGTAGGAGAACTTGCTTCCACATTGCTTTTGCAATGCCTGGGCCAGGGAGACATCTAGGAAAAGTTGTCTAAGATCCTGATTTCCACACTCTCAGCATTCAGTTTGGAAGAAACTATGTTAGAACCCATGAGTCCATGTCTGGCGAGGGGCAAGCGGCAAAGCAGGACAGACTCAGGGTTAGGAGGACAATGAGCTCAAGGCTAGGAAATGCTCCTCTTGCCCATGCAGTGAGGAGAGCTCCCCGCCAGGGTTGGGGCAGGGAGGTGGGGGGTAGGGCATTACACAGCAAGAAACAGATTCATATGGATCATTCCTTGCTTGCAGCATGACGTAGAGCCAGGAAAGGTGTAGGTATACTTATGCAGGCGGGGGTGGGAGGTGGGGAGTGGGGGGCTTTGTGCTGAGCCACAGGGGAGATAAAGGTTTGAATAACAAAGGAGGCTCATTAAAGGATAAGCCATGCATGGTTCCAAGACTCTGCCTACTGGATCCAGAGAGAAAGCACAGTCTTAGCAATAAACTTCAGCCAATGGCATGTTGCTCACTTCCCTGACATTCCAACCACCCTCCAGAGGCTACATGGGGTTGCTGGCGAAGGGGTCAGTCTCTGCCAGCTTAGGGATCTCTGACTTATGCAACTCAGCCTGGTATGGGAGCAGGGGAGCTGGGAGTTCACCACATCTCTCTCCCCGCCCCCTACCAGCCCCTGCAAGTCACGCCAAGGGTCAGGGGCCCTGCATGGCCGCAGCTGGGAAGGCCCTGGGTATAGGAGCCCCAGAGAAAGGAGGGAAGGGAAGAAAGTACCTGTTGCTGAATGCATCCTGCTTTGGCTCTTATTCCTCGGTTGCTTGTGGTGAGAGTTGCCCATCATTCTGTTCTGGACTGGCAGCTTCTGCGGCTGCCGCCTCTTCCTCCTCCTCCTCTTTAGCCTCCTCCTCCTCCTACTCCTCCCCCTCTGCCCGTGCTCCTCCCCAGGTGCTTACATCACCTCAGCTTTGCTTCTCACACACATGGCTCATCCAAATCCCACTTGTGCCCCTGAAAAAGAATTGTCTAGACCTGACCCTCTCACTTGGACCAGAGCCTGCTAGGAGCCTCTCTCAGCCTGCTCACGCTCTCTCTCTCTCTCTCTGTGTCTTCCCCACTCTCCCTTCCTCTCCCCTCCCCCTTGTTCAATGCTCCACTCAGTCAGGTTGAGCAGCCCAGGTTCTAGGAGGAATCCTGGCAAGCCCTGAGTAGGGCCCCCACCTCATCTGCCTCTGCAGACGGGGCCAGCACTGGCGCCCTCGGGAACTCCAAGTCGCCCACCCTCACCGTTCCTGGCTTCCTCTGTTCTCAGTGCTGTCATTTCTGTTGCTGCTCGCTGCTGCTGCTCCGTCTGCAGAAGCTAGCAGGAGCGAGGGGCCAATAACAGAGCCTAATCTGGGAGTGTGACAGGGACCAGTGAAGGAATGTGCTACCCAGGAATTCTAAGTGACACAGCTCCCTGTTCCACTGGGGGATGGATCCAGCTCTGTAAGTGACAGCTGCCAGCGGGCTTTGGGCTCCAGTCCTGACAGAGACCTAGGGAAATATGGGCAGAGCACAAGGCTGCCAGGCTACAGAATTGGAGCTAGCACAGCCAGATGTCTCTAGCATACCCAAATGTGGCTACCATATGTACTAGCCTCCTTGTCAGACACACCTGAAGGCTCACTCCACTGTCCCCTCCCTTGCCTGCTTTGCATTCCCAGGGGAGGGCAGAGCTGGCAGCCCAGAGATTCACAGGCTGGAGCTGGGACCCTCAGCAGCCAATGAGAAGGCTATTTCCATGAGCCCCACTGTAAATCCACGCGTGCACTCTCCCTCACACTCAGACACACACTCACATGTATACAACAGCTCTCTGCTGAGTGCTGCAGCCCTGTGGGCTAAGTGACAGGGGTCAGGTTGTGCTGGCTCAGCAGCCTGTTCCAGCCCCAACAACCTGGGAGAGAGGAAGGGCCATGGCTCCTAGAATCAACTCTGCCAGAGCTGGACAGCCTTGAGTGACTTCACTTACTCTGCTGAGTTCAGGTGCTGTCCAATGCTGATGTTATCAGACTTATGCTTATGGGGACAGGGATGTCATAGTAATAGTCACAGCCACAGAGCACTGTGGAGAAAGCCCGATTACAGCCTCAGTGTCACAGATTTGGGGCACTGTGCCACCCAGAAAACGGAGCTGTGCAATGCCACCTGGCTGTGAGGGCATAGTCTAAAGTGGAATCCATCCACCCACTCACCCAGGCATTTAGTCATTCTTTCAACAGTTCCCAGGGACCTGCTCTCTCCAGGCCACATTGCTAGGTGTTAGGAATACAGAAGTGTAAATCACTGTCTCCGTTTTTTAGGAGACCACAGTCTAGGAGGCGTGACTGATACACCCACAGACCATGACAATAGTGTGATCGCTGCTATACCAGGGAAGGGTCAACATGCTGAGGGAACACTAAAAAGAAACTTCTTCAGTCCCAGAGGAGGTGATGCGTGGATTGGGTCATGAAAGATGAAGAACTGTTGGCCGGATACAGAAGGAGGAAGGTCATTGTCATGGATTGAACTATGCCCCCCCACAAAATGTATGTAACAATTGGGCTGCGCCATGATTCTGGGTATTGTGTGACTTTCCTTTATGTTGTAAATCCTGCCTGTATGATGTTAATGAGGGAGGATGGGCAGCAGTTGTGTTAGTGAGGTAGGGGGACAGGCAGCAGTCCTGTTAGTGAGGTGGGGGGGATGGGCAGCAGTTGTGTTAGTGAGATGGGGGGATGGGCAGCATTTGTGTTAGTGAGGCAGGACTCAATCTACAAGATTGGATTGTGTCTTGAGGCAATCTTTTGAGATATAAAAGAAGTGAGTGGAGAGACAGGGGGACCTCATACCACCAGGAAAGCAGCGCCAGGAGCAGAGCATGTCCTTTGGACCTGGTCTGGGGGAAGATTGATGAGAAGGCTGACAGAGAGAGAAAGCCTTCCCCTGCAGCTGACACCCTGAATTTGGACTTTTAGCCTACCTTACTGTGAGAAAATAAGCTTCTCTTTGTTAAAGCATTCCACTTGTGGTATGTCTACTATAGCAGCACCAGATAACTAAGACAGTCGTACTGTTGTTACGTATTTGGAATATTACCCATGCTAGGAAGCTTTTCAGTCAGGTCCCAGGTTTTAAAGGTCTCTTTAGTTCTTTTTTTTTTTTTTTTTTAGTTCTTTAACAATTTCATAAACATTCCTCAAGTTCTGCCTCTGCGCCAGGCTTAGACTACAGAGAGAGGCAGACACTGCCTTCTAGGCTCTCCCAGCCTAGTGGGGAAGACAGGTAACTATCCAGAGAAATCACAGCTTTGCAGCTCCATGTACGATGTGATGGGAGGCCTCCAAGAGGACCATCTGAGGCCAGGCCAGGAAAGAGAACTTGGGAAATAGAGGTCCCCAAGCAAAAGTGAAGGGTCTGGAGTGAAGTATCCTGGAAAAAGAATATGACAAAAATTTTGAAGGTGATTATTATTTAAGTGAATAACTAAAGTTTGGGAAACATTTGGTCCTTGCCCTCTTATCCATTGTAATGGATCTTTGTAGGTTGTAAACATGGACTGAAAAAAACTTAGACTAAAAGAGCAGAACTGCGATACCTTGAGATGATTCTAAAATAAGTGGATGAGTGGCCATCTTGAAAATCAAAACAGAATCAACAATGTTACTGAATTATACATGTAGACATTGCTGAATTGGAGAATGTTTTGTTGTGTATATTTTCACCACAATAAAAATTAAAAAGAAGAAGAAGAATTGAGCTCAATTAGGTTGTGCTCTTGAGAACCCCAGATTATATTCTCAGGGACCAAGAGAGGAAGCTTGAATAGGAACAGGCGTGTTTCAGAAGTGTTTTGGGAACAAGGAGATGGGAAGGTGGGACTGCAGAATGAGTGAATTATCACAAATGGAACACGCCCCTGTACCCACTACCCAGGTCAAGAAGTTGAACATTACCAGGACTACAGGAGTCTTCCTCAAAGCAGTTTTTTAAAAAAAAATCATTGCGTATCTTCCTCACAATAGCCTTGTGAGGAAGGTATTATTAGTTCAGTCTACTTTACAGATACTTAAACAGAGACCAGGAGAGGGGAGGCAACTTGACCGAGGTCCTTATTGGCTTCTTATGTTGATCCTGTATACATGCTCAAGTTGTTCCCAGGGAAGAAGCAACAAAAAGCGAAGAGCAGACATAGAACCACATCCTTTCTCCCTGTGTCCCCTCTACCTCATCATTCCATCTCTCTCCTCTGCTCATCTGAGGCTCTCATATGAGAAGTCTACACTCTGGGTCCCACTTCTTTACCAACTTCTATTAGCCCCACTGCAGTCCAGACATCTTCTCACCCTGCCACTGCAGCTTTTCTCATGGCCACAACCAGTAGATGCTTCAGCATCTTTTCTCATTGGGCCTCCCTGCTGTGTTTGCCACTGGGAGTTACACATTTCTTGATTAATGAACCCAAATAGTACATAAGGCAGCTAGGATTTGGACCCCTGTCTATCTTCAGATTTGGTACATTCTTTATATCTCCCTTTAACATCTAAAGTGGATGGGGAATGCTTTTAGACATCTTTAACACTTTTCCTCTCTCTTCCCTGTCCATTCACTGAGTCTGTCAATTGTTCCTTAAAACCATCTCAAATTTATGCGTGTCTTAGCATCACTTCCTCTTCCCTCACTCTGGTTCCAGCCATCGTTGCTTCCCTCGACCACTGGACTGATCATCATCTTCACTGGGCTCCTTGTTTCCACCCCTGCATCCTATAACCTACTCTCTACACGGCACTCAGAGTGAGTGCTTATAAACATAAACCAAATTATATTGCTCCGCTGCTTGGCGCCTTCCAATGATCTGTTGTCTGCAGTGTCAAGTCCACATTCTCTAACCTATACTCAGAACCAGCCCCATCTGACCTCTTCTCCTCTCTTTATTCCCTGTAACAAACCCCTGTGCCCATTCAATCAGGGCTAATCGCTGTATTCTTTACCTTGACCTTGTGATTTATTGCTCCATGGTAAAACAACCTGGAAAAGGCTTTGTAGTCAAAGAAACCTGAATTCAAATCCTCACTCTGCCATTTCTACCTGGGTGACTTTGGGCAAACTATTTAACCTCCCCAGCCTCAATTTCACTCATCTGTATAACAGGGATAAAAACACCTAACTTGCAGGTTATTGTGAGGCTCCCATGGGAAAACATTGAAATGAACTAAGGGGCACCAGGCACATAGTAGGTGCTTGCTAAAAAGTGCTTCCTATTCCTTCTCACTGCCTTTATCTCCTGTTCCAAAATCCTACAGGCTATTCCTGGAGCTTCAGCTCAAATTCCACCCCCCTCTGAAATCCTTAGCCCCAGTATACAGAGCTCACTCCTTCTTTTGCATACCTTCAGCCCTGGATGTCTGAGCCAGTTACTTCTCCCTGAACAGAGCCATGTGTAGACAGGAAAGGGGAGAAAGGGCCAGGCCCCACCATTTGGGTACCCCTCTACCTGACGTGATGGCTTAGACCCACCAGGAGAAGGGACAGAGAAGTCCCAGGCCTGAAAGCAGGCAATTCTGGGGTCCATTTCCCCAAAATGAAACAGCTCATTGTCATCACCTCATCATCCATATCCCTCTGTACTGGGGTTGGGGAGTGGGCAGGGAAGCAGGGCAGGGTGATACTTCTCCAGACTGTTCCCTAGAGCCCAAAAGCCGGGGACAAGAACCAGCTTGTTGCTTTAGTTGTGCTCTCATTTAATCCACACAACCACCTAATGAAGTGGGGGCTATTAGGCTTCATTTTATGATGAGTAAATGGAGATTAAGAAAGGAGCTCGAGCTGGTAAATGGCATGGTTGAGACTAGAATCCAAGTTAGGCTGACTCCAAGCCCTGCCGTTTTTCACTCTGCTGGCCCCTGTCCATCACAGCCTTGAACACCCTCTATCCAGGTAAAAGTTCCATAAGGAGAAATGAGCTCGAGTACACACTCCGACTCTGACTCCAGCTGGCCATAGCCTAACAGAAGCCTGCCCTTGGTAGGTCTCATCTGCTGAGCCACCCAGGCAAGCAAACCCACTCAGCCTTAGTCCTTGGAGATACTTTCCTACTGTGCTTCAATCACAGCTCCTCAAGCCTGAAGCACGAACTTCTCTTCCGGCCAAAACTAAGTGCTGGCTATTTTCTATCCCTTCTTCTCTGAGTGTTGCAGCCAGAAACTAACTCACAACTTCAGGGCCATATCCTCTAAACAAATTTCAGATCCATTACATACGTCTCCTAGCCCTCGGAGCCTTTTCCGATCTTCCCAAATGGAAACAGCCTTTCCTTTGTATTTATTCCCATAGTACAATATTCCCCAAAGTGTGGTACATATTTTTACTAGTGGTATGTGAGGTCCCTGGTGCTGCAAATGCTTAACACGCTTGGCTGCTAACTGAAAGGTTGGTGTTTTGAATCCACCCAAAGGTACCTCAGAAGAAAGGCCTGACAATCTACTTCTGAAAAAATAGCCTATGAAAACCCTGTGGAGCACATTTCTACTCTGAGACATATGAGGTCACCATAAGTCATAGTCCAGTTGATGGCAACCTTTTTTTTTAAATTTAAATATGAGGTGATGGTATGAAAGGAAATTTTAGGTATGTATTGTTGTCAGGTACCGTCGAGTCAGTTCCGATTCATAGCGACCCAATGCAGAACAGAACGAAACACTGCCTGGTCCTGCACCATTCTCACAATCGTTGCTACATTTGAGCCCATTGTTCCAGCCACTGTGGCAATCCATCTCCTTGACGATCATTTTCTTTTTCGCTGACCCTCTACCAAGCATGGTGTCCTTCTCCAGGGACTGATCCCTCCTGATAACATGTCCAAAGTACGTGAGACGAAAGTCTTGTCATCCTTGCTTCTAAGGAGCAGTCTTGCTGCACTTCTTCCAAGACAGATTTGTTTGTTCTTCTGGCAGTCCATGGTGTACTCAATATTCTTCACCAACACCATAATTCAAAGGCATCAATTCTTCTTCGCTCTCCCTTATTCTTTGTCCAGCTTTCACTTGCATATGAGGCAAGTGAAAATACCATGGTCAAGCGCACCTTAGTCCTCAAAGGAGCATCTTTGATTTTTAGCCCTTCAAAGAGCTCTTTTGCAGCTGATCTGCCCAATGCAATGCTTCCTTTGATTTCTTGACTGCTGCTTCTATGGGCGTTGATTGTGGATCAAGTAAAATGAAATCCCTGACAACTTCAATATTCACTCCGTTTATCAAGTTGTTTCTTATTGGTCCAGTTGTGAGGATTTTTGCTTTCTTTATGTTGAGGTATAGTTCATCCTGAAGACTGTAGTCTTTGATCTTCATCAGTAAGTGCTTCATGTTCTCTTAGTTTTCAGCTAGCAAGGTTGTGTAATCTGCATAAAGAAAGGTTGTTAACGAGTCTTCCACCAATCCTAATGACACCTTCTTCATATAGTCCAGCTTTTTGGATTATTTTCTCAGCATACAGACTGAATAAGTATGGTAAAAGTATACAACCCTGAGGCACACCTTCTCTGATTTTAAACCATATGGACTTCCTCTTTGTCTATGTACAGGTTTGGCATAAGGACAATTAAGTGTTCTGGAATTCCCATTCTTCGCAATTGTCTTAGTCATCTAGTGCTGCTCTAACAGAAATACCACAAGTGGATGGCTTTAACAAAAAGAAATTTATACTTTTACAGTCTAGTAGGCTACAAGTCCAAATTCACTGCTTCAGCTCCAGGGGAAGGCTTTCTCTGTTGTGTCTGAAGGAAGGTCCTTGTCATCAGTCTTCCCTTGGTCTGGTAGCATCTCAACACAGGAACCTCAGGTCCAAAGGATGCACTCTACTCTCGGTACTGCCTTCTTGGTGGTATGGAGGTCCCCATGTCTCTCTGCTCACTTCTTTCTTTTATATCTCAAAAGACATTGGCCCAAGGCACTACCTGATCTTGTAGACCTCATCAGTATAATTGCCGCTAATCCACCTTATTACATCATAGTGATAGGATTTACAATTTATAGGGAAATCATATCAGAAGATAAAATGGTAGACAATCATACAAGGGAATCATGACCTAGCCAAGTTGACAGATATTTTGGGGGGACACAATTCAATCCATGACAGCAATGTTATCCATAATTTGTTATGATCCACACAGTCGAATGCCTTTGCCTAGTCAATAAAACACAGGTAAACATCTTTCTGGTATCCTCTGCTTTCAGCCAAGATCCTTCTGACATCAGCAATGATATCCCTCTTTTTTTTTTTTAATTGTGCTTTGGATGAAAGTTTACAGCACAAATCAACAAATCACTTCCTCATTCAAAAACTAATGCACAGGTTGTTTTGTGCCATTGGTTCCAATCCCTGCAATGTATCAGCACTCTTCCCCTTTCCCTTTCCCTGGGTTCACCGTGTCCATTTGTCCACTTTTTCTGTCCCTTCCTGCCTTCTAGTCTTTGCTTTTGGGCAGCTGTTGCCCATTTGGTCTCATATACTTGATTGAACTAAGAAGCACGTGCCTCACATGTGTTTTATTTGTTTTATAGGCCTGTGTAATCTTTGGCTGAAAGGTGGTCTTCAGGAGTGACCTCAGTTCTGAATTAGCAGGGTGTTTAAGGGCCGTAATCTGGAGGATTCCTCCAATCTCTGTCAGACCAGTAAATCTGTCCTTTTTTTTCCGTGAATTTGAATTTTGTTCTACATTTTTCTCCTGCTCTATCCGGGACCCTCTATTGTGATCCCTGTCTGAGCTGTTGATGGTGGTAGCTGGGCACCGTCTAGTACTTCTGGGCTCAGGCTGGTGGAGGCTGTGGTTCACGTGGTCCATTAGTCCTTTGAACTAATATTTTCCTTGTGTTTGGTTTTCTTCATTCTCCTTTGCTCCAGATGGGATGGGACCAATAGATGTATTTTTAGATGGCTGCTTGCAAGCTCTTAAGGCCCCAGACGCTACTCACCAAAATAGGATGTGGAACATTTTCTTTAGGAATTACATTATGCCAATTGACCAAGATGTCCCCCGAGACTATGGTCCCCAGCTCTTAGCCCCAGTAACTCAGTCCCTCAAGGTGTTTGGATATGTCTAGGAAGGTTCTATGACTTTGTCTTGGTCAAGTTCTGCTGACTTCCCCTATACTGTGTGTTGTCTTTGCCTTCACCGAAGTTAACTTTTGTCTACTGGCACAGAGCTTGATTGCTAACCCAAAGTCAGCAGTTGAAATCCACCAGCTGCTCCTTGGAAACTCTATGGGGCAATTAATTTTACTCTGTCCTGCAGGGTCGCTGTGAATCAAAATTGACTCGATGGCAACTGGTTTGATTTGGTTTATATCTAGTTAATGATTTCCCCTCCCCACTCTTCCCCTCCCTCATAACCATCAAAGATTTTTTTTTCCTGCATGTAAACCTTTCCTAGGGTTTTTATAATAGTGGTCTCCTACAATATTTGTCCTTTTGTGATTGACTTATTTCATTCAGCCTAACGCCCTCTAGTTTCATCCATGTTGTGAGATGTTTCTCAGAGTCATCTTTTGCTCTTTATTATTTTGTAGTATTCCTTTGTGTGTATTACTATAATTTTTTTAATCCATTCATCTGTTGATGGGCACTTAGGTTGTTTTCATCTTTTTGCTATTGTGAATAGTGCTGCAATGAACATGGGTGTGCATATGTCTATTCATGTGATGGTTCTTATTTCTCTAGAGTACATTCCTAGACGTGGGATTGCTGGATGGTATGGTATTTCTATTTTTCTATTTCTAGCTTTTTAAGGAGATGCAATATCATTTTCCGTAGTGGTTTTATCATTTTACATTCCCACCAGCAGTGCATAAGAGTTCCAATCTCCCTCCAACCTCTCCAACATTTGTTATTTTGTGTTTTGGATTAGTGCCGTGAGATGGTATCTCACTGTAGTTTTGATTTGCATTTTTCTTATAGCTAATGATTGTGAGCATTTCCGTGTGTTCCTGTTAGCTGCCTGAATGTCTTTTTTGGTGGTCTGTTCATATCCTTTGCCCATTTTTAATTGGATTATTTGCCTTTTTGTTGTTGAGGTGTTAAAGTATTCTATAGCTTTTAGAGATTAGACACTTGTCAGATATGCCACAGCCAAAAAAATTTTCCCAGTCTGTAGGTTGTCTTTTTAGTCTTTTTGTGAAGTCTTTTGAGGAGCATGAGTGTTTAATTTCTAGAAGCTCCCAGTTACTTAATCTTCTGGTGTTTGTGCATTGTTAGTTATGGTTTGAACTGCATTTATGACAAGTATTAAGGCCCCTGGCATTGTCCCTATTTTTCTTCTATGATTTTTATCATTTTAGGTTTTATATTTAAGTCTTTGATCCATTTTGAGTTAGTTTTTGTGTGTGAGGTATGGGCCCTGTTTCATTTTTCTACAGATGGACATCCAGTTTTGCCAGCACCATTTGTTAAAAAATATTGTCTTTTCCCATATAATGGACTTTGGTCCATTCTCAAAGGTCAGCTGACCACAGGTGGATGGATTTACATCTGGGTTCTCTATTCTGTTCCATCGGTCTATGTGTCTGTTGTTGTACCAGTACCAGGCTGTTTTGATTACTGTGACTATATAATAGGTTCTGAGATCAGGTAGTGTGAGGCCTCCTACTTTGTTCTTTTTCTTCAATAATGCTTTGCTTATCTGGGGCCTCTTTCGTATAAAGTTGGTGATTAGTTTTTCCACCTCACTAAAGAATGCTGTTGGTATTTGGATCGAGAGTGCATTACATCTATAGATTGCTTTGGGTAGAATTGACATTTTCACAATGTTGAGTCTTCCTATCCATGAGCGTGGTATGTTTTCCCAATGATGTAGGTCTCTTTTAGTTTCTTGCAGTAGTGTTTTGTAGTTTTCTTTGAATAGGTCTTTTAAGTCCCTGGTTAGATTTATTCCTAAGTGTTTTATTTTGGGGGGGGCTATTATTTTTTTATTATTATTATTTATTTATTTTTATTATAAATGGTACTGTTTTCCTGATGTCCTTTTCAAAGTTCTCTTTGTTGTTGTATAGGAATCCAACTGATTTTGTATGTCGATCTTGTATCCTGCTACTCTGCTGAATCTTTTTATTAGTTCCTGTAGCTTTCTTGTGGAATCTTTGCAGTTTCTCTATGTATAGCATCATATCATCTGCAAATAGGGATAGCTTTACTTCTTCCTTTCCAATTTGGATGCCCTTTATTTCTTTTTGTTTCCTTATTGCTCTATCTGGGATTTACATCACAATGTTAAATAGAGGTGGTGGTAAAGGGCACCCTTGTCTTGTTCTTGTTCTTCGGGGGAATGCTTTCAGCCTCTCTCCATTGGGAATGGTGTTGGCTGCTGTTTTTGTACACATGCCTTTTATTATATTGAGGAATTTCCCCTCTATTCCTATTTTATTGAGACTTTTTAATCAGGAATGGGTGTTGGACTTTATCAAATGCCTTTTCTGCATCAATTGAGATGATCCTGTGGTTCTTTTCTTTTGTTCTATTTATGTGGTGGATTATGTTGATTGATTTTCTAATGTTGAACTATCCTTGTATACCTGGTATGAATCCCACTTGGTCGTGGTGTTTTGTTTGTTTTTTTTAATAATTTTTATTATGCTTTAAGGGAAAGTTTACAAATCAAGTCAGTCTCTCACACAAAAACCCATGTACACCTTGCTACACACTTCCCATTACTCTCCCCCTAATGAGACAGCCCGCTCTCTCCCTCCACTCTCTGTTTTTGTGTCCACTTTGTCAGCTTCTAACCCCTTCCACCCTCTCATCTCCCCTCCAGGCAGAAGATGCCAACATAGTCTCAAGTGTCCGCCTGATCCAAGAAGCTCACTCCTCACCAGCATCCCTCTCCAACACATTGTCCAGTCCAATCCTTGTCTGAAGAGTTGGCTTTGAGAATGGTTCCTGTCCTGGGTCAACAGAAGGTCTGGGGGCCATGACCACCGGGGTCCTTCTAGTCTCAGTCAGACCATTAAGTCTGGTCTTTTTATGAGAATTTGGGGTCTGCATCCCACTGATCTCCTGCTCCCTCAGGGGTTCTCTCTTGTGTTCCCTGTCAGGGCAGTCATCGGTTGTAGCCGGGCACCATCTAGTTCTTCTGGTCTCAGAATGATGTAGGTGCTGGTTCATGTGGCCCTTTCTGTCTCTTAGGCTCATAATCGCCTTGTGTGCTTGGTGTTCTTCATTCTCCTTTGCTCCAGGTGGCTTGAGACCAATTGATGCATCTTAGATGGCTGCTTGCTAGTGTTTAAGACCCCAGACGCCACTCTTCAAAGTGGGATGCAGAGTGTTTTCATCATAGATTTTATTATGCCAATTGACTTAGATGTTCCCTGAAACCATGGTCCCCAGACCCCTTCCCCTGCTACGCTGGCCTTCGAAGCATTCAGTTTATTCAGGAAACTTCTTTGCTTTTGGTTTAGTCCCATTGTGCTGAGCTCCCCTGTATTGTGTGCTGTCTTTCCCTTCACTTAAAGTAGTTCTTATCTACTATCTGATTAGTGACTACCCCTCTCCCACCCTCCCTCCCTCCCTCCTCTTGTAACCACAAAAGAATGTTTTCTTCTTCAGTTTAAACTATTTCCCCAGTTCTTATAATAGTGGTGTTATACAATATTTGTCCTTTTGCAACTGACTAGTTTCACTCAGCATCATGCCTTCCAGGTTCCTCCATGTTATGAAATGTTTCACAGATTCCTCACTGTTCTTTATAGATGCATGGTATTCCATTGTGTGACTATGCCATAATTTATTTATCCATTCATCCGTTGATGGGCACCTTGGTTGCTTCCATCTTTTTGCTATTGTAAACAGTGCTGCAATAAACATAGGTGTGCATACATCTGTTCATGTAAAGGCTCTTATTTCTCTAGGATATATTCTGAGGAGTGGGATTGCTGGATCATATGGTAGTTCTATTTCTAGCTTTTTAAGGAAGTGCCAAATCAATTTCCAAAGTGGTTGTACCATTTTCCATTCCCACCAGCAGTGTAGAAGTGTTCCAATCTCTCCACAGCCTCTCCAACATTTATTATTTTGTGTGTTTTGGATTAATGCCAGCCTTGTTGGAGTGAGATGAAATCTCATTGTAGTTTTGATCTGCATTTCTCTAATGACTAGTGATCGTGAACATTTCCTCATATATCTGTTAGCTACGTGAATGTCTTCTTTAGTGAAGTGTCTATTGAAAAAAAAACTTTTTTTTTTCTATTGATATCTTTTCCCCATTTTTTAATTGGGTTATTTGTCTTATTGCAGTTGAGTTTTTGCAGTATCATGTAGATTTTAGGGATCAGGCGCTGATCAGAAATGTCATAGCTAAAAACTTTTTCCCAGTCTGTGGGTAGTCTTTTTTACTCTTTTGGTGAAGTCTTTGGATGAGCATAGGTATTTTTTTTTCCCAGTTATCTAGTTTTTCCTCTACATTTTTTTTTTATGATGCTAAAATCTATTGGCTCAAATGTTGTTGTGAATGCATCTATATTCATCAGAGATAGTGGTCTGTAATTTTCTTTTTTTTGTGGTGTCTTTGCTTGGGTTTGGTATCAGGGTTACGCTGACTTCATAGAACAAATTCGGGAATATTCTTTCCTTTTCTATGCTCTGAAATAGTTTGAGTAGTACTGGTGTGAGCTCTTCTCTGAATGTTTAGTAGAATTATCCAGCGAAGCTGTCCAGACCAGGGATTTTTGTTTTGTTGGTAATTTTTTTCTATTACCTCTTCAATCTGTTCTCTTGTTATGGGTCTGTTCAGATATTGTTTATCTCAGTTTGTGTTAGTTTAGGTAGGCACAGTACAGTGTTTATAGAAATTTGTTCATTTACTCTAGGTTCTCAAATTTGTTGGCACAATTTTTTATAGTATTCTGTTGTGATCCTTTTTATGTCAGTTGGTTTGTTGTAATGTTCCCAATCTTATTTCTTATTTGGGTTATTTGCTTCCACTCCTGTTTTTCTTTTGTCAATTTGGCCAATGGCTTGTCGATATTGTTGATCCTTTCAAAGAACCAGCTATTGGTCTTGTTCTTTCAATTGTTTTTCTGTTCTCTATTTTATTCGTTTCTGCTCTAATCTTTATTATTTCCTTTCTTCTGGTGCCTGTGGGCTTCTTTGTCGTTCTCTTTCTGTTCGTGTCCTCTGATGTTTTATTTCTTTTGTCTATGTGGTGGGCACGCAATTCTTTTTGTATATCTGAAATTTCATATTTTATTTATTTTTAAGGAGTATCTTGAAAAAAAATACAGCAATATAGAAAAGACACAGGTAGGGGAAGAATGTCTTGAGCTGACACTTCTCTTTATGTGACCTCAGGCAATTCTGATCCCTCAACTATCCTGGGAGCTCTGCAAGGGCAGGGGCCTGGATCTTCTCTGCCTCTGGCAACCTTCCCCACTTAGCCTATCTTGGGGCAGGATGTTGGGAAGAACTTAGTGCCCAAGCAAATAGAGTTGCTGGTTTGGTTTAGGTGGCAAAGATAGAGGCCAGGCTGGGTATGCCGCTATCCAAGTATCTTTGGCTGACCTTTCTGATGACAGTCTTGTTTGAGGGCATATGTGCCAACAACATACTCAGCAATGACCTCAAAGAATCAGAACTGGGTGGGAGCACAGATCATATCTATGCTTTTGGATTCATTTCCACATTTCATTTAACAAATGTACTCACTGACATACACACACATACTCTAAGGGCCCAAACACTTATTAACCATTTGCAACACGTCACCTGACCTAAAGGCATTATCTTGTTTAATCATCATTCCTCTCTGTAACAAAGTAGTATTATTTCCATTTTTTCAGGTTTGGAAGTTGAGCGTCAGAGAGGTTAACTGACTTGCCCAGGGACTCAGAGCTAGAAAGTGTCAGAAGCATCGTTGTAAACCAGAGTGATGTGGAGTGGGGTGGCCTCTGGAGTATTTCAACCCCAAACTAAATTTCAAGTGTCACTATCCTTGGTCAAATGTGCTCCATTCTTTTAGTCCCTGAACATCCCCTGAGCAGCTGTATTGTACCAGGCTCTGCACTAAGCACTCATTCCTGAGTGGGACTGACTTCACAATGCTGTCAGTTTAGGGAAGTTAGAACTGCTTGGTTACTTTCCTAGTTGCTTTTAGTCCCCATCAAGTTATAATCACTGTCTATATGAGTGAGTGCTTTATAACTTCCTTTGCATTCCTTCAATCATTTATTCACAAATATTCAAGTGTCCCTCTTGTGCCAGGCCCTGTGCTAGAAGCTGGAGATCCAAGGTTGAGGAAGACCCTGTCCCTGCCCTCAAAGAGGGCATGGGTTAGCAGCAGAAATAGGCATATAAATACATAATTGTAATTCAGTGGGTAAGTGAAAATGATGGGCCATAGGACTAGATGCAGCGAGATGCACTAGTAAGGAAAGACTTCACAGAGGAGGCGAGGTTTCAGGTGGGTCTTAAAGAATGGGCAGGTGTTTGTGAGGCAGGCTGTGGAGTGGCACTCCATACAGAAGAATAAACACAAACTCACAAGTGTGTTTTGGGACTAGTAAGTAAAAAAGTAAATCAGGGATCTCAACTCATACTAAAAGGGTCCACAGGGTTAATATAAGTGAGTGAAGCAGGTCATATATAAACAAACAAAATTACCGCAAGCATGATAAATGGCCCCCGTGCCTGGGGTAGTGTAGGGAAGTGTGGGGACTGGGAAGCTCTAGAGTCTGTGCCCTGTCTAAGGGAACAGCTGCTTCTAAGCTCTGCTGCTAGGTGTCATATGGAATCACTGGCCCAATGCTGCCACATTTTCCGATTTTTCGAGAGATGCCAGAAATCCAGATTTTTTAAATGTAAAAAATTGTTATTTTCAACATTGGCAACTGTTTCATGTTTGTAAGATACACTATCAAAACATGTCTACTGGCCACCAGTTTTTGACCTCTGGTATGACTATAACATGGAGAGCAGAGGGAGCAGGAAAGAAGCGAGACTGGTAAGTAATACTAAGGACAGATGCCTTGCTCTTCCTCTCCTCAAATAGCCCAATCCCTGGGCAATGCAGAAGTGACATCCATGTGACTTTCCAAATCGGCTTTAAAACAGAAGACAGAACAAATAAGATCCAAGAAATTGGAGAAGGAAGAAAAAAAACATGAGGACAGTTTCATGGAGCCTCCCTTTTTCCCTTTCTGGGTCCAAGAATTTAGTGTCTGGTTTATTTATTCCTCTGAATCTGACCCTCATCTATGGCTGCTCAGCATGCGAGGGGTGGTGGTAGGATGAAAAATAAAAGGAGTATAAGAAGGGAGTGGTAAGGAAGTTCCCTCAGAAGAACTCGATGCTGCTTGCCTTCTCTTTCCCCCTCACCTCTCAGTTCTGAGCTTTCTTACAAAGCCTGCCAGCCCTGACAGAAATAGCTGCAGATTCTGTACTTTCCAAGTACTTTCTTTTAAGAGGGGTAGGACCGGGCAGTGTTTCATTCTGTTGCACACAGGGTGGCTATGAGTCGGAACTGATTCCAGGACATCTAACAGCCTAACAACAAGAGGGGATAGATGGCCTAGGGGTGGAGACTGGATGATATCTGGAGGCCTTGGTTAGGGACAAGGGCCTTGCAGGCATCATGGATGAAGACGCCCCCTTAGGCCCTGCCCCTGAGTGTTCTACTCTTCGCTCCCTTCTCTCTTTCCAATACCTAGTCCCTGTGATTTTAGCAGTAAAACATCTAGAATGTGTTCAAAACACAGGGTCAGGCAGAATGAGCTACCCTTCCAAAGACCTAAAGTTCTGTTCGTTCATTGGGCTGTGGGCTCCAAGCTCACGTAGTCAGGCAGTGGCAGGTAGCCCTGCTCATTGCCTCTGTGGGAAATTGGCAGCTCCAGTTATTTAAAATAATCGAAACTCCACAAAATTTGAACATAAGGTTTATTCTGAGAAGTTATTCTGTATGAATACAGGGAGACCATTTTGATTCCAGAAAAAGCCAATGGCTCAAAGAAGCTAGGTAAAATGAGGCTTACAAAGTGAATAAAAAAAAAAAAAATAGGAGGGAGAAATACAGAAAATCAACCACTGACTAATCTTAACATGGTTGATTGAACCCTGCTCTCCTCCCTTTACTGAAACCAAACTGATACCAGGTCACAAGATGATCCCTGTCTCTCCATCCAGACGTGTCTTTTGAAATTCAAATTTACTAAGCCTGGCTTCGAGAAGGAAAGAAAAGATTAACAACTTTGGGTAAAAGAAAAGCAGCTGGCCAGATTAATTTTTGTCAGAAATTCCTTTACAGTGAGTATTTGGTTTCACAGGTAAGAAAACTTTGAAGTCAAAGTAAGATGTCTGTTATTAATTTTTCCCTTTGGCACAGTTCATATCCAGTAGGGGTCTGGAATGGGACTGTCCCTAACTGACTCCCTGGTCTTACTGTTTCTCCATGCCCTACTCTGCCTCCCATATCTACTTTCTCAATGAGGACAGGGCTCAGTTGCTCTGTTTTCTTTGTCTATGAGCTTTTCTAGGCCAGTAGGAGCCTGAGTTATTAGGGCTATGCTGGGGTGGGGGGTCCTGGAGCTGGAGGAGGGGGTAGGAACACACAACTATTTATAGGCAATAATGGGAAGAGCAAGGAGCCTGGTTGGTGGAAGAGATTTGTTATTAGCTGCTAACCTAAAGGTTGGCAGATCAAACCGACCCAGCAACTCTGTGGAAGAAAAGGTCTGGTAAACTGCTTCCATAAATATTACAGCCAAGAAAACCCTATGGAGCAGTTCTGCTCTGCAACACATAGAGTTGCCATGAGTCGCAGGGAGGATTCAAGTGGCAAAGTAGTGGGAAGAGGCCGAAATCAAAGCTGAGTAGAGTGTCCAACCAAGTCCTTAAAGAGGCCAGGAAGTGAAATGAAAATCGAGGAAAGCAAAAGAGAGGGAGACCCTGAAGACAGTCCTTGAGCCCAAGAAAGCAGCTGCAGGACTTTGTAGAGTGAGCAGGGAGCTTCGGGCCTGGACTGAAAGTGGGAGTTGAGACCTATTGTATGCCTGGTGTATCCTAAGTGTTTTATTGAACCAATGAATGAACCAGGTTTAGACATGTAATTCAGGGCTCTCCTGTTCAGAATTCTTTGTTTACCTTCTCACCCCCATGCATCTGCTCTGTGCCAAGCCTAGGCTCATTACGTAGGGTGGAGGGGCAGAGAAGAACGGGGAGTTGGACTGGGTCCTGCCGCTGAGGCTCTCACAGTTGACTTGGAGGTGATGGGCATGGACACAAGCAACCACAACATGCTGTTTCCTTACTTCAGTAGTTCTTGTCTTAGTCATCTAGTGCTGCTATAACAGAAATACCACCAGTGGATGGTTTCAACAAACAGAAGTTTATTCTCTCATGTCTAGTAGGCTAGAAGTCCAAATTCAGGGGTCAGCTCCAGGGGAAGTCTTGCTCTCTCTGTTGGTTCTAGAGGAAGGTCCTTGTCATCAATCTTCCCCTGGACTAGGAGTTTCAGAGCAGGGACCCCAGGTCCAAAGGACACACTATTCTCTTAGTTCTTGTTACTTGGTGGTATGAAGTCCCCACGTCTCTCTGATCTCTTCTCTTTTTTATATCTCTCAAAGAGTTGGCTTAAGACACATCCTAATCTTGTGGATTGAATCCTACCTCATTAACATAACTGTCACTAATCCCATCTCATTAACATCATAGAGACAGGATTTACAGCACATAGGAAAATAACATCAGATGACAAAATGGTGGACAGTCACACAATACTGGCAATCATGGACTAGTTAAGTAGACAGATATTTTGGGGGGACAAAATTCAATCCATAACAGTTCTCAATCCCATCAGATCTGTTGTTAGTTGTTAGGTGCCCTCCAGTCGCTTCCGACTCATAGTGACCCTATGTACAACAGAAAGAAACACTGCCTGGTCCTGCCCGTTCCTCAAAATTGTTGTTATGCTTGAGCCCATTGTTGCAGCCACTGCATCAGTCCATCTCATTGAGTGTCTTCCTCTTTTTCCCTGACCCTCTACTTTACCAAGCATGAGTCCTTCTTCAGGGAGTGGTCCCTCCTGATAACATGTCCAAAGTACATGAGACAAAGTCTCGCCATCCTCGCTTCTAAGGACCATTCTGGCTGTACTTCTTCCAAGACCAATTTGTTCATCAGATCTAATACCTCTTTATATAACCAATTTACTATGATTTCATTTACTATCCTAAAGTGAAATTCCTAGATAATATAATCCACCTATACATGTAATTCCAGCCTGAAGACGCTGCTTGAGGTCTCTGCAGATTTAACTAAGTTAAACTTCATGCATCAGTAACAATCACGTACCAAATAGTATTCAAGATATTACTAAATGCCATTTACTGATAATGTTCTATGTCACCAAATACTTTACATGTATTATTTTTAGTATCTGTGCTAAATTTATGAGGTAGAAAATATTAATCAGTGGCCATCGAGTCTACTCCGACTCATAGTGACCCAATGTGTGTCTCCACTTTACACACGAGGAAACTGAAGCAATGAAAATTTTCCTTAGGAAATTGCCCAAAGTCATACTGTAAATAGTAGAACTCATAGTCAACCCTAGGCACGCAACGTGAAGCCTGGGCTCTTTCTGTTACACTTTGCTCCCTTAAAACAACTTCTGTAATGCCCCTGGACACATTTCAGCACTCCTAAAGCCCATTTTCTCAGAGGTCCCCTTGCATCAAAACTTCCTGAGGCCTCCTCTTGACCAATGTGTTCCCTGTCCTCCTTGGGCCACACACAGTTAATTATTGTGCCAAATATTTACTCTTCATTTCCCCTGGGGTCTGCATTTCTGAGCCCTTGTCTTTCCCCTATCCAGGCAAATAGAAATCCAAGTTGTAGGTAGGGTCTTCCTTAAAAAGGAGTGGAGATTCTGCAAGTACAAAATAAACTGAACAAGCTATGAGGAAACCAGCTTAGTCCTACACTCGTACCTGAGTACATTCATTTGTTCTCCCAGTACTTATCGTGCCCCTCCTTTATGTTACACACTCTGGATGACAGGGATATAGAGATGAATAAAACCCAGTTCCTGTCCTTAAGGGGCCACCAGGCTACTTGGGAGGGTGGTGAGGAGCCAATATCAGTGGGACATGATCAGTGCTGTGATCATGTGAGAGAAGAGAATGGGAACTAAGGAAGCACAGGCCAATCCTAGGCCCAGCAGACTGGAATTTACAACAGGGCTACTGGCACAGTGGGGGAAGTAAGTATAAACCAGGAATCCGAAGAAGAAGCTGCACTGGATGTAGGCACAGCATGTTGGTAGTGGAGGAAGCTGTGGCTTTTGGGTTCTCACATGCTCCCCGGAAACAACCAGAGACCAGCAGGGCAGCAGACTGAATTCAGATTCCACCTATTTTTGGAAATAGCTGAGTGGAAGGGAAGGTGCTGCTTCCTAAACAAGAATGCAAGCCCTCCTCAGCATGAACATCAACCAGTATGTTTTTCAGGCTGCCTTCTATGCCCACCACCACTCCTCTCCTCCTTGCATGATTTGGGCTGCCACAGAATCTTGGAGATTGCATGAGAAGAATGACCACGTAACTTTCATAACTGCTGTGGCCCTGGTTATGTGGCATGCTGGAAGCTTATGGAGTAGAGATTCTGCAAGTACAGAATATGAGGGATTTGAAGCCATCAGGGTCCAAGCTGGCACTGGGCAGAGGGGCCAGGAACAACTAGGACCTAGCACAGTAGATGCCAAATAAATAAATAAAAGCCAAGCCCAAGCATGAGAAATAGTCTGAATACAATGTCAAGAGTCTAAGGGATGAGGGGAAAACTAAGGCAATTTTGGTACAGATGGCACTATCCGGGGAATGCAAGAGAGCAAGTTTCAATAGCAGTTTTTGGCATGGAGTGGAAATCTAGTTGCCCATCCTGCAGGCTCACACAAGGCATGGGGGTACAAGCAGACTCTCACCATTGAGAGAAGAGAGGGGCTAGCAGGAACCAGACATGCCAACCAGACCCCAGCTATCATGTGCGGCTCAGGACTGGGTGTTGGGTCTCTTGTGGGGTTGGGCTGGCCGAGTTATGAAGGACATTGGCCCCTTGCACAATGGCTGGTCAGGAAAACCAATCCCTCATGGCAGGGGTGGAGGGGCAGTGGGAAGTTGTTGGTCTCCACAGCCTCTGGGACTCAACTCATTCCCAGCCTCAGATGCAGGGCCCAGGGAAGTACATACTATCATACTACTTACTGAGGAAGGAACCCCTCCCCCACTAATGGCCCTGTTGGCTTGGGTTCACACTGATTCCAGATTGGGCCAGACTGAGCTGGAAGAAGGTCTTTGATCAATCTCTGCTGACGGAGACAGACCTGGGGCAGGCAAGGACTGATATATAGATAGCTTTTCCTTCACTCAGGGGTTTAAAATGACCATGTGAGTCTTTTCATACTGTGTACAGACCACATGTCTATGGCCTGCACAATTTGCTTTTGTGTAGAAAAAAAAATTTTTTTATACCTGGCAAAAGCAAAACTCTGCTAAATTGCTTTAATTTTCCTGATGTGACTGAGAACTTACTGGTTCCAAAGACCTGAGTTGGAGCTCCCCCAGTTTTCTTAAACCCCCTTCATGGACAGGTATAAACACCTAAACAGAGCTGCCACACCCCTCCTCCCCCTACCTTTCTCAGTTTAGGAGGACAGTTTCATACTCAGGGCCAATGAAAATCAAGGATGCCTCTTAGAAACAGAGGAGGTAGCCCCACATTGGTTCTTGGATGTTGCTAAGTGCTCTGATTGGTTGGTTTTCCCTAACTCCCTGGGCCCTGCATTCCTAACCTTTTAAGGTTTGGAGTTTCTTTGCTCCTAGGCCTGCCCACCACTTCATCTGATGGGTAAAAAACAGTCTCTTAGAAAACACTAGGCAGCCTGTTTTCCTGGAAAAGTAACAGCATTAGACTTTAAACCTCCATTCCTAAAATTCTAACAGCAATAAGGCAACGCCATATACGTAGAAGAGGAATTTGGTCATATAAAGTGTTGAAATGGCAGAAAGCTAGTGCATACCAATTACCACATCTTTGAAACAAAGAGAAAAATACTCCTTGTACCTCCTGAGGACTGATGTGAGAACAAACTAATCAGAGTGATCGTGATGCACTTTACCAATGTAAAAATGAGCTGGCAGTGCTCATTATCACTAGGGAATCTGGCCCATTTCCTTCTCTTCCTGTGGTTATGAAAGCAGAAAGCTTGTTAAAGTTGAGAGTCTGGTAGTGCCGATAAATGGGTCATGCCATGTGGATTCTGGCTCCAAATCCTGGCCTGAGGATTATGCTCTTTTCTTTGGGGGCATTTCAAGGTCAGAAACTTCAGGCAAAGGGTTCAAGGATGACCGTTGCCTGTGTTTCAGCTTCTTAGTGTCTCTATGTTGTTGGCAAAGTCCCTGTTGCTGGTCCAGAGCAAAATTCAGAGGCAACAGATAAATGGGTGCCTCTGTGCCAGGCACTGGGCTAATTTCTCTTGTGCATCTTTTCTCATTTGCGCTCCAAAATGACATTACAAATTTGGCATTGTTATTATTATCATGGTTGTACAGATGGGAAGAGTGAGGTTCAGAGAGGTGAAGTCAGACAGCTAATAAGTGACAGAGCTGGGATTCAAACCCCAGGTTTGTTTAATTCTAAATGCAGTGTGCTGGGCACACACTATAGCTGCCATTCACCTTGAAGGTGGTGAAGTTGATACATGGCTGCACCCTTATTTCCTCACCTCCCACCCTCACACACTGCTCACTTCATCATCCTCTTCGCTCAACATCCTGAAACCATACCCAGGCACCTAGTGCCCTCAAGCTTTCCCCAAAATGTCTCCACCATTGTGCCTCCCTTACCTTGGAATCTTTATTTCTCAATGTGTGTTGGTGGGGGAGAGGGAGCAAAGTGAGAAGGGAGTTGGTACCTCTAGTGTTTCTCAGTTTTGCAGAGACTTTGCTCAGTAAACTATTTCACTGAAGGCATCAACACTGGAGACTGATTCACCGTGTTCTCATTCTCAGGGTCTTTGCATTCTCACAAGGAACAATGACTATGGCCATGGAATGAAGCATTCTAATGGCGGAACTTTAGGAAACAGCCATTTGATGACAGAGGAGACACTTTGGGGCTTTTTTCTTGCCCCCTCAATGCTATCTACCTATATTGGGCCTGGCACTGAATGCAATTTTTAAAAATCTCAGTAGGTGTCTCCCCAAATTGGGTTCCAGGGAATCCATGCAAGTGTCTCAAGATGAGAACCACCCAGTAGCCTTCTCCCAACCATCGTGAGATCTGGCTTGCTGAGCTGGGTATGGAGGAGGCATGCTTCATGCCACAGGCAGCATGGAGCTTGAGTTTCATACTCATAGCACTGGGGCTGCTCAGTCAGTTCAGATCAGGTAACCAAGTCTAAATAGGGCAAAGAGGAGGCAAGATGGGAAGCCAAGATAGTCAGAAGGAAAGGGCTGCCAATTATGCTACACAGGAATGGACCCTGAGGACTACAAGATCCAGCCTGGAAACGACCAGAAGCCTTTTTAGGACCTCTATTCTGAGACTCTGGTTTCATAGATAGCCAACCCAGACCTGGCTGTTCAGACTGGTTCAATGCCATTAACAGTTAATTGCCCTTAACTGTGCCCTTCACACTCATGATGATGGTAATAACAATAATAATGGGCAACACTTATTGAGTATCTACTATATGGCAGGCACTAAACCAATCATTTTATGTGGATTAACTCACTCGATACTCACAGTAACTCTATGAGGTAGATATTTTCTCCTCATAATACAGATGAAGAATCTGAGGCACAGAGAGATTAAGTGACTTTCCCATACTTGGGTTCAAAGGGAAGGTGGTTATTAGAATGGGCATGGATACAGAATGAGGGTGGGCAAGAGCAGCACTTAGGAAAGATGAAGGATCCATATTCCTGAGAAGAAAGGATATCACAAATGGGCAGATGCAGGTAACTTTGTTGGTGGGAGAGACAGAGTGACAGTGTTCCTGTCTAATGGTGACTACGTTCTCAGAATCAGAAAGCTATATTCTCTTGCCTGAGTAAGGCGTGACATGATGCCATCGGGGTCTTGAGGAGAGTGGTGATGTCGTATCCCTACTGTTTACAATGCATTTGTCTTGGCCTAAGGAACCCTGGTGGTGCAGTTGTTAAGAGCGTGGCTGCTAACTGAAAGGTTGGCAGTTCAAACCTACCAGCTGTTCCATGGGAGAAATATATGGCAGCCTGCTCCAGGAAAGACTACAGCCTTAGAAACCCCATGGGGCACTTTTACTCTGTCCTATAGGGTCGCTATGAGCTGGAATCCACTCGATGGCAATGGGTTATCTTGGCTGACTTGAAAACTCACCCAAGGAGAAATGGCATCAACGTTTCCTTTAGGCAGCACCAGTAGGTGCAGCAACTTATTTCTGGCTTCTGGCTTCTTGGACTTTACTTGACCTCTGTGGAGAGAATAGAGAAGCTCCTACCTCCCTAATTGAGGCAGTCCAGCTGTTCCTGATAATAGAACATAAAGTTTCTGCACATAAAATAATATTCACAATTCACCCGAGGCCTGATTTTTATCTGTTGCCTCAATGGATCTTCCTGCCAGGGAAGATTCTGCAATGCCGAAAGGCTGTGGTTCAGGGCCCTGAAGCAGGACTGGCAGCCAGTGTGGTAGCAGTGCCCTTGGCAGATGGCCATGGGCTGCAGGATGATGGGAAAACTAGGAAGAATCTAGTTTCCAAGAATGCTGATGTCTGTGCCAGGGTCCTTGTGCCTTGTGCAAGGCACGGAATGGGGACTGAAACCCACCCTGAGCTCCAATAGCCAAGCCCTACCGCCTGGGGTCACTTTTTACTAATTCTTCTGCATCGTAGCTCTCCAAGCTGTATGTCCAGCAGGAGGTGGAGGCTTTCTCAAATTTGCACAAAGGTGCCTTATGGGCTAGCACTACACAGTGGGAGTGAGACCCTCCCTCATTTTTTATTTTCTCCGGTGTCCATGTTGCTTCCAAAAACACCCTCCCCATACTTGCTCCTGCTCATGCAGATTTTCATCTCTTAGGGACATTTCCTGCTGGAGCCTCCAGGCTCTTTAATCTTTCTGGAGCCGCACTTCTCTATATCTCCATCACCCCTTCTTCCACCAGATGCCTCAATCCCACTCCCCAACTCTTACCTCAGGCAGCAGTGTAAATTCACTAGAAACGTTATGAGTTCCTGCTTTGGCACATCGGAAGTCTGGTCACTTGAGTAATCAAGATGAGAGAGAGCTGGGGACACTCAAGGCTCTTCCCTTCTACCCCGTGCCACTCACTGCTCCCCTTTCACTGACTCAACACATATGTATTGAGCACCTACTCTGTCCCTTTTTTTCTAGGTGCTGGGCACACAGCAGTGAACAAAACAGCCACAAATAAATCCTTTTGAGCTTATGTTCTAGTTCTAGTGAGGTTACATTCCCTTTGATTTCACCATCCTTCTTTCTCCTTGGGTGTCCTGAAAACCCTCCTCCCTCCTTTCCCTCTAGAAGGAGACTTCTTGGCCTCTACAAAGCCTGGACCTGCCACTTTGGCTGCAGCTCTTGGACACCTCGTGGGGAACATATGTGTAAATTTTGCTCTCCAAGTGCCTTTGCATCTGGGCCTGGAAAAAGCTTCACATCATTGTTCTCCACCTTGGATCACTTTTGTGCACTATTTATTTATTTTTTTTCTTAACTGAAAGCCAGCGAAGCTGGGTAGGGGCAAGGGTGGCACTGAGCCCAGTCTCTGAGATGTGGCATTTATTAGGGTCTCTGTGGCTCTATTTGCTAGATGTGGTAGGAGCCAATTCTGTCTCTTTCATCCCTCTTCTCCTTTCATTTTTTCTTTTTTGCTTAAAAATGCTTAAAAAAAGTTGGAGGATAATATAACAAATGCCCATAGATCCTCCACCCAGAATGAACAAATGTGACACTTGTGTCATGTTTGCCTGAGATTTTTTTCCTACCAACGTAAATAATTATAGATACCATTGAAGTTCCATGCAGTCTCCTCCCCAGTTCTGTTATTTATTGTCTTAAAAGTGGTGAGTATCCAGGCTGAGTTTGTGTGTTCATAAATATGTGTAGTATTAGTTTGTGTACAGTTAAAATTTGTCATAAATGATATCATTCTATATGAAATAACTCCCTAACACTTACTTTTTTCACTCAGCAAGCATATTTTTGTATCTATTCCTTTTATACCAAAAACGTACAGTAGTTTGTTCACATTAAATACTGTATAGTATTCCATCATATGAATATAATAAATTCTACTTCTCTCACCCCCTATTAACTCTATGGGGGCAGTTCTACTCTGTCCTATAGGGTCGCTTTGAGTCGGAATCGACTCGACGGCAATGGGTTGGGTTTAATCCCCTATTGATGGAAACTTTAGTTGTTTCTATTTTTTTTAACCATTACCAATGCTGCTGCAATGAACATTCTTGTACCTATTTCCCTATGCGCATTTGGAATTTTTCAACTGTATATACCTATAAGTCAACTTGCTAGGTTAAGGAGTATGTGTAGATACTGCAGAACTGCTCTTCAAGATGACTGGACTGGTTTACAGTCCCACCAGTAATGTATGAAAGAACCCATTTCTCTGTGTTCTCATCAACAGTTCACATTCTGCAGCACCCCGCCCCCCCAGCCCCGTTCTCACAGCTGCCACATGTCCTGGACACTGTCATGCCACAAGCCCCTCCTTCCTCTTGTTTCTCTCACATCACTGCCAGGTCCATCTTATTTAAGATTTCCTTTTCCATAACACTTTCCTGATCTACTTCTCCACCTGGAGTTTAAGTCTCCACAGGATGGGCCCAACATTCTCTCCTGCAACCTACTTTCAGCACCCACTCGTGAAGTCTTTGATCCTTCCAAAGTCTTCTTGCAGGCCTCTGACCACACGTCCCAATCTGTTGCCTGCACACCTTTGGTCATACTACCATTCGCTGCACCTACCTAGAATGTTCACTTCTACCTGAGATAACCTCATCTGCTCCTCAAAGCTTACCTCAGTGACACCTCTGGAAGCCTTTCCAGATACCGTCAGGCAAAGCCCTCTCTCTTTGTTCCCACTGTACTTTATTCAGTATTTATTCCTTTATTAGGGTATTTATCCTAGCAGCTTGAGACAAAAAGCCCCTTGACTCTCTTGCTTGGAAAGTAAGTTTGGCCAATGCAGATCTTGTTTTCCATTGTTGCGTAGAATTCCTTTGACAAATTAAATAAATATGTATTGCACAGTCATGGACTGAATTGCGTCCCCCCAAAATATGTGTATCAATTTGGCTGGGCCATGATTCCCAGTATTGTATGGTTGTCCTCCATTTTGTGGTTGATATAATTTTCCTATATGTTGTCAATCCTAATCTCTGCCTAAGGTTAATGAGGCAAGAGTAGATTATGTTGAAGAGGATTAGGGTGGAATGTAACACCCCTGCTCAGGTCACATCCCTGATCCAATATAAAGGGAGTTTCCCTGGGGTGTAGCCTGCACCACCTTTATCTTACAAGAGATAAAAGGAAAAGGAAGCGACCAGAGAGTTGAGGACCTCATACCACCAAGAAAGAAGAACCAGGAGCAGACTGTGTCCTTTAGACCTGGGGTTCCTGCATGGAGAAGCTCCTAGTCCAGGGGAAGATTGATGACAAGGACCTTCGCCTGCAGCTGACAGAGGGAGAAAGCCCCCCTCCCCGAGCTGACACCCTGAATTTGGACTTGTAGCCTACTGGACTGTGAGAGAATAAAGCTTCTCTTTGTTAAAGCCATCCACTTGTGGTATTTCTGTTATAGCAGCCCTAGAAAACTAAGACACACGCCTACTCTGTGCCAGATGCTGAGTGGTGTCTGAGCCAGTCAAGGCCCCTGACTTGTAGTGCATCTAATGTGGCGGAATGAGGAACCACGTGCATGGCTATCATCCACTGAGAAAGTCTGCCCCTTCGGTCCTCCGACGTACTCCTGGCTGGCTGCCCACTTCACTGTTTCTGTCCCCAGTTCCTGGCACTGAGCAGGGGTGAAGGCAAGTTTGTTTGCATGAAAGGTCAAGCCCTGAAAGACTTGGAGAAATTGAGGGAAGAGAACCAGGTTTCAGTTAGGTCACAGAGATGGCCAGCAGGCCAAGTACCTATGACCTCCAAGTCAACTGCCCTGGGCCTGGGAGGACACATGATTTCTGGAACAAGGGCTAGCGATCTCAACTAAAGGAAGCAGACTTGGGGATGAGCAAGGGGATAGGGCAAGGACCTGGCTACTCTCTGGTCCTCCCTTCCTCCTTCCCTCCTGGTCCGATTTTCCCTATGGGCCTCTGTCATTCCTCCAGGAGCACAGGATACTCTCACCTGGCCTGTGCTACTTGGGCTGATTGCCCTGGTGGTTTTTCAAATTTGCCATTTTCCTTTGTGTGAGGAAGGAAGGTTGCAACTGGAAAAGGCAGGTGGTGGCCTCTCTGAGCCACACCTCTCTCTGGGCTTTCATTCCACACTCCTCAGCCAGCAGAGCCGGATGTGTGGCCAGCTGGCTCCTCCCACCCCTTCTGTGGACACTCCATTAATGCACTGCTAACAGAAAAGAAGAATTTTCTCTTATTAGCTAACCTGATGAAGGTGCTGCTGTGACCCAGCATTTATGTCCTCTATAGAAGCAGGCTTGGTTTCCATTTGCAATAGGCAACAGGAATCTGATGAGAGCCTTTCCTGTGTGGAAACATTTCCTGCTATTGCCCAGTCAGATTGGCACCTTGTTTAAATAGTCATAACAACATGTCCCAAATTGAGGAAGGGAAATGAAAAACAATACCCCTCCAGGGGGAGAGATTGAGAAGAACATAATGGCCAGAATTGAATGGGAGCCCCACCTCATTGGGATTTTTAAAAAATAATATTTTATTGTGTTTTTGGTGAAAGTTTACACAGCAAATTAGGTTCTCATTTGTCAATTGTTATACAAATTGTTCAGTGACATTAGTTACATTTTTCACAATGTATGAACATTCTCTTTAATTGAGTTCTGTTTGTCCCCTTTCCAGTTTTCTAGTTTCCCTGCTGCCTCTTTATCTTTTCATATTTGCTTTAGAGTAATTGTTGACCTTTCGGTCTCATATAAATGGTTTTTTAATGGAGCACCATACTCACAAAGCACGATAAACCAAAACTGAAGACAAAACAGTAAACAGGGAAATAAAAAGGTATTTGCAGCGTTGAACAGAAAAGCGTTAACATCTTTACTATGTCAAAAGCTTTAAGTAAAAGCACATACATGTTTTACATTCATAACCAGAAAAAAACCAACTCTATTTTAAAAAAGAGAGAGAGAGAGAGAGAAGGAGACAAAAAGAACATGTCATTCTCCGAAAGGGAAATTATTAAGAACCAAAGGATGTAGATGAGCTCAGACAATGGCAAAAGTGGCCCAGAAAAGAGTGAGCTTGTAAATGTCCTGCTTACTGCA
Source organism: Loxodonta africana (assembly GCF_030014295.1). Taxonomy (NCBI): domain Eukaryota; kingdom Metazoa; phylum Chordata; class Mammalia; order Proboscidea; family Elephantidae; genus Loxodonta; species Loxodonta africana. The sequence goes on along the minus strand of NC_087369.1, from coordinate 81,613,574 downwards.
CTGGGGATATGTTTGGGGGTCTGCTAATGTTTATTGGACCAATCTAAAAGCAATTAATTTAAAACAAACTATGAAAATGGTGCTGGAACCTGTCATTGACATGTGCAAGCAGGAGAACACTGCTCCCCATAGAGTGTAGAGACAGGAGTGTTGCAAAGAACATGTTGTGGCATTTCCAGCATTATCTTGGGAAGAGGGTGATGGCACTTTTAACCTCTCCTCAGCAATTACGTTTTCAATCAGATCCAAATCCAAAGCTCCCAGTTAATGGAAAGTCCCCAAGCATCGGAACGCTCAGACCTGAGAGAAGTCATGCAGCCAGCAGCCAGAGTTCCCCAGCAACCACGAGGCCAGCTCCCTGCATTTTCTCCACAGAGCAGGTACAGTTGCCATGGGAACACGAGCGCTAAATTGCTTTGCGTGTTTGGAATCTGAAGACCTCAGCTTTGACGCATGTAGCCCAGAAACCGATTGACCTCCAATTAGATTTTTGTTGTTTTCTTGAGGCATCTTTCTGCTTGTTCCTTGCCTATCCCCTCCTTTTTAAAAAAATAATATTTTATTGCATTTTCTGTCAAAGTTTACACAGCAAATTAGGTTTCCATTTAACAATTTCTACACAAATTGTTCAGTGACATTGGTTACATTTTTCACAAAGTGCCAACATTCTCATTTTTTCTGTCCTGGTTGTTCCATTGCCTATTCCTTTTGAGAGCTGTATTGGAAAGAGCTCAATTTTTATTTAAAAAAAAATTTTTTTATACCTCGACTTATTTCAAAAAGAATTTAAGGTGACTTACAAAGATACATTCAGTTCTTGGAGAAAGTCTAAATTAGATGTAAGGGAGAAAGATGAGATCAAGGGAAAACAGAGGTAATTGGTGAAGAATTAGTAACAGAAAGTGAATGTCGGGAAGCCCTTTCTTGATAGAAATGGCTCCCAAATTTGGCTTTAAGATTTCTAATAAAAAAAAAAAAAGGCAGATAAAAAAGGAGGCATGATAAGTTGTAAGATTCACAGATAAAAGCAAATCAATTATTTAAAAGAAGCACGAGTGTCCCAAACACTGAGACTAAAAGTCGGATTTTTGGAAGGGCCTTTTGGAGGGGAGACCTTCAAAAAAGATGCCTTACCTTTTTCTTACTATGACCCAGCATTTTGTTTAAATAAACAAAGGCATATTCTAAACTCAGTAGATTATCTTTTTTCCTTCCTTCTTCTTTTCCACCTTAGTTACTGTTGTTAAATAAGCACTATACGCTTTTTTTTTTTTTGTAGTGGCAAAAAGTGAAAATAATCTAAATAACCACGGGATATCATGCAGCCTTAAAAACCTGAGGGGGTTCTTTGTGTTGAATGAAAAAAAGTAAGGTGCAGAACAATGTGTATAGGATGCTGTTGTTGTTGGGACTCACAGAGACCCCGTCTGACAGAGTAGAACTGCCCCCTAGGCTTTTCAAAGCTGTATGGAGGCAGATTGTCAGGTCTTTGTCCCATTGAGCTGCTGGGTGGGTTCAGACCTCCAGCCTTTAGGTTAGCAGCCTAGCGCTTAACCCTTTCATCACCAGAACTCTTTATTACGATGCTGCCATTTAATATTTTTTGTGTATGCACAGAATACCTCTGCGGGATGCCTAAGAAACTGGGAACAGTGGTTGCCTCCGCGGAGGGAAACTGGGAGGCTAGAGGTCAAGGAGACTCACTTTTCTCTGAATTCCCATTTTTACTCTTTGAAATTTACACCATATGTGTGTATTAACAATTCAAACATATTTTAAGTGAGTAACACACACACACACAAGAGTGGCTAGAAGATGGAGAAATTGAAAAAATTAAATATAGAAAATGCAGAAAAGAAAAAAAAGCTTTACAGAATTTTAACCACCTAGATTTGATCACTATTAACTTTTTTTTTTTTTTAAGCAGACTTTTCCCCGTTTATATTGGTACAACCTTTCTGGAAGGTAGTTTGGCAGTATGTTTCAAAAGATTTAAAAATTTGTATACCCTTTGACCTGGCAATTCTACTTTTAGAAATGTATGCTAAGGAACTAAACAAGTGCCCAAAGATGCATGTATAACGATGTACCTCAAAACATTGGTTATGATGTGGAGGGAAAGGGCAAAAAACCTAGATGTCCTACAATAAGGGAGTGGCCCAAGAAAGTACAGAATGTCCATACTGTGGTGCACAATGCAATTGTCGTAAATGAGGATTGAAATCTCTATTTACCAACCAGCCTCCCAGACTACATCAAGTCTAACCAGTACACTCTCTCAGCACCCCGTACCCTTCTGTCATTGCAGTTATCATGGTTTGATTATATATGAGTTTGTGTGCTTATTTAATGTCCTCCACCCCTACCCCCCACCACACACACACATAACCACTAGACTGGCAGGGCCACAAGGATGGGCACTACGTCTGTTTTACTCCTCATTGTACCCCAAGCACCTTGCAAGGTTCTTGGCACATAATAGATACTTCATAAATATTTGTTGGCTAATTGACTGACTGAATAAATGAATGAAAAATCAAGGACACCAGGGATTTCCCTTCTGTCCATCTCAAACTTCCCTCCATCTCCAGCTGGGCCTTCAGTACTGCCTGGAAATACTTTTACTTCTCTCTAATCTCTATGGAAGCTGCTTCATACCTTCCCTGGCTCTTCAAGCCCCAACTACATACCACCTCTTACTTCTAGGCGATGATCCTATTTTCTACTTCCCTGGGAAAACCGGAGTTAGCAAGTGGGAGTTTCTCCAGTACCCTCCCCACTTTTCTTGCCTTTTTTTGGTGAACTTCAGAAACCAGGAGGCCATTAGTAACCCAGGCTAGAGCATGTTGGATAGACTAATAGGAGGCAAAAAGCAGATATCCCTGGCCGCTCCTTTCCTTGGGCCTCTCTCCAGCAATTCTTCCCTCTTTTCACCATCAGACCTCTTGAATGAATAGACTATTTTTGCCTCCCATTCAGTTTGTCCTTATTTGCACTCAAGGGCACAGTATACTATCATCTATCCATGCAAGGCCCTAGAAAATTATTCTTTTTATTTTTTCTCGTCATCTCCAATCCCCAGTCTCACCCTGCCAAAGCTACCCTCTCTAATGGGTTGCTGTATGTTCTTGAAAATGTGTGTTTCAAAAATATCTAGCGTTTTATTTATTCATGTGCTTTTAATTTACTTAAATGGTATTGATCCATAGATCATATTCTATTTCTTTTTTCCCTCAACAGTCTGGGTTTTAAAAAATAATTTTACTTATTTATTTTTGTTGTTGTTGAAAATAGACACAGCAGAATATACACCAATTCAACAGTTTCTACATGTACAATGCAGTGGCGTTGGTTACATGCTTCAAGTTGTACAACCATTCTCACCCTCCTTTTCTGAATTGTTCCTTAACATAAATTGTTTATTAATATAAATACAGAAACCCTGGTGAGGTAGTCCTTAAGTACTGCGGCTGCTAACCAAAAGGTCAGCAGTTTGAATCCACCAGCCCCTCCTTGGAAACTCTGTGGGGCAGTTCTACTCTGTCTTATAGTTGGAATCGACTCGACGGCAACAGGTACGGTAATATAAACACTTTGGTTTTAAAATCTCTCTGTGCTGCTATGTTCATCTCTAGTTCGTCCCTTCTGTTATAGCACGCATCTGCCACATTTTCCTTATCCATTCCACTAAGACTTGACATCTCGGTCCCTCCAAGTCCCTGTGACTACAAATAACGCTGCAATGAAGCCTTCCCTAACTTGCCCCATATTGATCTGTGCAAGAATTTCTCTAAACCAGCAGTTGTCAAAAATGTGGTCCACAGACTGCTAGGAGTCATCCAGATCGTTTTGAGGGGTCCACAAGGTCGAAACTATTTTCGAATTACAGGCAGTCCTGGGTTACAAACGAGAGCCATTCCTAATTGTAACTTTAAGTCAAATTTGTAGGTTAAGTCGGAACAGGCGCACACAGTTCTTATTTGGCCTCCCTTTAGTGCAAGAAAAGGCTCAAAACCTTTTCAATGATTTGAAAGCCGCACATGCAGCAAGTGAAAGAAGGTAACTGTGATGAAGAATTTGTTGCAAGTGGGGGTTGGTTCAACCTTTTCAAATTGAGGGCAAATTTACATAACATTAAAGGGCAAGTAGGAGTTGCCCATAAGTCAGATGTTTGTAACCCAGGAACTGCCTGTAAGAAATACTAAGACGTTGTTTGTCTTTTTGCCATTTTCACTGAGTTGATTTTGCACTGATGGTAAAACTCTCGGCACTTTAGTGTGACTCCAGACACAACCTGTACTAGAAGTCATTTTATTCTTCACCGCCACACACTCTCAGTTAAAGGAAAAAAAAAAGCCAGTTTTACCTAAGAATGGCTTTGATGAAGCAGTGAAAATTGTTAATTTTATTAAATCTTGACCCTTAAGCACGCATCTTTTTAATATTCTAAGCAACAAAGTAGAAAGAATACATAAAGCACTTCTGCTGCGTTCAGAAGTATGATGATTGTCTCAAGGAAAAGCACATGCTATTGTTTGAGTTGTGAGCTCAACAGGCCTCTTTTTTCATAGAACATCGCTTTTACTTGAAAGAATGGCCGGCTGACTGACTGTGGCGATTCAGCCTTACGCATTTGGCAGACATTTTCTCAAAATGAACAAGTGAGCCTGGTACTTCGAGGAAAATAACTGACAGTATTTGTTCTCAAAGATAAACTTTGAACTTTCAAGTGAAAATTAAAATTTTGGAAAACTTGTATCTGCCGCCATGGGCTCGACAGCTTCCCAATACTTAAAGAATTTCCCTGCTTGCCGCTTAATGCTTTATGACTTGTTGCATTATTGAGTCCCTCTTCCAGGAAATCATCATGCCAGGATTGCTAAGGTCCTGTGTATGATAATGTGTCTCCTCTTTGCCCACCACATAGCAGAAGCGCCTTGATCAGTATGTGAGGGAGCTTCATAAATGTTGGACTAGTGCACCAGGAAGGTAGCTATTGCAGAGTAAGGAAGAGACACAAATATTCATGACACGAAGTTGAACCTTAATGCTCCCTTCTCCCCCACTTCTCCTCACTTAGACTGAACCATCTCATCTACTCCTTGGCTTCACATACTCCTGGACTTCCTCTGAGCTCCAGACTACATGTATGTACTGTTTCCTGGACAGTCGCCCCCAGAGGCACCTCACACTCACTGTATGCAAGCTGAGGTCCTCCCCTCCCCCCACTTGCTCATCTTCCACGGTTCCCTAACTCAAGGAAAGGCACCACGCATTCTATCTCCATACCACCACCTCTGTCTGTTCTTCCTTTCCATTCAAGGTCTTTTCTAAAGAATTTATTTTATTTCTTCCCCACTCCCACCTCTCCCACCCGTCCATAGCCACTCCCTCATCGTTTCTCACCTGGACCCCTTCCACAGCCTCCTGACTGGTCTCACAGCTTCTCTCCAATCAGCCTTCCACATTGCAGCCACCATGTTGATCTTCGGGTCACCCCCTCACCTAAAAGCTTCTTTGGCTCAGGGCATTCAAGGCCTCCATGGTCTAGTCCCAACTACCTCATCTACCATTACTGAACTAGAGCACTCCTTGTTCTCCCCAAACACAGGTACTTTCATACCTTTAATGTTCTTGCTCAAAATGTCCTCTTTGCCTAGAATGTCCTCTCACTAAGCCTTTTACTGGCAAATGTTGCTTCATTTCTTTAAAGACTAGCTCAGCATCATTTTTTTTTCTTTAATGCACTTCCCTTCCTCTGGCAGATGGAATTCAATTCTGTGTGGTGGCAATTAATGGATGCCTGGGGAATGAAACAGAATTGCATCAAATGAGGGCTGGAGCAGTTGAAGTAGCAGAATTTGAGCTGGTCTCTAAAGGGAATAATCTTAATAGTAACTAACATTTATTAAGCACTTACACTTTGCACCAGACTTTCCTCTATGCACTTTACATGTACTCTCATTTCATCCTTATAGCTCCAAAGCTAGTATTAACCTTTCTTTAGAGATGAAGAAACTGAGGCCCAGAGAGACACATCAGTGGCTACTGGTCTTTACTGAATGGCAGTTTGTTGGTTGGCCACAGAACACTTTTTTACCGTAAGTGGCAGAGCAGGGCCAGCATCTAAAATCATTTGCAATTGTCTGTCATTCACAGAGAGGGAGGAAAGGAACACATTTGACATCCAAAGTATGAGGTCATGTGGTAAACTGCAGAGATCAGTCTTTGAAGTTTAATGCTGTGTGATCTTGAGCCAATTCCTTAACTTCTCTGAGCTTCAGTTTCCTAACACATGAAAGGGGGATCATAATAGCTCCCTTGCAGGTTTGTTGTGCAGATGAGCTATGAGGAATTCAAAGAAACCAGCACAGTCAAAAAGTCAAATATAGACCTACCATATGACTCAGCAATTCCACTGCTAGGCATATACTCAAAGGAATGGAAAGCAAGGACTCAAATATACTTTCACACCAATGTTAATTGCAGCATTATTCACAATAGCCAAAAGATGGAAACAACTCAAGTGTCCATCACAGGTGAATGGATAAACAAAATGTGGTATATGCATACAATGGAATATTATTCAGCTTAAGTTCTGATACATGCTGCAACATGGATGAATCTTGAAAACATAATGCTGAGTAAAATACGTCAGACACAAAATGACAAATACTGTATGATTCCATTTATATGAAATGTCTAAAACAGGCAAATGCAGAGGGACCAAAGTTTATTAGTGCTTACCAAGGGCCAGTGGTAGGGGGAAATGGGGAGGTATTTCTTAAGAGGTACCGAGTTTCTGCTAAAGGTGATAAAAAAAATTGGAAATGGACAGTGGGGATGTCTGCACAACATGGACAGCATAATTAATGTCACTGAATTGTACAAACTGTTACATATATTTCACAACAATAATAAGAAGAAGAAGAACCCAGTGCCATCAATGTTGATTCACTTTCCTCCCTCTCCAGTGCCCAGGGAAAAAGAGCATAGTATGGTGAAACTCACACTACATCAGAAGTCTAGAGAGTTGTGTTCTGACCCTGGCACCACCAAGGCTGTGCAACTTTCAGCAAGTCACTTTCCCTCTCTGGGCTTTTGTTTCTTCCCACATTTATAACATAAGGGAGTTTTGTTTTACAGAGGTTGGATGTTTCCATGTTCTCGCATTATCCAGACACTCAAAAAAGAAAGGGGGAAAACCCATCATGGCAGAACCAGAAAAAAGGGTCCTGCCAACCTGGGGTGCTGTGTTTTAAAAAGTTAAGCTTATGTGCCAACAGAAAAGAGTTTTATACCCTAGTAACCTGCAAAGGAGCACAAGGATCAACACAAGCAAAACCAGCTCCCTTAACCCCCCTTCCCCTGCTGCTCTGCCCCTGGGAGATGCCCCCACAGGCTTGGGCTTCTCTGGTGAGGCCTTGAGCTGATCCAGGCACCCAGCTGCCCGTTGCCAAGGCAACATTCCCACTCGCTTTGCATAGATAGTGAGGCATGCTAGGCTTTGCTAACAAAGTGCTCTGTAAAGGACTTCATGCCTTTGGCAAGGACAATTCTGCCTTCTTTTTCACATGGATAACTTTGGAGGCTGTGAGGAGGGATTTGGCAAGCCACTTCTCCTGTCTTGGCCTGCGCCACTGGGCTTTCCTTGAAGGCACAAGTTGGTAGCTTTTTATTTTTCTATTTTCAAATATACCATCACCAACCTCCTCCTGTCCATTCCCCTCTCCAAAGGAAAGAATGGTTTTTCCCTTACTCAGAGCTCTGGTGGACTCAGCATGTTTATGCAGATGAGAGAGGTGGACTGTTTTAATCGCTTATATGCCCTTGGTGGATTGCTGGGTCAAATAGTCCTCAATCCCTTCTTTGTTCAGAATGACCAGTGATTTTCAGAGTTGAAACAGGAGGAACCTGTACTGTCCTGGTGAATGCTTCCCAGGAGCAGGAAACATAATTAGAATTCTGAGTAGGATGGGAATGAAACCAGGCAGTCCTGGGTGAATCCTTCTTTCATCACTTACAAGCTGTGTGATCTTGGACAAGTTATTTAACTTCCCTCAGCCTCAGTTTTCTCATATGCGCAATGGGAACAATGATACCGGCTTTACAAAGGCATTATTGTAGGGTTGTTACGAGGTTTAAATATAACTTATGCTTGCCCTCTTCTCTTTGTTTCCATTACTCTGATTCATCACCTCTTGCCTAGACCAATACAATCACCTCCTGACTTCCCTATTGCTACTCCAACCTCCTCCAGTCCATCGTTCATAAAACAGACATAACAAACCCAGTGCCGTCGAGTCAATTCCGACTCATAGCGACCCTATAGGACAGAGTAGAACTGCCCCATAAACAGACATAGTTATCTTTAAAATTTTTAAATCAGATCCTGTCTGTCATTTGCTTACTTAAAACTCTCTAGCAGTTTTCCATTGCACTTAGAATAAAATCCAGCACTCTTCCCCTCACCTTCTCCACCCTAGACGTACTGGCCTCCTTTGTATTGCTTAAAACCATCAAGGTCATTCTCACTTTGTAGACTTGGCACTTTCTGTTCTCTCTGCTGGCTTCTTTTCTTCCTCAGTTCTTAGCTCAGCAAGACCTTCTCTGATCACGTATCCAAACTAGCTCTCCAGGTCCACACCCAACACCCACCATCATGTCACCATGTCAATTTCCATCATAGCACTTAGCTCAAGCTAGTCTTTACCTTGGTTATTTGTGTATTTGGTTATTATCTGTCTCCTCTGCCAGGACTGAAAGCTACTGAAGTTTGTCTTGTTCATCATTCTGCCCAGTACAGTGAGTGCCTAGGTATGTTGCTGTTAGGCGCAGTTGAGCTGCTTCCGACTCATAGAGACACTACATACAACAGAATGAAATACCACCCAGGCCTGCACCATCCTTAACAGTTGTTGCTGTGCTTGAGCCCGTCATTGCAGCCACTGTGTCAATCCATTTCATTAAGGGTCTTCCTCTCTTTCGCTGACCCTCTACTTTACCAGGCATGATGTCCTTCTCCAGGGACTGGTCACTCCTGATAACATGACCAAAGTACATCATCCTCACTTCTAAGGAGCATTCTGGCTGTACGTCTTCCAAGACAGATTTGTTCCTTCTTCTGGCAGTCCATGGTATATTCAATATTCTTAGCCAAAGCCATAATTCAAAGGCATCAATTCTTCTTCGGGCTTCCTTATTCATTGTCCAACTTTCACATGCATATGAGGTGATTGAAAACATCGTGGCTTGGGTCAGGACCACCTTAGTCCTCAAAGTGACATCTTTGATTTTTAGCACTTTAAAGAGGTCTTTTGCAGTACATTTGTCCAATGCAATATGTCATTTGATTTCGTGACTGCTGCTTCCATGGGCGTTGGTTGTGGATCAAGTAAAATGAAGTCCTTGACAACTTCAAAATTTTTTCCCTTTATCACGATGTTGCTTATTGCTCCAGTTGTGAGGACTTCTGTTTTTGTTATGTTGAGGTATAGTCCATATTGACAGTTGTAGTCTTTGATCTTCATCAGTAAGTGCTTCAAGATGTTTTCACTTACAGCAAACAAGGTTGTGTCATCTGCATATTGCAGGTTGTTAACGAGTCTTCCTCCAATCCTGATGCCCCGTTCTTCTTCATAAAGTCCAGCTTCTTGGATTATTTGCTCAGCATACATATTGAATAAGTATGGCAAAACTATACAACCCTGACGCACACCTTTCCTGACTTTAAACCATGCAGTATCCCCCTGTTTTGTTCGAACGACTGCCTCATGGCCTATGTACAAGTTCCTCATAAGCATAATTAAGTGTTCTGGAATTTCTATTCTTTGCAATGTTATCCATAATTTGTTATGATCCACACAGTCGAATGCTTTTGCATAGTCAATAAAACACAGGTAAACATCTTTCTGGTATTCTCTGCTTCCAGCCAGGATCCATCTGACATCAGCAATGGTATCCCTGGTTCCACGTCCTCTTCCAAATCTGGTTTGAATTTCTGGCAGTTTGTTGTCAATGTACTGCTGTAACTGATTTTGAATGATCTTCAGCAAAATTTTACTTGCATGTGATATTAATGCTATTATTCTATAATGTCCACATTCTGTTGGATCACCTTTCTTGGGAATGGGCACAAATATGGCTCTCTTCCAGATGGTTGGCCAGGAAACTGTCTTCCAAATTTTTTGACATAGATGAGTGAGCACCTCCAGCCCTGCATCCATTTGTTGCAACATCTCAATAGGTATTACGTCAATTCCTGGAGCCTTGTTTTTCATCATTCCCTTCAGTGTAACTTGGACTTCTCCCTTCAATACCACCAGTTCTTGATCATATGCTACCTCCTGAAATGGTTGGGCATCGATCAGATCTTTTTGATCTCTGTATTCCCTCCACCTTCTTTTGATGCTTCCTGTATCATTTATTCAATATTTTCCCCATAGAATCCTTAAATATTGCAACTCCAGACTTGAATTTTTTCCTGAGTTCTTTCAGTTTGAGAAATGCCGAGCATGTTCTTCCCTTTTGGTTTTCTAACTCCAGTATTATAATACTGTATTTTGTCTTCTTAAGCTGCCTTTTGAAATCTTCTGTTCAGCTCTTTTACTTCATCATTTCTTCCTTTTGCTTTAGCTACTCTACATTCAAGAGCAAGTTTCAGAGTCTCTTTTGACATTCATTTTGGTCTTTTCTTTCTTTCCTGTATTTTTAATGACCTTTCCCTTTCTTCATGTATGATGTCCTTGATATCATTCCACAACTCGTCTGGTCTTCAGTCATTAGTGATCAATGTGTCAAATCTGTTCTTGAGATGGTCTCTAAATTCAGGTGTGATATATTCAAGGTCATATTTTGGCTCTCGTGGACTTGTTCTAATTTTCTTCATCTTCGATTTGAACTTGCATATGAGTAATTGACGGTCAGTTCAAAAAAAATTTTTTTTTCTACAGTGGGCCCGTAGCCTTGTTCTGACTGATTATATTGAATTTCTTCGTTGTCTCTTTCCATAGATGTAGTCAATATGATTCTTGTGTATTCCATCTGGGGAGGTCCACATGTACAGCCGCCATTTATGTTGTTGAAAAAAGGTATTTGCAATGAAGAAGTTGTTGGTCTTGCAAAATTCTATCATGTGATCTTCGGCATCATTTCCACCATCAAGGCCATATTTCCAACTCCCGATTCTTCTTTGTTCCCAACTTTCACATTCCAGTCACCGGTAATTATCAATGCATCTTGACTGCGTGCTTGATCAATTTCTGATTGCAGAAGTTGTTAAAAATCTTCATTTTCTTCATCTTTGGCATTAGTGGTTGGTGTATAAATTTGAATAATAGTTGTATTAACTGGTCTTCCCTGCAGACATATGGCTATTATCCTGTCACTGACAGTAATGTAATTCAGGATAGATCTTGAAATGTTCTTTTTGACAATGAATGTGACACCATTCCTCTTCAATTTGTCATTTCTGGCATAATAGACTATATGACTGTCTGATTCAAAATGGCCAATATCAGTCTATTTCAGCTCACTAATGCCTAGAATATCAATCTTTATGCAGTCTATTTCATTTTTGACAACTTCCAATTTTCCTAGATTCATACTTTGTACATTCCATGTTGTGATTATTAATGGATGTTTGCAGCTCTTTCTTCTTACTTTGAGTCATGCCACCTCAGTAAATGAAAATTCCGAAAGCATTAGTCCATCTACGTCATTAAAGTTGACTCCACCTTGAGGAGGCAGCTGTTCCCCATCCGTATTTTGTGTGACTTCCAACCTGAAGGGATCATCTTCCCCTCTGCCTGCCTCTCTTCTTAGCCTCTGGGATGTACGATTGAGTTTATGATCCAGGCTTTAGCTGGTTCCACTCCCTTGGCCTGCAACTCATCAGCACTAGCTCTCAGAAGGCACTCTGGATTTCTTACTGGGACAGAGGCCAAAAAAAGAAAACTGCCCCAAACCATAATTTCGTAGCCTCCTGCCTTCCCTAAACCCACTTTCTATACACCTCCCCACATACACTTCTAGTCACTTGGGCCCAAAATACAAAATGTTCAACTTCTCTTGAGTGAGGACCTAATATGTGTCAAGCACTTTTCAAAAAATAAATTTTTATAGGCAATTAACATGCACCAAAAAATGCACAAATCATATGTGTACAGTATGATGAATTATACCTGTGTACCCACTATCCAGGTTAAGAAGTTGAACATTACCAGGAATACAGAAAACCTCCTCAAAGCAGTTTTTAACTATCATTGCATATCTTCCTCATAGGAGCCCTATACTAGCAGTTCAATGCATTTTACAGATCCCGACTATTTTTCTTTAAATCAACTAATTTTACTCAGCCTTGAATATTCAAGAAATTACACATTTCACGCACTAGTTTTTTCTGTAATTATTATTAGAGCCTAATATACATCAGAATAAGTACATGACTATCAAACTTAAAAAGATCATTTATGTATACCTATTCTGTCAATTCCTGGGACCTCATTTTTCACCAATGCCTTCAGTGCAGCTTGGACTTCTTTCGATACCATATGCTACCTTCTGAAATGGTTGAACATTGACCAATTCTTTTTGGTACAGTGACTCAGTGTATTCCAGGAATTGACTGAACACCAATTGAGATGTTTTAACAAATGAATGCAATGCTGGAAGCACTCACTCCTCTATGCCAAGAAAATTGGAAGACAGCTACCTGGCCAACCAACTGGAACAGATCCGTATTTGTGCCCATTCCAGAGAAAGATGATCCAACAGGATGCAGAAATTATCAAACAATATCATTAGTATCACATGAAAGTAAAATTTTGCAGAGACACCTAGACAGATGCACCATGCCATCCTTGTGCAGCAAAGACCTGAAAAACTAAGTAAAAGAGATACAAACGTCAATCCTGGAACCCTAAGTATCAAATGAAAGGATAAAGAACTAGATCAAGTACCAAATGAAAGAAGAAACTGACAGAAAACAGAGAATGAGGAGAGATACAGAGTAGAGGTCCTCTGCTAACTAACATGGTACAGTGTCGCTGTCTTGGAACACAGCCGGCAGAGGCCCCTGACAAGGAGCACAGGAAGGCAACTTCATGGATCCCTTAACAGAAGACAGAGCACTGGTAACCAAAGAAACACGCTTTCCCACTCCTCTCCCTTCTGGTGAGTTGAAGCAAGAACCGCCACCCCCATGCTGGCAGCCCCCACCACCAGGGTCCACAATATGAGCCCCCACCCCAGCCTGCCCTACTCTCTACCATTGCACGGCACTTTTTCCCTCTTTCTTCCTTTTCTTTCTCCCTCACACCTAGCTCCATACCTCACCCCCCTCACCACTTCCCGCAAGTCACCGCTGCAAAGATATACATAGAACACTCCACTGAACAGCAGCAAAGTATACATTCTTTGAAAAGATCAACCAGATCGACAAACCACTGGACAAACTGACAAAAGAAAAACAGAAGCAAATAACCCAAATAAGGAATGAGATGGAGGACATTACAACAGACCTAACTGAAATAAAAAGAATCATAACAATACTATGGAAAATTATACTTCAATAAAATTGAGAACCTAGAGGAAATGGACAGATTTCTAGAAACACACTACCTACCTAAATTAACACAAACTGAGAGAAAATCTGAACATACCCAGAACAAAAGAAGAGATTGAAGAGGTAAAAAAAAAAAAAACCCTAACAACGACAACAAAAAGCCTGTCTTCACTGGAGAATTCTACCAAATATTCAGAGAAGAGCTCACACCAGTACTGCTCAAACCCTGATACCAAAGCCAGGCAAAGACATCACAAAAAAAGAAAATTACAGAACAATATCTCTCATGAATACATGAACACAGATGCAAAAAATCTCAACAAAATTCTAGTCAATAATATTCAGCATCATATCAAAAAATAATACACCACGACAAAGTGACAAAGTGGGATTCACACCAGATATGCAAGGATGATTCAACATTAGAAAATCAGTGTAATCCGCACATAAATAGAAAAGGAAAGAATCACATGATCATCTCAATCAGCACAAAAAAGGCATTTGATAAAGTCCAACACTCATTCCTGATAAAAATTCTCAATAAAATAGTAATAGAAGGGAAATTCTTCAACATAATAAAGGGCATGTATACAAAAATAGCAGCCAACATCATTCTCAACAGAGAAAGGCTGAAAGCATTCCCCCGAGAATAGGAACAACAAGGATTCCCTTTACCACCTGTCTTAGGCTGGGGTCTCTGGAAAACCAAAACCAGTAAAGGTAATGTGACAGGAGTGGAGACCATGGGCATTTGGGCCACTTCCTCATGCAACTTACTTGTGTCTTCAGGTACTGCTCAGGCCTGATCTTGTATATACCACTTCCATTTAATGATGGAGTGTTGCTGTGCATGTCTAACTTTATGGTTCGGTGGGTCAGACAACGCCGAGTTCATCATGGGCAGCTCAGGCTGCATGGTGGCTTCATGGCCCATGGTGACTTCATGGCCATGGCCCAGTCTCTACTCAGGCCCAACAACAAGCCAAAAACTGTTTCTCAAAAGGTGAGTAGTTATCTGCAGAGGATGGCAGGGCTTTGCTTCAAAATTCTAAGGTTTCGTCCTGGGATTCACCAATAAGGGACTCCAAACAGTGTCTCTATCTGCCAATGACACTTCCAGCACCATTGGATCTGCCAGGTTATATGGCCCTAGTGGCAGAGCTGTTTGCATGGCAGCCTGGACCTTTTGCAGAGCATTCTCTTGTTCTGGGCCTCACTCAAAACTAGCAGCTTTTCGAGTCACTTGATAAATAGGCAGGAGTAGCACATCCAAATGAGGAATATGTTGCCTCCAGAATCTGAAGAGGCCCACTAGGCATTCTGGATCATTTTTAGTTGTGGGAAGGGCCAGATGCAATAAACTATCCTTCACTTTAGAAAGAATGTCTTGACATGCCCCATACCACAGGACCCCTAGAAATCTCAACGAGGTGGAAGGCGCCTGAATTTTTGTTGGATTAATTTTCCACCCTCTAGTACACAAATGTTTTTTCCAAGAAATCCAGAGTCATTGACACTTCTTCCTTACTAGGTCCAATCAGCATAATGTCATCAATGTAAAGGACCAGTGTGATGTCTTGTGGAAGGGAAAAGTGATCAAGGTCCCTGTGGACTAAATACAGCATAGGGCTGGAGAGTTGATATGTCCCTGAGGTAGGATGCTGAAGGTGTATTGCTAGTCCTGCCAGGTGAAGGCAAACTGCTTCTGGTGGTCCTTCAAAACAGGTATGGAGAAAAAGGCATTAGCCATACCAATAGCTGCATGCCAGGTACCCGGAGATGTATTAATTTTCTCAAGCAATGTAACCACATCTGGAACAGCAGCTGCAATTGGTGTCACCAGCTGGTTAAATTTTTGATAATCCACTGTCATTCTCCAAGATCTAACTGTTTCTTTTTTTGTACAGGCCAAATAGGCAGATTGATTGGGGATGTGGTGGAGATCACCACCACTGCATCCTTCAGGTTCTTGATGGTGGCACTAATCTCTGTAATCCCTGCAGAAATGCAGTATTGCTTTTGGTTTACTATTTTCCTAGGCAGGGGCATTTCTAATGGCTTCCACTTGGCTTTTGCTACCATAATAGCCCTTACTCCACTTGTCAGGGATCCAGTGTGAGGGTTCTGCCAGTTGCTGAGTATATCTATCCCAATTATGCATTTTGGAACTGGGGAAAACATTACAGGATGGGTTTGAGGACCCACTGGACCTACTGGCAGGAGTGATTGAATGGAATTAGGGGTCAGTGTCCCCAGGTTCCTGGTTATCTGCCCATATGTCCCCATCCCCAGTTTCAGGATCCCATTTCTTCCCAATCAATGCCCTCACTTTAACTTCAGACACCACTGGAGGTTGGGAATTCATTGGTGTTGTAATTCAGTCACTCTTACAATAAGACTGTGGGTTTGGTTTTTGACAATATCAGCTCTGTTACTACATAAAATAAGGCTCTCTTTCAAGACACAAGTGGAAACTTTGAGCTCATTTATGTGGCACTTGAGCTTTGACTTTGAAGCCCTGAGCTCATCTCTTTCTTTCACCACTTTGTCTAGCAAAAGTAGGATCAGCCAACCAGCTTCCTTATACTTCTCATTACAACATTGTAGAAAGATATCAAACATGGGGCCACCCAGAGCCTCACCTTTCACCAATACCTGATCTATTGGTGGTGATTTTTTGCTTATTGCCACCTCATGCCATGGATTAGCAGTGCCCTCATTACTACCGTAAGCAGACTTGAGAACCAATTTATAAAACTATCCTTACAACTTTGTTTCTCTAGTACCACTCCCGGTACCGAATGTCTTAGGCTGGGTTCTCTAGAGAAGTAAAACCCGATGAGCGAAGCATCACTGGAGAAAAAGAGCAAAGCAGGAGGCCTCACACTACCTGATCTCAGAACCTATTATGTAGTCACAGTAATCAAAGCAATGTGGTACTGGTACAACGACAGACACATAGACCAATGGAACAGAATTGAGAACCCAGACATAAATCCATCCACCTATGGTCAGCTGATGAAAGGACCGAAGTCCATTAAGTGGGGAAAAGAGAGTATTTTTAACAAATGGTGCTGGCAAAACTGAATGTCCATTTGTAAAAGAATGAAACAGGACTCATATCTCACACCATATTCAAAAACTAACTTAAAATAGATCAAAGACCTAAATATAAAACCTAAAATGATAAAGATCACGGAAGATGACACGCAGACATGGTACCTTGTAAGGGGAAGGAAAAGAAGGAAGAGCATGTCTTCAGCCTTAGGTGGCTGAAGGAGAGAATGTCTTTGGTGTCTGCCACATTTTTGCATCCTTCAATGACACTTCGTCCACGTCACTGATCTCTCTGGGAAGGAAACCATTTGTCGTGTAACTGGTGGGATGAAGGTAAAGCTGGCCGAGATGAATCCTCACCCTACATCGCCATGTGAGCTTCTGCTGATGTGGCCCAGAGGTGCAAAGAGCTGGGCATCACTGCCCTGCACATCAAACCCCATGCTACAGGAGGAAATCAGACCAAGATATCTGGACCTGGGGCCCAGTCTTTCCTTAGAGCCCTTGGCCTGTTCAGGAATAAAGATTGGGCAGATTGAGGATGTCACCCCCATTCCCTTTGACAGCACCTGCAGGGGGGGCGGTCACTGTGGTTGCCATCTGTGAACAGGACTCCTCAAATCATTGTTTTCTGTTAATAAATTGCCTTCACATAAAAAAATAATAAAATTAATAAGCCTCTAACAAGACTAACAAGGATAAAAATAGAGAAGACACAAATCATCAATATCAGAAATGAAACAGAGAATATCAGTACAAATCCTGAAGCCATTGAAAAGATAATAATGGAATACTATAAACAACTTTACGCTCATAAATTTGATGACTTAGAAGAAAAAATAGACCAATACTTCAAAAGCTACAAACTACCAAAACTCAACCAATAAGAAACAGATAATCTGAATAGTTCTATAGCCACTTAAAAAATTTGAATTCCAAATTTTAAAAGCTTCCACAAAAGAATCTCTGGGCCCAGGAGGTTTCACTGGAGAATTCTATCAAACATTCAAAGAAAAATTAACACCAATTCTACATAATCTCTTTCAGAAAATACAAAAGGAGGAATACTACCCAATTTATTTTGGGAGGTCAATATTACCCTAATACCAAACTAGACAAAGATAGTACAAAAATAAAAATCACAGACCAATATCCCTCATGGGTATAGACATAAAATGCTTAACAAAATATTCACAAATAGAATTCAACAACATATAAGAAGAATTATACACCGTGACCTAGTGGGGATTATTCCAGGAATGCAAGCAAGTCTTGTTCAATATTTGAATAATCACTGTAATCCACCATGTCAACAGGTTAAAGAAGAAAAATCACATGATCATGTCAGCTGACTCAGCAAAATCATTTGTCAAAATATATAACACCCATTCATGATGGAAACTCTCAGAAAACTAGGAATAGAGGGGAACTTTTTCAACTTAGTGAAAGACATCTACGAAAATATCTTGCAGCTAACATTAAACTTAGTGGGGAAAGACTGGCTACTTTCCCCTGAAGATCAGGAACAAATGAAGGTTTTCTGCTCTTACTGCTCTTATTTAACATAGTACTGGAAGTTCTAGCCCATGCGTTAAGGTAAGAAAAACAAATAAAAGACATACAAATTGAAAAGAAAGAAATGATGCTGTCCCTATTTACAGATGACATGAATGTCACATAGAAAATTCCAAGAAATCCACACAAAAACTCCTAGAACTAATAAATGAGTTCAGCAATGTGTACAAGACCAACACAGAAAAGAAAATTGCATTTCTATATACTAGCATTGACTGTGTAGAAAAAATAAAAACACAATACCATTTACAATTGCCCCAGAGAAAATGAAATACTTATGCATAAAACCTGTATAGAATCTCTATGCTAAAAATTACTAAATGCTCAGGAAAGATAAATGGAGAGGCATACTATGTTCATGGTTTGGAAGACTCAACATAGTAACGATGTAAATTCTTCCCAAAATGATCTATAGACTCAATGCATTTCCTATACAAAGTCCCAAAAGTTTTTTGTAGACATAACCAAACCAAACCCACTGCTGTCAAGTTGATCCCAACCCATAGAGACCCTATAGGACAGAGTAGAACTGCCCCATAGAGTTTACATCTTTACAGAAGCAGGCTGTCACATCTTTCTCTCGCAGAGCTGCTGATGGGTTGAACCGCCAACAATTTTGGTTAGCAGATGAGCATATAGACAAGCTTATTCTAAAATTTACGTGGAAAGGCACAGGCCCTAGAATAGCTGAAACAATCTTGAAAATAAGAGTAAAGTGAGAGGAATTACTGTACCCAGTGGTATATTAATCAAAACTGTGTGGTATTGGAGGAAGGATAGATTTACAGATCAATGGAAAAGAATACAGACCTCAGAAACGAACCTACACAAATATGTCCAACTGATTTTTCATAAAGGTGAAAAAGTAACTTAAAGGAGGAAGGGTAGCCATTTCAATAAACGGTACTGAAACAAGTGACAGCCACAGGCAAAAAAAAAAAAAAAAGACCTCAACCTCAACATCACATGTTACACAATTAACTCAAATTGGATGATGATTTAAGGTAAAACATAAAATGAGAAAATTATTAGAAAAAAAAGTGAGAAAACCTTGGGACTCTATGGGTAGGTGAAGAGCTCTAGACCTGACACAGAAACCACAATCCATAAAAAGGAAAACTGACATACTGAACCTCATTGAAATCAAATATTTTTGCTCTGCAAAAGTCCATGTGAAGAAGAGGATGAAAAGACAAGGTATAGTGTGGGAGAAAATATTTGCAACCATATATCCGACAAAGCATAACTTGACCCTAAGAATGCCAGTAAGTTTCCCTTATTCCTTAAACTAGCCGAAGCCAGATTTGGCCCACCCCGCATGCACAGAAGGGCCAGTTGTGACTGTTAAGTGACCTCAACAGAGGACGCAGCAACAGGAGGAACGAATCAGAAGGAAAATCATCACCCAGACCCTATTCTGAATCGAGAGGTCTGACAAGCACCAACTGTTTCCCAGCCGTCTTCTAGAATTTTCCCTCCCCAGTACACCTGTGTGGCCACCATCTTGCTGCCCAAATCACATATAAGCCCTGCTTCCCCGTAGCTCAGGGAACTGCATCTGAGGAACTTCCTCCCGGCTCCTCGCTCTGCGCATTGCAATAAAGTTACTTGCTCTTTCTCAAAGACTGGTGTCCAGATTATTGGCAAGTCTGAGCGTGCCGGACAGAGATCCACCTTCCCGAGTTCAGTAACAAAAGGACTAGTATAATATCTAGAATATATAAAAAATTTTCAAAACTCAACGGCAAACAAACGAACAAACAATCCAATTGGAAGATGGACAAAAGATATGAACAGACATCTCACTGAAGAGGATATACAGATGGTAAATAAACATATGAAAAGATGCTGAATGTCATTCACCGTTGTTGTTGTATGTCTGCGAGTTCATTCTGACTCACAGTGAGCCTGTAGGACAAAGTAGAACTGCCCCATAGGGTTCCCTAGGCGGTGATCTTTATGAGAGCAGATTTCCGGGTCTTTTCTCCCATGAAGCGGCTGGCGGATTTGAACTGCCAACTTTTGGTTCGATGCCACATGCTTAACCACTGGGCCACCAGGGCTCTTTCCTTAGCCATTAGAGAAATGCAAATGAAGACCACAATGAGATATCACTACACCCCTATCAGAATGGCTAAGTTAAAAAAAAATGACAACGCCAAAAGCTGGGAAGAATGCAGAAAAACTGAATCCCTCATACATTCCTAATGGGAATGTGAAATGGCACAGCAACTCTGGAAAACAGTTTGACAATTTCTTTAAAAACTAAGCCTTGCAATTATCACATGAGTCAGCCATCACACTCTTGGGCATTTATCACAGAGAAATCAAAACATGTTCACACACAAACCTGTACATGAATGTTCATAACAGCTTTATTCATAATAGTCAAAAGCTGGAAACAACTCAGATGTCTTTCAATAAGTGAATGGTTAAACGAACTGTGATACATTCATAAAATGGACTACTACTCAGCAATAAAAAGGAATCAACTTTGGAGAGATGCAACAACTTGCACGGATCTCAAGAGAATTATGCTGAATGAAAAAAGCCAATCTTGAAAAGTTACATATGGTATGAATTCTTTTATATAACATTCTTGAAATAAAACAATTATATAAATGGAGAATAGATTCTTGGGTGCCAAAGTTAGTGAAGCGGGGGAGTGGGTAGTGGGTGGGTGCAAACACAAACAGGTAGCATAAGGGAGATCTTTGTGCTGATGAATCTTAATGCGGCGATGCTTACACATGTGATAAAATTGCATCGATATAAACATTCACAGAGTTATGTAAAACTGGTAAAATCCCAATGAGCTATTTTGATCGTACTGCATAATCTCTGTCCATTGCACCAATGTCAGTTTCCTAATTTTGATATTGCACTATAGTTATGCCATATATTACTATTTGGGGAAACTGGGTGAAAAGTCATGGGACCTCCTTTACATTTTTTTGCAACTTCCTGTGAATCTATAATTATTTCTAAATAAAAAGTTAAAAAGTGGCTGATGTATTTACTGTATTTTCCTAAAGATATCGGACCTGGGCTTTTTTCAGGAGAGGTCATAAGTATATCGAAAACGGGAGGGAAGCAGGGAAGGAAGGAAAACTGGCATTTGCTGGGAATCTGCTCTGGGCCAGACAATTCACATACATGATCTTATTATTTATTTATTATGACATTATGATAAATATTATTTATTATTATTTATCATGACAACCTTGACAAGGCTGGCATTTTATGCCCGTTTCATAAATGAAGAAAATGAGTTTTAGAGAGAGAGGTTCAAGGCTTGTCCCACTATTTCAAACTACCAACAGTTTAACAACTGGCTCCCAAAATTCCTAAAAATTTAATAATCAATTAGTTCTTGTGAGCTGGTGCAAACCCTCTCCAGCATACCACTGGTTGTGAAGAGGGGTTGTCGTAAGGGAGTCGTCTACCCATCTAGCTTGCCCAGCTTGGCAGGGTGAAGGTAAGTGTGGGCTCTCAAATATTCCTAGGTTCACCCCCACCCCAGTGAAGAGATAATTCTCCACTAGATTAAGAGTGATCTCCAACTTTTTTCTAAATTTTGTTTATTTCGTTGTTGTTGTTGAGAATATACACAACAAAACATATACCAATTCAAAGTTTCTATGTGTACAATTTAGTGATTACATTCTTCAAGTTGAGTAACCATTCTCACCCACCTTTTCAGAGTTGTTCCTTCTTCATTAACATAAACTCACTGCCCTCTAAGTTTCCTATCTAATCTTTCCAGTTGCTGTTGTCAATTCGATCCCATATAGCTAGTTCTTAAAAGCACATAATGCTCAAGGCAGACCTTTTTTACTAGTTAAGCTAAACTACTGTTTGGTTTTAAAATGACTTAAGGGGATATTTTTGGTTTAAGGTTTAAAGATTACCTCTGGGCAATAGTTTCAGGGGTTCATCTACCCTCCATGGCCCCAGAAAGTCTACAGTCCATGAGAATATGAAATTCTGTTCTGCATTTTCCCCTTTTTGATCAGGATTCTTCTATGGAATCTTTGATCAAAATGTTTAGTAATGGTAGCCGGGCACCATCCAGTTCTTCTGGTCTCATGGCAAAGGAGGAGCCTTGCCAGAAAAGTCCACACAACTTTTTCTGTCTGGAAGACGGCTACCTGGCCAGCCGAATGGAAGAGATCCATATTCATGCCCATTCCAAAGAAAGGTGATCCAACAGAATGTGGAAATCATAGAACAATATCATTAATATCACACACAAGTAAATTTTGCTGAAGATCATTCAAAAACAGTTGCAGCAGTACACTGACAGAGAACTGCCAGAAATTCAAGCTGGATTCATAAGAGGACGTGGAAGGAGGGATATCATTGCTGATATCGGATGGATCTTGGCTGAAAGCAGAGAATACCAGAAAGATGTCTACCTGTGTTTTATTGACTATGCAAAGGCACATTCGACTATGTGGATCTTAACAAATTATGGATAACATTGCGAAGAATGGGAATTCCAGAGCACTTAATTATGCTCATGAGGAACCTGTACATAGACTAAGAAGCAGTCGTTGGAACAGAACAAGGAGATACTGCGTGGTTTAAAATCAGGAAAGGTACGCATCAGGGTTATATATTTCGCCATACTTATTCCATCTCTATGCTGAGCAAATAATCCAAGAAGTTGGACTATATGAAGAAGAACATGACATTGGGATTGGAGGAAGACTTAATGATCTGTGATATGCAAATGACACAACCTTGCTTCCTGAAAGTGAAGAGGACTTGAAACACTGATGAAGATCAAGGATCATAGCCTTCAGTATGGATTACACCTCAACATAAAGAAAATGAAAATCCGACTGATAAGCAATATCATGATAAACAGAACAAATATTGAAGTTGTCAAGGATTTAATTTTACTTAGATCCATAATCAACACCCATGGAAGCAGCAGTCAGGAAATCAAACAACGTATTGCTTTGGGCAAATCTGCTGCAAAAAACCTCTTTAAAGTGTTAAAAAGTGAAGATGTCACTTTGAGGACTTAGGTGCGCCTGACCCAAGCCATGGTATTTTCAATCACATCATATGCATGTGAAAGCTGGACAATGAATAAGGAAGGCCGAAGAAGAGTTGATGCCTTTGAATTATGGTGTTGGTGAAGAATATCGAATATACCATGGACTTCCAGAAGAATGAACAAATCTGTTTTGAAAGAACTACAGCCAAAGCTCTCCTTAGAAGCAAGGATGGTGAGACTTCAAATCATGTACTTTGGACATGCTATCAGGAGGGACCATTCCCTGGAAGACATCACGCTTGGTAGAGGGTGAGTGAAAAGGGGAAGACCCTCAATGAGATGGATTGGCACAGTGGCTGTAACAATGGGCTCAAACATAGCAACAATTGCGAGCAGGGCACAAGACCTAGCAGTGTTTTGTTCTGTTATACATAGGGCCGCTATGAGTCCGAAACAGCTCGATGGCACCTAACAACAACGACAATATGCAATTTACTTTATTAATGTTTTTCTCGATAGAAAAGAACCCCAGACTGTGCAAAGAGCTGTGGGTAGATCCCAAGTGATTCCTTGCAGAGACTCCACTTATCAGAATGCCTGGACACTTCTCAGGCGTATTAATCGCTATCACCAGTGACATAGCCCAGCCTAGTGCATTATCCATTGTGCCAAAACCAAGCCAAACGCGTTGCCGGCGAATTGATTCTATTGTGCAGGAGGGGGCATATGTGGTCCGAGCAGCTACTGGCATCATGAATTCGAATCCCTTCGCATCATTGCTTTGTTATGACTACTATTATCTCTCACCTTTGTTATCCCTGGCACTGTGGCTAGGGATGGACGCTGTTTGCTGACAGGCAGTATGACTCACTACTCGGCAAATCATTTTTCTAATTAAGTGGAGAGATGGATGGATATTTTCCCATACTTGGGCAGAAGGCTCATTCACTTGGATCTTCTTCCTGAAATTACTCAGCTTTACCCTAAAGGGGCGATTTTCTCCACTTAAAAAAAAAAGTGCACAAAACCTCTACCTCTCCTGAAACAATCAGACTTGCAGATAAAATGGAGGGGAAAAAAAGTGCTTCACAAAAATGTACCCTCTTCCATGAAGTTATCCTAGATGGGAAGGCCCAGCTCAGTATTTTACCTCTAGAATGCTGTCAGGCATTCAACTTTCCTGACACAATCCTCCCACTTTTCCTACCCCTCCTCCACCCCAGCCACCCAACTGAGTAACTTGCTTGGGTTAGCTGCTTTATTCTGCACAGGAATGACAGAAGTAATTTGTGATTCTGTCATTGAATTAGAGAGCTCTGAGGGCTCGCAGGCAGAGCCCAGAGATCCAGGAAGCGGGCACAGCATCTGAGAGGGCAGGCAGGCCTATCTGCAGGAACAGGAAGGTCTAGATTGGAGACGTTCATTCATAAGGAGGCAGGAGCAGCTACAGTGGGATTTGAAGGGTGGACAAGGATTCATTAGCAGAAGGTCATTGTCTGTGTTCCCTATCTCCCTTCCAAGCCTAGAAATAACTCCTCAGATAAATGCAGCTCAAGTTCAAATGCCCAGAGTGCAGTGGTAGATAGATATTGCTCTGAGGATTTGTTCCTAAGTAGGGTGGTGGTTTCTCTTGCCATTCCTTCTCAGGTCCTGTCAGCCACGGTCATGAAGCTCCCCCATAAATTCAATTCCCTCCCATTTCTGCTCTGAGCAGGGTGAACAGGCCCTGGCATTGATCTCACTACTCTTTCACTGTATTCATTGGGCCCTGTGTAACCTTCCAGTTATGAGTCTAGTCATGAATCCCTACCTAGCCTATTTGGATGGGGTTAAACTCCCTGCATTGCTTATTCCAGGCCTTTTCTCCTGGGGGCCACTTCCTATCTCTCTCTCTCTCTCTCTCTCACACACACACACACACACACAAGCCTGTCTGTGCCATATATAAGTATTCCACACCCAAAAGACTACCAAAGAGCTAGCATTCCCAGCCCCACCCCTCCCTTAACAGCCTAGGTGACTGACATCCCAGAATATCCCCTGCCCAAGTTATGACAACTAGCTTATGTCACAACGAACAAAGTCCTCAGGTGCTGTTGGCAAATCCTACTGATGCTTTGTCCACATATGATAGTGAAGGCCCAACCAGGGTCTCAGCTCTATGCCTAATGTCCAGAGAAGGCCCAGTCTGCCCCTTCTGTCTAGAAGGTGTTAGGCTGGGTCCCTGCTGGTTCCTGACCTCCAAAGTCCTTCCTAGTAGTTGAGGTCATGTTTGAGGTCCAGGCCCAAGTCTCTTTCAAGAGAGATTATTGTCAGGTGAGACGTACTTACTGTAGTGCCAATGTTGGCACCTATCATGCCCTCACCAGGTCACCTCAGTACACTAGAAGCTGGTGCCATTTCCCCTCTCAGATGGGGTAGTGGGGAGATGGGTAGAAGCTTGGAGAAGGAGGTCAGGTGGAAGGATCAGCTGCCCTATTGTGTTGCTGGTTCCCCCACACCAGCGATGGGTGCCAATAGGCATTTAACAGATGTTTGTTGAATAAATAAATAAATGCATATATGAACCCTGAAATATAGGGAAACAGTTTTTGAGGTCACAGAGATCTTCCTGAGCAATCCTTGAATCTCTATCACTAGCTCAGTTTGCCTTCTCTACCTATTTCTTTGCACTCCCCTCCCCCCTTCCAGCTAAGTAGCATTACGTCCTTTTATCTGAAGTGTAAACCTCGGTCCTTAAAAGCTAAGAGCCTTGCTTGCAATCATTCAGCACAGTTGAAAGCAAGTCTGAGAGGACCCTGTGTGGCTCCTGGCCCACTGCACATCCCACTTGAGAAGACCAAATCCCATTCACTGCATCGAAGAGGTTACATGCCACCAGAGTATCATGGACAGACAGGTGGATGGCTAGGGCTAGGCATGTTCCCACCTGCCTTTCTGTTGGAGTTCCTAGCTCCTTTGGCCTCAATTCCTATAGCAGCAACAACAGCACAGCAGCGGCAGAGAACTCAACACCCCACTCTCCCAAATTCCCACCTATTGCGGGTTCTGTAGGCATCTCACAAAGGTGGTAGTTGGCCAGGCTGTCTCCTGTGTCAATCTTTGAGCCCACAGACTTCTGAGCAGAGCTCTGGTGGAGTCACTGAGAGAAGGGTGGCCAAAGCCCACCCAGCATCTCCTTCCTGCTTCAGTTTCCAAGGTTCTTAGAGGTCCTGGGGGTGCCCCTCCCACCTTAAAACGGATCCATGTTGGACATTCCCCAGACCTCCTTGACAGGGTGAAGGGTTAAAATGTCCAGATTACATACCTAGTCATTCCAGAAACTTGCCCAGCAGTTCTCCCAAATGTATGCTCAGGCACTGGAGGGACAAAGTGAGAGGACAAGGCTGCTAGGGAAAGCCCAGAGCTTCTTAACCTCCTGGCCAAGTTAACCAAATTTCCAGACTAAGACTGGAGGAGGGAAGAGCAAGGGAAGAAAGGAAAAGGGGCAGGACCAGAGCTAACCCCTTCTTTTTCTTTCTAAACTCAATCCAGATTGGCTTTCTGAGTGCTGCTTGAAACTGATCCTCAAGGCTCTGACTCGTCCTTTCTTAAAGACATAGTATCCACTTTGTGGGTGGGGGTGGAGGGGGGAGGAAAATCTCACCTGGCCAAAATAAGTCCTAGAGCAAAAGATGGGTGGAAGGCAACACAAACACAAAAATAAAAAACGTTCCACACCTCCACTCTTGATTCAGATTCAGAGTTAGAGGTATATTTGAGATTCCCTCAGAGCAGCTGACTCAAGATCTCTGCCGGGTGATTAGGAAGACCCTGTTAGAGCTGCAAGGCCATAGTGGGGATTGGGTTAGTTTCCAGGGACTAGAAAATTAGGGGTGAAAGTTGCAGTCCACAGTGGGGTGTGGGAAAAGAAACAGTGGACTAGGAGTCCTGACTCCACCACTACTTCCTGTGTCAACTTAAGCAAGCCACTTTCCTCCTGTTGGCCTCAGTTTACTTTCTTGACACATGAAAAATGATAACCACAGCCCTGCCAAACTCACAGGTTGCTGCAGTCTCCTGTTACAATAAACGGCAGCACCCTTGCCCTGACTGTGCTGTCCTGTTCCAGCTGCCAGATATTTACGTGGATCAGAAGTGGGACTCTCTGCTGGGTTAGATGGGGGAGAAGATCAGGGTGTAAGTTCATGAGTGGGTACATGGGGAACCATTTTGTGTGTGTGTCAAAGGAGAACAAGGAACAGATTGTCCCCTGTGTTCCTTACAAGATATTGACAACCCATCAGCATCCACCATTTGAGGGCCCAGAATGTGTTATGAACACATCTCCCCCTCACCCCCATATTTCCTATTTCCTTCTGAGGGAAAACCACTTAGGTTGTCAGGCTGGCAGAGTCTAGGCCAGGGTTTGGCCCTGGTGGCTCCCCCGTAGCTCTTTCTTACTGCAGGATCCAACTCCTCCTTCCTCCCTAAAGCTGCCCACCTTCTCTCATGCCTGGTCTTCTGTTCCTTTTCATTCTGTCTGCAGAGTGTGGCATGGTCTCCAAGTTTCCCCATCCTTCCTTGTCCCCAAAGAGCAGCACACAGGCCTACTTCCTTTTGAGGCTATGGTTCTCACTCCTGTCTCCACATTAGAACCTTCTCAGGAGCTTTGAAAACAAACTCTTACTGGATTCCCACTCACAGAGTCAGGTTCAATTAGTCTAGGGTGGGACCTGGGCATTACAATTTTAAAAGCTCCCGCAGGTGATTCTAATGTGTACTCAGAGGTGCAAACTGCAGATTTGAGGGTTTCACTCTTTATTACTTCAGGAAAACAGAGCAAAGTTAAGCCAGATAACAGATATGGGGAAGGGACAAAGGGTCAGCATCTCCTACAGTTCTTCCAGAAGCCTTGGGCTCCCTCCATGCGTCATTCCTTTAGGATAAAATAATGGTAATAACTCACACCATAGTGCCAGGCATAGTGTCAAGGGCTTTATGTGATTACCTCACTGAATCTTTGCAACTACCTTCGCACATATCATTGGCATCCCCATTTTACAGTTGAGGAAACTGAGGCATCAAAAGGTTAAGCAATTGGTCCAAGAGTGCTAAGTAGTAAGTGCTAGAGCTGGGATTTGAACTCAGGCAGGCAGGCCCCAGAGCCCATGCTGCTGTTAATTGTCCTGCCACAGTCCCCTGGTTGCCAACCATCAAACCTGGCACTGCTCTCAGACGTTCTCCCTCCTACAGGGAAGGACCCTCATCCCATACCCTAGGTGGGAAGAGTGCTGGGGCTGAAGAAATAGTGTTACCTAAAAAAAAAAAAAATTTTTTTTTAATGTCCATTCAGGTGTCCTCTGTCCTAAGTGGGTTATTTGTATCTGAGGGAACTGCATGTGAAGGCTGGCAGGCATCTTCCAGGAAAGACAGAGCTTCAGTAGTTACAAAATGCACTCTGTGGTCTGACAGACCTGGATGCATGTCCCAGCTCTGTCACTTACTTACTAAGTGGCTGTGGATGATGCACCCCTCCTCTCTAGCCTTGGTTTCCTCCTGTGTCAAATGGTATGATCATAACTAGCTCCTGGGGCCGTGAGGGCCAAGTGAGCAAAATAAGGAAAGTGCCTGGAGCAGAGGGATGCTCAGCACAAATTCTTCCCAAGCCTCCAGCCCTCACCCTCTGGCAGAAGAGCCTTCTTGGGCATGCCATAGGCCCCTTTGGCAATCTGGCACTGCCTATAGACCCCTTCTCAGAAAAAATGCTTTTAAGTGCATTAAGTAAGTTATCTAGGGCTACAAAGGAATCTGATTGCTGTATACTGAAATACAATTTGCAATATAGTAATATGTGCTTCTTGATGAACATAATTCAATGTAGTAAGATCTAGCAGTGGGTCTGATGACTACCATAACTTTGAAGTAGTGATGAGCATAAATGATTTCTTCAGATACCTGCAACAACTGTAATGTGATTTAGGAAATAATATTGGAGTCATTATTCCCTGTCCTTGAGCATCGAGAATGTGACCCAGCTGGAGCTCGGCTCACAAAGACTCACAAGAACACCTCAACTGGGCTCTGAGATAAAGACAATAGATAGAATAATCTTGGAAAATATCTTTTAGGGAAAGACTTTCAACTCTTATCTTTTCTGTTAGCATTTAATGAATAGAAAATTTGTTGGACCAATGAAGACCCTCCTGACTGTTGGTTACTGAAACTTGCACCAATGATTGTTAAGAAAGACAATTCAAAATGTAAGATCATAGTTTCTAGCCAGTCTGTGAAAAGGTGAAGCTTTCAACGCCCATTTGTAACGTTAACATATACTGATGACTGTGACTTGGACTCAGGCAGACATGGCTGTGGCAGCATGCTTGTCCATTTTCCCATTCTTGCCTATTCTGTCATATTCTCTTGACTCAGGCAGACATAGCTGTGGCAGCATGCTTATGCGTTTTTCCCATTCTTGCTTATTCTGGAATATTTCCTTGGACTCGGACAGACATGGCTCTAGCAACATGCTTGTCCACTTTCCACTTTTGCCTTTTGAATATATGCCGAATAAAACTTTCTTTTTGCTTTACTAAATTTCGTGATTTTTTTACCCTACAACAAATGCGATATGAAAATAGCTGTGCTTCTACTGGTGACAGTCACAGATCTTGTGGTTTATTGCTCTGAAGACAGATTTGCCTGGCTCCTCCACTCACTACCTGATCTGGGACGACCTACACAGCCTTTCTGTACTTGCCTCCTCATCTCTAAAATGGGGGTTGCTGTGAGGATGAAATGAGTTAATGAACACATTTACTTAGATCCAGGTCTAGGGCACAGAAGATCTCTTTAAGTATTAGTTCTTTTTTGTATCTACAAATGGGCTTCAGAGTTCATTTTTCCAAACGCCAGGGCAAAACTCTGCCTCCAGCTAAGTGACACCAACACCATGCAGCATGCCCTGCCATTTGTATTCGTTTGGGACCTGGAGCCTTTAAATGTCTCCTTTAAAACTGTGAAAGCCAGATCTCCCCAGGTCATGAAGCAAGCTTTGGTCCTTTGGTGTCACCTCAGAAAAGTCTTCAAGGCCACTCCTGGTAGCCCCAACTGTGGCCCTACTCACTGCCCTCTGTAGCTGCTCAGGCCATTTAAAAGTCTGGAATTTGCCTACAAACTTCTAACAAGCTAAAGGGCAATTTGGAAATCCTGAAGTGCTCCCTAATGTGACCCTAATACTCCCCAGCATGTTTTCTCTTTTTTCCAAATGAGTGACTGAGATCTTGATATAACTAAAAAAAAATAAAATAAAATAACTAACGCCGTGATAAACCTACGTTTTTCTCCTTCCTCTGCCTGCCTCCTCCATCACATACCTTTGTTAATGGCTTTGTTTTGACCTAATGTTAATTACTTTGTTTTAATCTGATGCAAATAACTTTGTTTTGTTCGGTCTGACCACCTGTGACTTACAACCGCTCCCCCCCCACCGGTGATTTACAACCCCCCACAGGAAAATCTGCCCATGCGTCTGTTACGTATATCTTTAGCCTGATAAAGAGGTGTCTGGCATGTATCTGTTTGGTCTGATAAAGAGTCTTCTGTCTTGTGATTAATAACTCCTCCAGCCATGCCATGCCACCTATGGGCTACAAAGACACTTCTAACCCTTCTAAAACTCTATATAAGCTCTAATGTAAAAATGCTCTTTGAGACTCCATAGAGACAGCCTGTGCTGCTGTCAGGTCCCTGGTGATGTAAATACATCCCCTTACTAAACTTTCTCACTTTTCTGAATTGGATTACATTTCATTGGCTCGACAGCTCCAGGGCACAGACCCTAATCAGGCAACACTAACTTATTGCAGTTGTCATGGGTCAGAGAGGGGGTTAGGGAGCATCAAAGCTATTCCTTCACTGTGCAAATGTGGCAGCTGAGAATCAGAAAGAGGAAAGGACTTACCTAAGGCCACATGGCAGTTTCCTGGCAGTGCCAGGCCTGGGACTCAAGATTCTGTCACTCAGTCCTCCTGGGTCAGAGCAAAATCTCCATCCCCTTTAACTCTTCCTTCTTCTTCATCCCCATCATCTGGTCAGCTAGCAGTTTGTGTCAATAGCATTTCCTTCAAAATGTATGTCACCTGTCCATGAGCTTCTCTCCATCCCCTCTGTGCCTCTCTCCTACTCCACTCCCACTGGTACTGCTTCCTCACTGGCTTCCCTGACTCTAGTCTCAACTTCCACTTGAACTTTCCTAATCTGTGCTTCTGTTTCTATCACATGCCAAGAATGTTAAGAGCTAGGAGGAAGCTTACAGTTCATGAGGCCAAGCTCCTCACACACCATCCCACTCTATATCCTGCCATGTCAGAGAAGAAGAAACAGGCCTGCTGAGGCGAATGGAGTCAGCTAAGTTTTGACAGTAAGTAAGAGGTAGAGGTAGGATCAAAACCCAGTTCAAAGGATCACGGAGTATGAGTGCTAGAAAGTTTATTTTAGTGCTGTTCCCATTAAATCACTTACCTCTTAGAGTTATACCCCCAAATCCTATTGTTTCAGGAAATATTGTTTTCATCAGGTCCATAATTGCTACTTCCATTCCTATGTGCTCATTTGGAAAAAGTAGACACTGCTTCATCTCCTCCCACTTCTCCCCAAGGCTCATAAAGTAGGCCTCTTACTTTCTCTGGCACCAATTTCTTCCTTATCTGTTTTAGGTGCAGGTTGACTCTGCTTGTTCACCAACCATTTTCACAAATATTTCCACTAGCCTGGGCCCAAGATCAATTTTCCAATCTCATATTATTGGACTTCTCTGTTGCCCTGAATGTTCTAGATGATACTGTGAGGTACTAGACCATGTCTCCCTCCCTTCTGCTGCCCCAGGACCTAGTATAGAATGGACACTCAGTCTTTGAGAAATGAATGAATGAATAAAAGAAAATGCTGGTGTTGCAAGGGATAAAAAGGGGAATAAGACATAGACAGTCTGACCTTCTAGGAGCTTAGAGTTTATTCAAGAACATAAGATATATAAAGTAATAGAAATATGTGAAGAGAATCAGGTAGCCATGTTTGAATTTCTCTTCAGGACAAACAGGGTCCTCGGGTGTTATACCCAGGCTGGATTGCAGAAAGCAGTTGGATACAAGGTGGGGAAGGTCAGGGCATGGAATTGGGGAGATCTGAGGCCATATCTAGGATCAAAGCTGGAATCAAGATAGTGTCACACTAATAGGACTGAAGGGAGTTGTGGAAACTAGATACAGTTACAAGGAACCAGGGACATCAAGGTAGTAAAAGCAGGTTCAGAGTGGAGAAAAAAGACTCTGGAAATAGTTCCTCAAGCCCTGGTGTGTTGCTGCTGAGACTTTTTATAGTACATCTACTGGCCTCACTTGTAGGTGGGGGAAGAGCTCTTCAGGGCACCAACATGGCCCAGCACTGCTAAGTGACGGACTCAGACCTCAGGGCTCTAAAGTGTTAGGGCAGGGGAGAGCAATGTGAGACAGGGCAGCTTCAGGAGGTTCTTTGGAGGAATCAGAACCCAAATTGGCTCTTGAAGTGTTGGAAAGATTCTGAGAGTTAGAGTGGTAGAGCATTTGAGGTTGGAAAAAAACAAAAAACAAGAGCTGAGGCACAAACCAAAAAAAAAAAAAATCCAAACCCGTTGCTTTGGAGTCATTTCCAACTCATAGTGATCCTATACTCAAGCATCAAACCAAAAAACCCCATTGCCATAGAGTCAATTCTGACTCATAGTGACCCTATAGGACGGACTAGAACTGCCCCATAGGCTTATCTGAAGAGCTCCTGGTGGATTCAAACTGCTGACCTTTTAGTTGGCAGCCGTAGCACTTAACCACTACACCACCAGGGTTTCCATACTCAAGCACCGAAAAAAGAAAAGAAAACAAAACAAACCCAGTGTGGCCGAGTCGATTCCGACTCATAGAGACCCTATAGGACAGAGTAGAACTGCCCCCATAGAGTTTCCAAGGGGTGCCTGGCGGATTCAAACTGCCAACATTTTGGTTAGTAGCCATAGCACTTAACCACTACGCCACCAGGGTTTCCTACTCAAGCACAGAGGTAGGGAAATTCAAGGTATACCTGAGGCCAGGGAAGAACATGATTGGTGGGGGAGGAGAAGGGAGAAAGCCTAGCCTCTCAGCATGCCACGTAAAGTGCTAAGAAAGGAGGAAAATGAGCTGAAGAAAGGGGATCAGGGAAGACCTTGACTGCCAGGCTCAGAAGTTTTTACTTCATTCTACAGGCTAGAGGGCGTCTCTGAAGGCTTCTGAGTCGGGAAGTTACCTATTAAAAATTTAGTTACAATGTCAGAAGGGCTTCCAGTCTCAGCTCCATCCCTGACTCCCTGGATGACCTCAGACAAGCCACCTAACCCTCATCTGGCATGTATTATCCCTCTCAGAGCAGTTGGTGGTGGTAACCAGGAACCATCTAGTTGTGCTGGACTCAGTCTGATGGAGGCTGTGGTACTTGTGGTCCATTAGTCCTTTGGACTAATCTTCCCCTTGTGTCTTTGTAAGTCTTCTTTGCCTGCTACCTCCAGGAGCTAATCATTCCTTGCCTGTTTCTAGGTCCCTAAAACTCTGCCCCATGTCATTAGGAAATAGCCGACACTTATCCTTTAAGACTAAGGAATTTTTTTTTTATAACTCAAGGGGGGAATTGTAACCTGACTTTACTAATGCCAGTAAATTCCCATTGGTCCTTAAACTAGCCCAAATCAAATTTAGCCCCCCTGCATGTGCAGAAGGGTCAGCTGTGATCGCTAATTGACCTGAACAGAGGACACAGCAACAGGAGGAACGAGTCAGTAGAAAAATCATCCCTCGAAATCTATTTCAGAGAAGTCCAAAAAGAACCACATCACCTCCTCTTTCTTGGCCACCTTCTGGAGTTTTCCCTGCCCAGAACACCTGCACGGCCACCATTTTGCTGCCCCAATCACATATAAGCTCTGCCTGCCCATAGCTAGAGGAGCCAGGTCTGAGGAATTTTCTTCCAGCTCCTTGCTCTGTGCCTTCCAACAAAGCTACTTTCTCTTTCTCAAAGACTGGTGTCCAGATAATTGGCAACTCTGAGTGTACTGGACAAGGGCCCACCTTCCTGGGTTTGGTAATACACCTAAAAGAAAGACCAGTTAGTATGACTGTAGATTTTAATGGGATAGGCCAAGAGAAACCGAATAAGCTAAGGTTATGGGTTTACTTTTTGGGGTCCCCTCAGGTAGACGGGACTCAGGTAGATGGGACAGTGTGATGGTTAAGGTTGTGTGTCAACTTGGCTGGGCCATGATTCTTAGTGTTTTGACAGTCATACAAGGTTGTGATCACATCCTTGTTGAACTTTGATAAGTGATCACCCTCATGATGGGATCTGCTATGGTACTGGAGGGGGCAGGGCCTGTGGCAGCTCACTGCTCTGCCTCAGGCTTCATCTCTCTGCCTTCCGCCACCTAGCTCTTCCTGCTTGCCTTGCCGGGGCTTTTGCTTATTCTAGATCCTTCAGCTGCTTCCTGTTCATCTGACCTCTGGTTCTGGGGACTTGAGCCATTTCCTTGATATAAATCTCTCTCCATATATATACATATACCCTTTACTGGTTTTGCTTCTCTAGAGAACCCAGCCTAAGACAGACAGTAAGTTCCCTCCCACTCCCCCCCACCCCCCAAGCTGCTCAGCGTTGTCCGGGATTTGTCAACCCGTAGGTAATCTAGCCTAACTTCAGC
Organism: Loxodonta africana; assembly: GCF_030014295.1. Taxonomy (NCBI): domain Eukaryota; kingdom Metazoa; phylum Chordata; class Mammalia; order Proboscidea; family Elephantidae; genus Loxodonta; species Loxodonta africana. The sequence continues at coordinate 81,578,633 of NC_087369.1, read as the reverse complement.
CCAACTCCAGGGATAGGAGGCCACATAGTGGTTTGGGTCCAGAGCTCTGACCCAGAATAAAATGTCCTCTGTGGAGTTCTATTCTTTGAAGTCTTAGTGTGATGGTCTGCAGCTAGACAAGGAATCAGAGTTTTAGGGTTTCAGCCAATATCTCTTCCCATCAGAGACATAACTAACAGAGGGTGTGGTGCAATTAATCAGTTTTATATGGCCTTTCTAGCCATGGTCTTGTAACTTCCACAAAATTATTGTCTCGGACCAAACAAATTGAGTGACTTATGGTCTACTGAGGGGATTGGCCAGTTTGTGGTCCTTTCAGGAGGATGATGCCTTGAAATTGACAAGGAACCTGCTTATCTAAGGGCCAACCCCACAGAGGTTCAAAGGGGCCTCACTACCATCAAGAAGAGCCTGGAGCGGAGCATGTCCTTTGGACCAAGGACCCAGGGTCCCTGCACTGAGAACCTTCTAGACCCAGAAAACAGAGCTGTAACACTGAAGATGGCACAAGACAGTGAGAAACAGCAGTGGTGGGCTTATTGGCCCTCTGAGCAAGATGACTGCAGTGGGTTTGCTGGCCCACAGAGCAAGAGCTGAGTGCCTTCAGGCAGGAGGCCTGCTAGAGCAGCTAGAATAGCTGTAACAATTGCCCATGCAGGGCAGAGGCCTGAGTGTGTCCCCTGCAGGGGTTGCCTTGGTAGATCCTGTGCAGGAGTCTTCCTACAGCAGGGTACAGGGCGAAATCTGACACCTCTGGTCAGAAGGCTTGCCAAAGGAATTAAAAGAGCTGTTAACACTTGCTTGTGTAGGGCAAGAGAGGCCTGAGTGTGGCCCATGCAGGGGTTGCACAGCTCCCACCCTGGACAGCGGGGTCCCAGGTAGCGTGGTGGCAAGAGAGCCCTACAGGCTCAGGTAGTGTGGTGGCAAGAGAGCCCTACAGGCTCAGGTAGTGTGGTGGGAGCCAGCAGCTGAGGCCAGCGAGGCCCAGCAGCAGCAGAAGCCTCAGGAGCCAAGCAGGCCCCCGAGTAGCATGGTGGTAGCTGAAGGCAGCCGTGATGTGAAGACAGCATCTGACATCTGACCTGAACCATGGCACACCTACCCAGAGACATAAGAATGAACATGAGTAATTTGGGGAAGGGTAGGCATTTCCCCTTTGGGGATCTGTTGTTATTGTTTACTGTTTGCTTTCTATAAATAATAATAATGGCTTTCACTTTGCCAACACTGTGTAAATGTCTCGTGTGTCTTGCTTGATCACAGATGAACATAGCACCCATGGAATGGTTCATGCCAGTGCGCGTACGTGCCTCATTCCTAGCTGTTTTATGGCTGCCTGGAAGTCTTGAGGCACAGCCTGTCTGCATGTGTAATGCAGATAGACAGACATACACATCCAGCGGGTAAGAGAGAACTGCCACTACCTCATGCTTTAGTTGGGAGTGTAAGACTCACACTGATGACAGCAATCTGTAACAATGTAGTTATATGAGTTCAAGTGTGTGTATTTTAATAAAGGCATAAAAATATTCAAGGAACTACATCAAGTAGTGAAATTATGGGTGGTTTTTATCTTCTTCTTTGTACTTTTCTGTTTTATGCAACAATTAACCTGTGTTAGTTTAAAAATCTGTAAATAACAAAGGTTTTATTTTAAAATATAAATTAATAAAAAGAAAAATCGTGGAGCAATATACAAATAAATGTTGACTTTTGTGATGAAAATAATTTATGCTATGGGGATTCAAGGGACATTTCTAAGGTAAAAAGCAGAGCAAGGGGATGGAGAAGGGGTACCTAAGATTGCTAAACCTTTATTCTGAAGATGGGCTGAGTCAAAAGTCAAAACCTGAATCCTTTGGACTGCAAAGTTGCCAGCAATGGCCAAGCCCTAACCTGGGTAACTGATTCACTCTAAAATCACAGAATCCTTTTTTTTAATCATTTTTTTATTGTACTTTAGATGAAGGTTTACAGAGCAAATTGGTTTGTCATTAAATAATTAATAGAGATATTGTTTTGTGACATTGGTTGCCAACACTGCAACGTGTCATTGCACTCCCTTTGTCGACCTTGGGTTCCCCATTACCAGCTTTTCTGTCCCCTCCTGCCTTCTTGTCCTTGCCTTTGGACTGGTGTGCCCATTTAGTCTCATTTTGTTTTATGGGCATGTCTAATCTTTGGTTGAAGGGTGAGCCTCAGGAGCGACTTAGTACTGAGTTAAAAGGGTGTCCAGGGATCATACTCTCTGGGTTTCTCCAGTCTCTGTCAGACCAGTAAATCTGGTCTTTTTTTGTGAGTTAGAATTTTGTTCTACATTTTCCCCCAGCTCTGTCCAGGACTCTATATTGTGATCCCTGTCAGAGCAGTTGGTGGTGGTAGCTGGGCACCATCTAGTTGTGCTGGACTCAGTCTGGTGGAGGCTGTGGTAGTTGTGGTCCATTAGTCCTTTGGACTAATCTTTCCCTTGTATCTTTGGTTTTCTTCTCTCTCCCTTGCTCCAGATGGGGTGGGACCAGTGAAGTATCTTAGATGGCTGCTCACAAGCTTTTAAGACCCCAGACTCTACTCAACACAGTCGAATGTAAAACATTTTCTTTATAAAATGTTACGCAGATTGAGCGATTGAGCTAGATATCCCATGAAACCATGGTCCCCAGCCCTCAGCCCAGTAATTCGGTCCCTAAAATCACAGAATCTTAGAACTAGAAGAATTTGAGTGATTCTGAGTCAACTGTATTCTTTTCTTCTTACCCAGGAGGGAATTGAGGCCCAGAGAGGTGAGGACTCTGTGCCTTTGCACAAGCTGTTCTCTCTGTCTGTATCACCCTCCCCTCTGGCCCTTGTCTGCCTAGCAAATCCCCACTCTTCCTTTAAGACTTGGTTCAAGCATAGCATAAATTTATGGATTAGGTGCTCTTCTCCATGCTCACAAAGCAGTCGTTGCATCCCTTTATCATTTATTTGACGAATTACTGAGTGTCTACTGTGTATCAGGCACTGTTCTAGGCACTGTGGACACATCAGTGAACAAACATCCCTACCCAAGTGTGCAGTAATTAAATCATAGACTATCCATTCAACAAATATTTATGGATCGCCTACGTGTGCAGCACTATGTTAAGCACAAAAGGTTCACATGTTTGGTCTCCTCACTTTCCCCCACTGTGCCTGTGGACACAGCAAATGTTTTCTGAACAAATGAATAATAAAATGATCAAGGTCACACAGCAACCTCAAGATAGATCTGGCACTGAAACCCTGGTCACTTCACATCCAGAGCGCTTTCTCCTGTCCTCCATTGCCATCAGCCCAAATCTTCGTGACCTGGACTCAAGAGATTTTTCCCTTTGTGGCAGAGGTAGCAACTGCCTTTGGCAACTGCACCGGCCCGCCCACCTCTGGAGCGGCCGGCCCAGCGGCCCTGCACTGCAGCGCCCTCTGCTGGGCTCAGGGACTGGTTCTGCCTCTCTTCAGGGCGGGGTAGGAACGAGGGGCAGGGGCTGGGCCGCTTCTAAACAGCCTCCAGTTCCGGAGGTACTGAGGAACGGGTGACTCATCCCACCCGCTGCGCTGGCATCAGCCACCCCCTCAGCCTCGCCGCCTCCTCATGAGATTGGTGACTCGCTAAAACACGCCGAGCTGCTCTGCGCACGAAAAGCAGCCCGGAGGGCAGGCCCAAGAGCCCTGCTGCAGCACCTGCTGCCCCAGCCCCGCCCTAGCCCTGTCTGAATTGGGGCATCGTGGAAGCTTATGTCTCTAGAAGGTTTGTTCACCTCCACTGTCTGATGAGTCTCCACCGCTAAACTGGGGTAGGGCTCTGTTTATCACCCTACTTTAACGGGGCAGGGAGGAACTGAGGATGAGAGAAAGATGAAGTCCGAGCCAGTGTCAAGCAGCTAAGAAGCAAGAGGAGGGGTGAGATTAAATAGTTATTTCTAACTCCAAAGCTCCAGGTGTACTTTACACAGCGTCAAGCTGCACGTCCACCTTACCCCCCACCCCCAACCCCAACACAGGCAGGAAGGGTAGGCTGGGTCACATCATAGAGGACCTTGAAAGTCAACCACTATAATAAATATTTACCATTTTGGAAATAAAAGAAAAGCGTTAAAATGTCATTTACAAAGAAAGTCAGGTAGGAGCTAGGCTTGATTCTGTCTGTAAGCAGTGAGAAGACACTTTAGATTACGGTGCAGATGATATAACCAGAGCTGTGAGTTAGGAAGGTGCACCAAAGGAAAGTAGATTGGAGGAGTGGCACGTGAGGTACTCTAGCTCAGAAGGGTTTAAATTAAAATCGCAAAAATGAGAAAAAAGAGAGTACAGACCCAGGAGACATTTGGGGGTGGGGAAAGGACTTAATGATAGCTTGGATTTAAAAAAAGGTGGGAGAAGCAAAACCCACATAGCATTTTGTAGCTCTCCTAAATTTTTTTTTAAACATTTAACACAATCTATTTTGCCTTCTATATTAGAGCAACGTTTTGTCCGCCTTATTAGATGGCAAGGCCACTGGTTGTTCAGGCTCCATCCTGCTTTGCAGACCATGACCTTTTGAGGGGAGAATATAGATGTCTGGGGGGCAGTGTCCATTTTGTCAACTGAATGAAACATAGGTCAGGGCAGAGCTGCTTGCCCAGACAGCATTTGCATATACAAAAAGACCCCTGAACCAGCCCTTATTCCTTCTTGGAAAAAGTTTAGAGGGCTCCAGTTAAAGTCCAAGGCTGCCTCATGCTAATGAATATCTTTCTGGGTCTACAGTTTTCTGGAGAACCTGAGCAGGTGGGTTAGGCTGCTCTGGCAGCCCCACTCCAAGACCAGGCATCTGTGCAACCAGCTGTGAGTACCCGTCCCCAGCTGACAAGAATAAATGAGTACACCATTGGGCAGCATGGTTCTATTGTGATAGAATGGATCATTTGTATACAAGAAGACCCATGCAGTGAAGTCTGGTCTCATAGTCAACACTCTACCTGCCTCCCTGTGCACCCCATAGCTCAGGCCTCTGAAACCTACAGGACACATCTCCCATAGAGTTAGTTCAGGTCTGTCTGCTCCCACTTTTGTTCAGTGCTGAGGACTGCTGACTGAGGCTGCTGCGTGCTAAGAAGCAGGCATCTTTAGTGGAGGCTACACCCACAGCCAACATACTACAATTAAGTCTCTGATAGCAATAAGGCAGAGCTCCCTGGAGGTCTGTTTGGAGAGTGACAGCCCCCCCCCACACACTGTCACCTGCAAGCCTGCTGTGAATTGCTACAGAAGGGCCCTATAGTGGAATCTGCTCCCCCAGTCAGCACTCTACCTGCTTCCCTGCTCATCCCGTAGCTCTGGCCTCTGAAACCAACAGGACAAACCTTCCAGTTGGCAGTGAAGACTGTTGACCGAGGTTCCTGAGTGTCAAGAAGCAGGAGTCTTGGGTGGAGTCTATCCTCACAGCCAACAATCTACCAGGGGAACTCTGATGGCAACCAGGCAGACCTCCATGAACATCTGACCAGAGTGTGACACCCCCTCCACCACCTGGTAATTGTTGGTTGCCAGGCTGTGGCAAACTGCTACAGAAGGCCCCCACAGTGGAGTCTGATCCCACGGTCAGCACTCGACCTGCCTTCCTGTGCACCTCACATCTCAGATTTCTGAAACCAACAAGACAGACCTCCCTGGGGATCAGTTTAGTTTGTTTGCTCTCCCTTACAGTTGGCACTGAGAACTGCTGACTGAGGCTGCTGTGTGCTACGAAGCAGGCATCTTGAGTGGAGGCTACATCATACAAAGCATTTTCTCTGAACGCAACAGAGTGAAGTTTGAAATCAATAACAGAAAAAAACTTAGAAAATATGCAAACATGTGGAAATTAAACCACACGTCATTAAACTACCAATTGGTCAAGGACAAAATAAAAGAGAAATCACAAATTTTATAGAGTGAAATGAAAATGAAAACACAACATACCAAAACTTACGGGATGCAGCAAAGGCAACACTCAAAGAGAAACTTATAGCAATAAATGCCTACTAAAAAAAGAAGAAAGATCTCAGATTAACAGCCTACCTCGACAACTCCAGGAACAAGGAAGAGCAGAGCAAAGTAAGCCTAAACCTATCAGAAGAAAGGAAATAACAAAGATTAGAGCAGAAATAAAATGGAAAACAGAAAAACAATAAAATCAACAAAACCAGAAGTTGGTTCTTTGAAAAGATCAATAAAATTGACAAACCATTAGATAGACTGACAAAGAAAAGATGCAAATATCCAAAATAAATATTGAAAGAGGGAACATTACAATGACTCGATAGAATAAAGAGAATTATGACAGAATTTTATGAACAACTTTATGACCACAAACTGAATAGCCTAGATGAAATGGACGAAGTCTAAGAAGCACGCAACCTACACAAACTGACTCAGGAAGAAATAGAAAGTATCAACAGACCCATACACGTGAAGAGATCAAATCAGTAATCAAAAACCTCTCAATGAAAAAAAAAAGTCTGGGACCAGATGGCTTCACTGGGGAATTCTACCAAACATTAAGAGAAAAATTGACACCGATGCTGTTTAAGCTTTTCCAAAAGATAGAGAAGGAAGGAATACTCCCTAACTCATTCTATGAAACAAACATGACCCTGATACCTAAACCAGGTAAAGACACCACAAGAAAAGAAAAATACAGGTCAATACCCTTTATGAAAATATATGCAAAAATCATCAACAAAATACTAGCAAACAGAATCCAACAGCATATTAAAAGAGTCATACACCACGACAAAGTGGGATTCATTCCAGGAATGCAGGGGGGCTCAACATTAGAAAATCAATCAACATAATACGACACGTAAATAGAACAAAGGAAAAGAGCCACATGATCATTTCTATGGATGCTGAAAAAACATTTGATAAAATTCAGCACCCTTTCTTGGAATAGGAAGGAAATTCCACAATATGATTCAGGGCATATCTGAAAAGCCAACAGCTGACATTATGCATGATGGAGAAAGACTGAGAGCTTTTCCCTTGAAATCAGGAATAAGACAAGGGTGCCCACTCTTACCACTTTTATTCAATATTGTATTAGAAGTCCTAGCCAGAGCATTAAGGCAAGAAAAAGAAATAAAAGGTATTTGGATTAGAAAAGAAGAAGTAAAATTATCTGTATTCATTGATAATATGATCCTATATATAAAAAAAATCCCAAAGAGTCCACGAGAAAACTTATAGAGCTAATACAGGAATTTCACAAAGTTGCTGGGTACAAGGTCAACAAACAAAAATCAGTTGGGTTTTTATACACTAGCAATGAGAAACCAGAAAGGGAAATCAGGGAAACAATTGCATTTCCAATAGCAACTAAGAGAATGAAATAACTAGGAATAAATCTGACCAGGGACAAGAAGGACTTATACAATGAAAACTGTAAAACAAGACTGAAAGAGTTTAAAGACGACATAAATAAATGGACCACCACGTGTCTGTCAGTTTGTCGTACTGTGGTGGCTTGCATGTTGCTGTGATACTGGAAGCTTTGCCACTGGTATTTCAAATACCAGCAGGGTCATCCTTGGTGGACAGGTTTCAGCAGAGCTTCCAGACTAAGACAGACTAGGAAGAAGGACCTAACAGTATACTTCTGAAAAAATTGGTCATTGAAAACCTTATGAACCGTGGAACATTGTCTGATATAGTGCCAGAAGATGAGACCCTCCGGTTGGAAGATACTTAAAATATGACTGGGGAAGTGAGGTGCCTCCTCAAAGTAGAGTCAACCTTAATGACACTGACAGAGTAAAGCTTTTGGGGCCCTCATTTGCTGATGTGGCACGACTCAAAATGAGAAGAAACAGCTGCAAACATCCATTAATAATCGGAACATGGGATGTATGAAGTATGAATCTAGGAAAATTGAAGATCATCAAAAATGAAATGGAACACATAAACATCAATATCCTAGGCATTAGTGAGTTGAAATGGACTGATATTGGTCATTTTGAATCAGACAATCATATGGTCTACTGCACCAGGAATGACAAATTGAAGAGGAATGGCATCACGTTAATTTTCAAGGAGAACATTTCAGGATCTCTCCTGAAATACAATGCTGTCAGTGATAGGGTAATATCCATACACCTACAAGGAAGAACAGTTAGTACCACTATTATTCAAATTTACATACCAATCACTAAGGCCAAAGATGAAGAAATTGTAGATTTTTATCAATTTCTCCTGTCTGAAATGGATCAAACATGCAATCAAGATGCATTGGTAATTACTGACAATTGAAATGCAAACATTGGAAACAAAGAAGAGGGATTAGTAGTTGGAAAATATGGCCTTTGTGATAGAAAAGACGCTGGAGATAGCATGATAGAATTTTGCAAGACCAAAGACTTCTTCACTGCAAATACCTTTTTACAACAACATAAATGATGACTATACACGTGGACCGAGCCCAGTGGAATTCTTAAGAATCTAATCGACTACATCTGTGGAAAGACACTATGGAGAAGCTCAAAATCATCAGTCAGAACAAGGCCAGGGGCCAACTGTGGAACAGACCATCAACTGCTCCTGTACCAATTCAAGTTGAAGCTGAAGAAAATGAGAACAAGTCCACAAGAGCCAAAGTATGACCTTGAGTATATCACGCCTAAATTTAGAGACCATTTCAAGAAAAATTTGAGGCATTGAACACTAATGACTGACGACCAGATGAGTTGTGGAATGACATCAAGGACATGATACATGAAGAAAGCAAAAGGCCATTAAAAAGACAGGAAAAAAAGACAAGACCAAAATGGATGTCAGGAGAGACTCTGAAACTTGCTCTTGAAAGTAGAATAGCTAAAACAAAAGGAAGAAATGATGAAGTAAAATAGCTGTACAGAAGATTTCACAGGTCAGCTCTAAGAAGACAGAGTAAAGTATTAAAATGAAATGTGCAAAGACCTGAAGGTAGAAAACCAAAAGGGAAGAACATGCTTGGCATTTTTCAAGTGGAAAGAACTGGAGAAAAAATTCAAGCCTCCAGTTGCAATATTGAAGGATTCTACAGGAAAAATAATAAACAACGCAGGAAGCATTTTTTTTTTAATGCAGGAAGCATCAAAAGAAGTTGGAAGGAATAATACAGAGTAACTGTACCAAAAAGAATTGGTTGATGTTCAAACATTTCAGGAGGTAGCATATGATCAAGAACCAATGGTACTGAAGGAAGAGGTCCAGGCTGCACTGAAGGCATTAATGAAAAACAAGGCTCCAGGAATTGACGGAATAGCAATTGAGATGTTTCAGCAAACTGATGCAGCACTGGAAGCACTCACTTGTCTATGCCAAGAAATTTGGAAGACAGCTACCTGGCCAACCAAATGGAAGAGTTCCATATTTGTACCCGTTCCAAAGAAAGGTGATCCAACAGATTGCAGAAATTATAAAACAATATCATACGCAGGTAAAATTTTGCCAAAGATCGTTCAAAAACGGTTGGAGCAGTACATAGACAGGGAACTGCCAGAAATTCAAGCCAGATTCAGAATAGTTGTGGAACAAGGTGTTATGGATTGAATCGTGTCCCCCCAAAATGTGTGTCAACTTGGCTAGGCCATGGTTCCCAGTACTGTGTGATTGTCTACCATTTTGTCATCTGATGTGATTTTCCTGTGCGTTAGAGGCAGTTATGTTAATGAACTGGACTCAATCTACAAGATTAGGTTGTGTCTTGAGTCAATTTCTTCTGAGATATAAAAGAGAGAAGCAAGCAGAGAGACAGTAGTGCTAGGAGCAGAGCGGGTTCCTGTGCTGAGAAGTCCCTAGACCAGGGGAAGATTAATGACAAAGACCTGCATCCAGAGCCAACAGAGAGAGAAAGCCTTCCCCTGGAGCTGGCTCCCTGAAATTGGACTTCTAGCCTACTAGACTGTGAAAGAATAAACTTGTGTTTGCTAAAGCCATCCACTGATGGCATTTCTGTTACAGCAGCATTAGACAACTAAGACACAAGGAATATCATTGCTGATGTCAGATGGATCCTGGCTGAAAGCAGAGAATACCAGAAGGATGTTTACCTGTGTTTTATTGGCTATGCAAAGGCATTCGATTGTGTGGATCGTAACAAATTATGAATAACATTGCAAAGAATGGGAATTCCAGAACACTTAATTGTGCTCATGAGGAACCTGTACTTAGACCAAGAGGCGGTTGTTTGAACAGAATGAGGGGATACTGAGTGGTTTAAAGTTAAGAAAAGTGTGCATCAGGTTGTATCTTTTCACCATATTCAATCTGTATGCCGAGCAAATAATCCAAGAAGTTGGACTATATGAGCAAAAACAGGGCATCAGGATTAGAGGAAGACTCATTAACAACCTGCATTGTGCAGATAGCAACCTTGCTTGCTGAAAGTGAAGAGGACCTGAAGCACTTACTCATGAAGATCAAAGACCACAACCTTTATTATAGTTTACGCCTAAACATAAAGAAAACAAAAATCTTCACAACTGGACCAATAAACAACATCATGATAAATGGAGCAAATATTGAAGTTGTCAAGGATTTCATTCTACTTGGATCTAAAATCAATGCCTGTCTTAGTTATCTAGTGCTACTATAACGGAAATACCACCCGTGGATGGCTTTATCAAAGAGACATTTATTCTGTCACAGTCCAGGAGACTAGAAGTATGAATTCAGGGCAGCAGCTCTAGGGGAAGGCTTTCTCTCTGTCGGCTCTGGGGGAAGGTTCTTATCATCAGTCTTCCCTGGATGAGGAGCTTCTCAGCAGAGGGACCCCAGGTCCAAAGGCCACACTATTCTCCTGGTTCTTGTTTCTTAGTGGTATGAGGCCCCCTCTCTCTCTGAGACACAACCTAATCTTATAGATTGAGTCTCCCCTCATTAACATAACTGCCTGTAACCCTGCTTTATTAATATCAAAGAGGTAGGATTTACAACACATAGGAAAATCTCATCAGATGAGAAAATGGTAGACAATCACGCAATACTGGAAACATTGGCCTAACCACATTGATACACATTTGGGGGGGACACAATTCAATCTGTAACTTTCCACTCTTTGGTCCCCCCAAAATTCATGTCCTTACCACGTGTAAACACATTCACCCATCGTATCACTGCAAAAATCTTGAATCAACTCCAAGTCCAAAATCCAAAAATTTCTCTTCGCCTGTGATATCTAGAATACAGGTTATCTATTTCCAAAATACAGTGGTGGAACAGGCACAAGCTAGACATTCCCATTACAAGTGGGAGAAATTGGAGGGGAAAAAGGGATAACAGGCACCAAGCAAGTCAGCAGAACATATTACATTAGCCCTCGAGGCTTGAAAATAATTCTCTGTTCTCTGAGACCATTTACACAATGGCCCTGCCCTCCAGACTCTAGATATTGGGCACACTCTCCGGATTCTGAGTGGAGGCCCTTCAGCCCTGGGCTTCAGCTCCACCTTCCAAGCGCACTGGAACAGCAACTCTGCTCCCTTGAATTTGGGCGGCCCCATTCTCCTAGTCCATCTGAGTGGTGACTCACCCTTTGAGACCCCAGAGGCCATGGCCCTACTCTTTGAGACAGGGGCAGCTTGGCTTCCTGTGCTGCTTGTCTCTTCAGCTTCTGCTTCGTGGCTCCTTTACTTCTCAGCCCCTTGGCCCTCACAATCAGTCTGGGACAAGTGTTCCAAAGCTCTTCAGCTCCACCTGGAGGCATCCCACTCCACCAGTAAACTTTGACAGGAAGGCACTCAACTCTCTTGCTCTGTGGGTAGGCAAGCCTAGCTCCACTGATAAGTGCTCAGAGGCACCCCACTCTGCCAGGAAGCCTCCTGTACAAACTCACTAAGCTCTCTCACTCTGTGGGTCGGCTCCAGTGCTGTCTCACGCCGGCCTACTGGCTCTGCTGCTGACCTGTCTCAGCTGCTGCTTTTCAGCGTCTGTGCAGTCTCTGGTGTTACAGTTCTCCTCACTTCCTTCTGAGCCCTCATCAAAATTGTCTTTGATGTCCATAATTCTACCAATGGTCTCTTCAAGGTAATCTAGGCTTTTACTGTTAGGCACTTTAAAACTCTTCCAGTCTCTATGCATTCAGTTTCAAAACTGCTTCCACATTTAAGGCATCTGTTAGAGCAGCACCCCACTCTCAGTACCAAATTCTGTCTTAGTTATCTAGTGCTGCTATTACAAATACCACAAGTGCATGGCTTCAGCAGACAGATGTTTATTCTGTCACAGTCTAGTAGCCTAGAAGTCCAAATTCAGGGCGTCAGTTCCAGGGGAAGGCTTTCTCTCTCTGTTGGCTCTGGAGGAAGGTCTTTGTCATCAATCTTCCCCTTGACTAGGTGCTTCTCAGGACAGGGACCCCAGGTCCAAAGGACATGCTGTGCTCCTGGCACTATTTTCTTGGTGGTATGAGGTCTGATTCTCTTTTATATCTCAAAAGAGATTGATTTAAGACAAAACTTAATCTTGTAGATTGAGTCCTGCCTCATTAACATAACAAGAAAAACCCATTCCCAAATAGGATTATAACAGGGATAGGTGTTAGGATAGATGCTTCTCCTGATTCACATAGTTGCAGGGGCCGGCAAACCCAGATCAGTAGGTCAGAGAGCAGGGCTCTTGCTCACAGGCTGTGAAGATTGACGAATCCCAGATTCAGCAGGCAAGACCGCAGAGAAACTGCTAGCTCAAGTCCCAAGAACCTGAGGTCATACGAACAGGAGCCAGCTGCAGGATTCAGCTAGCAAAAGTCCACCAGCCTTGCCAGAATGTCCACTTAAATTTGATGAAGGCCACATGCAAAAGGAAACTCCCTTTCTACTGATTGGCTACTCACAACAGATCCCATCATGGAGGTGATCACATTCTATCAGATCTCATCATGGAAGTGATGACAACAGCATACGACTGCCAAACTACATCATAACTGCCAAACCACTGAGAATCATGGCCCAGCCAAGTTGACACACAACCTTAACCATTGCAACGCCAATGGAAGCAGCAGTCAATAAATCAAAAGACACGTTGCTTTGGGCAAACCTTCTGCAAAAGACCTCTTTAAAGTGTTCAAAAGCAAAGGTGTCACCTTGAAGACTAAGGTGCCCCTGACCCAAGCCATGGTGCTTTCAGTCTTCTCATAGGCATGTGAAACCTGAACAACTAATAAGGAAGACCAAAGAATTGACGCCTTTGAATTGTGGTGTTGGAGAAGAATATTGAATATACTATGGACTGCCAAAAGAACGAACAAATTTGTCTAGGAAGAAGTACAACCAGAATGCTCCTTAGAAGCAAGAATGGCGAGACTGCGTCTTTGGACATGTTATCAGGAGGGATCAGCCCCTGGAGAAGGACATCATGCTTGGTAATGTAGAGGGTCAGCGAAAAAGAGGAAGACCCTCAACGTGATGGATTAACACAGTGACTGCATCAATGGGCTCAAGCATAGCAATGATTGTAAGGATGGTGCAGGGTTGGGCAGTGTTTCATTCTGTTGTACACAGGGTCGCTGTGAGCCGGAAAAAACTTGATGGCGCCTAACAACTACAAGAACATTCTCGACAACAAAAATTTTTTTTAATAATTTTTATTGTGTTTTAAGTTAAAGTTTACAGATCAAGTAAGTCTCTCACATATAAACTTATATTAATGAGACAGCCCGCGCTCTCCCTCCACTCTCCCTTTTCGTGTCCATTTCGCCAGCTTCTAACCCCCTCCGCCCTCTCATTCCCCTCCAGGCAGGAGATGCCAACATAGTCTCAAGTGTCCGCCTGATCCAAGAGCTCACTCCTCACCAGCATCCCTCTCCAACCCATTCTCCAGTCCAGTCCATGTCTGAAGAGTTGGCTTCAGGAATGGTTCCTGTCCTGGGCCAACAGAAGGTCTGGGGGCCATGACCACCGGGGTCCTTCCAGTCTCAGTCAGACCATTAAGTCTGGTCTTTTTATGACAATTTGGGGTCTGCATCCCACTACTTTCCTGCTCCCTCAGGGGTTCTCTGTTGTGTTCCCTGTCAGGGCAGTCATCGTTTGTAGCCGGGCACCATCTAGTTCTTCTGGTCTCAGGATGATGTAGTCTCTGTTTCATGTGGCCCTTTCTGTCTCTTGGGCTTGTAATTACCTGTGTCCTTGGTGTTCTCCATTCTCCTTTGATCCAGGTGGGTTGAGACCAATTGATGCATCTTTGATGGCTGCTTGCTAGCATTTAAGACCCCAGACGCCACTCTTCAAAGTGGGATGCAGAATGTTTTCTTAATAGATTTTATTATGCCAATTGACTTAGATGTCCCCTGAAATCATGGTCCCCAAACCCCTGCCCTTGCTACACTGGCCTTCGAAGCATTCAGTTTATCCAGGAAACTTCTTTGCTTTTGGTTTAGTCCAGTTGTGCTGACCTACCTGTATTGTGTGTTGTCTTTCCCTTCACCTAAAGTAGTTCTTATCTACCAACTAATTAGTGAATGCCCCTCTCCCACCCTCCCACCCTCCCTCCTCTCGTAACCACAAAAGGATGTTTTCTTCACAGTTTAAACTGTTTCTCAAGTTCTTATAATAGTGGTCTTATACAATATTTGTCCTTTTGCCTCTGACTAATTTCACTCAGCATGATGCCTTCCAGATTCCTCCATGGTATGAAATGTTTCACAGATTACTCACTGTTCTTTATTGATGAGGAGTATTCCATTGTGTGAATATTGCATAATTTATCCATTCATCCGTTGATGGGCACCTTGGTTGCTTCCAGTTTTTTGCAATTGTAAATAGTGCTGCAATAAACATGGGTGTGCATATATCTGTTCGTGTAAAGGCTCTTATTTCTCTAGGATATATTCCAAGGAGTGGGATTGCTGGATCTTATGGTAGTTCTATTTCTAGCTTTTTAAAGAAGTGCCAAATCGATTTCCAAAGTGGTTGTACCATTTTCCATTCCCACCAGCAGTGTATAAGAGTTCCAATCTCTCTGCAGCCTCTCCAACATTTATTATTTTGTGTTTTTTGGAATAATGCCAGCCTTGTTGGAGTGAGATGGAATCTCATCGTAGTTTTAATTTGCATTTCTCTAATGGCTAATGATCGAGAGCATTTTCTCATGTATCTGTTGGCTGCCTGAATATCTTCTTTAGTGAAGTGTGTGTTCATATCCTTTGCCCACTTCTTGATTGGGTTGTTTGTCTTTTTGTGGTTGAATTTTGACAGAATCATATAGATTTTAGAGATCAGATGCTGGTCGGAGATGTCATAGCTGAAAATTCTTTCCCAGTCTGTAAGTGGTCTTTTTACTCTTTTGGTGAAGTCTTTAGATGAGCATAAGTGTTTGATTTTTAGGAGCTCCCAGTTATCTGGTTTCTCTTCATCATTTTTGGTAATGTTTTGTATTCTGCTTATGCCTTGTATTAGGGCTCCTAAGGTTGTCCCTATTTTTTCTTCCATGATCTTTATCGTTTTAGTCTTTATGTTTAAGTCTTTGATCCACCTGGAGTTAGTTTTTGTGCATTCAACAACAAAATTTTAAGAAACAAAAACAAACAAACAAACCAAAAACTGTGGGACAAAAAAAAATTAAAAATTTGGTCATCAAAAGACTATATCAAAAAAGTGAAAAGATAAGCTACTAACTGGGAGAATATCTTTGAAAACTTATATCTGAGAAGACTCTAATAACACAAATGTATATAAAACTTGGACAACTTAATAACAAAAAGACGAATAACCCAATCATAAAATGGGCAAAGGACTTCAATAGATCTTTCGCTGAAGAGGATTTTCAAATGGCCACCAAACACATGAAAAGATGCCTCAGCATCATTAGCCATCAGAGAGACACAAATCAAAACTACAATGAGATACTATTTCACTCACGCTAGGATGGCTAAGATTAAAAAACAGATAATAGCAAATGTTGACAAGGATGTGGGGAAATTGGAACCCTTATTCACTGCTGGTGGGAATGCAAAATGGTACAGGCATTGCGGAAAACAGTGTAGCAGTTCCTCAAAAATTACAAACGGAAGTACCATATGACCCACCAGTTCCACTCCTAGGTATATTATACCCAAAAGACTTGAAAGCAGAGACTCAGAAAGAATCTTGTACACCAGTGTTCATTGTAGCACTATTCACAATAGCCAGAAGGTGGAAACAACGTAAATACCCATCAACAGATGAATGGATAAACAAAGTGTGGTACATACATACAATGGAGTACTACTCAGCCAGTAGGAGAAATGAAGTCTTGATACATGCTACAGCATGGATGGAGCTTGAAGACATTATACTGAGCAAAATAAGCCAATAACAAAAGGACAAATCTTGTATGACTTCATTTATGTAAAAAGACAAGAAAAAGCAAATGTATAGAGATCAAGGTTTATTAGTGGTTACCGGGGGGGGGGGGGGAGAGAGGAGGAAGGGTAGGGTTAACAGTGATGGAAAAATTGCATTGATTAAAGGCAGGGTTGCATATACAATTATTGTAATTGCTGTCAGTATGTTGTACACCTGTAAAAAGTTGAATTGGCCAAAGTTGTGTAATAGATCCATTTACAACAATGCCAAAAAAAAAGTAGCTGTTGAAGCTGCTGATGTACAACCAAACACTTCAGTTAATTTGCTTCCTTGATATGGAGATTTAGGGTCTCGGTTTCAGGGAGCATCAGAGTTAATTGGCCTAATAATCTGTTTAGTGCTTCTGTTCTACCTCCTAGTTCATTGTGTAGTGCCTGGGGCCTCAAAAGCTTGCAAGCAGCCATCCAAGCACAATAGGTCTCTATTCACCTGGAACAACAGAGGAAGGAGAGTCAGGAATAGGAGGAGGATATGGACTGTGTGACTAATTGCCTCCATGAACAACTGCCTCCTTTGCCAAGAGACATTTTGACCAAAGATTTCATAGAAAAAATCTTGATTGAATGGGGGAAAATGCAGAACAGAATTTCAAATTCTCATGGACTCTAGATTTTCTAGAGCCATGGAGGGTGGATGAACCCCTGAAACTATTGCTCTGAGATAGTCCTTAAACATTAATCCAAAAATATTCCCTTAAGTCATCTTAAAACCAAACAATAACTTAACATAACTAGTAAAAAAAAGCCTGCCTTAGCTAACAGATACGTGAGAAAATGCTCTCGATCATTAGCCATTAGAGAAATGCAAATTAAAACCATGATGAGATTCCATCTCACTCCAACAAGTCTGGCATTAATCCAAAAAACACAAAATAATAAATGTTGGAGAGGCTGTGGAGAGATTGGAACTCTTATACACTGCTGGTGGGAATGGAAAATGGTACAACCACTTTGGAAATCTCTCTGGCGTTATCTTAAACAGTTAGAAATAGAACTACCATACAACCCAGAAATCCCACTCCTCAGAATATACTCTAGAGAAATAAGAGCCTTCACACAAACAGATATATGCACACCCATGTTTATTGCAGCACTGTTTACAATAGCAAAAAGCTGGAAGCAACCAAGGTGTCCATCAACGGATGAATGGTTAAACAAATTGTGGTATATTCACACAATGGAATACGACGCATCGATAAAGAACAGTGACGAATCTGTGAAACACTTTATAACATGGAGGAACCTGGAAGGCATTATGCTGAGCGAAATTAGTCAGAGGCAAAAGGACAAATATTGTATAAGACCACTATTATAAGATCTTGAGAAATACTATAAACTGAGAAGAGCACATAGTTTTGTGGTTACGAGGGGGGGAGGGAGGGTGGGAGAGGGTTTTTTACTGATTAGTTAGTAGATAAGAACTACTTTAGGTGAAAGGAAGGACAATACTCAATACACAGAAGGTCAGCTCAACTGGACTGGACCAAAAACAAAGAAGTTTCCTGGATAAACTGAATGCTTCAAAGGTCAGCGAAGCAAGGGTGGGGGTTTGGGGACTCTGGCTTAAGGGGACTTCTAAGTCAATTGGCAAAATAATACTATTATGAAAACATTCTGCATCCTACTTTGAAATGTGGCGTCTGGGGTCTTAAATGCTAACAAGCGGCCATCTAAGATGCATCAATTGGTCTCAACCCACCTGGATCAAAGGAGAATGAAGAACACCAAGGTCACACGACAACTATGAGCCCAAGAGACAGAAAGGGCCACAGGAACCAGAGACTTACATCATCCTGAGACCAGAAGAACTAGGTGGTGTCCGGCCACAACTGATGACTGCCCTGACAGAGAGCACAACAGAGAACCCCTGAGGGAGCAGGAGATCAGTGGGATGCAGACCCCAAATTCTCATAAAAAGACCAGACTTAATGGTCTGACTGAGACTAGAGGAATCCCGGCGGTCATGGTCCTCAAACCTTCTGTTGGCCCAGGACAGGAACCATTCCCGAAGACAACTCATCAGACATGGAAGGGACTGGAGAATGGGTTGGAGAGAGATGTTGATGAAGAGTGAGCTACTTGTATCAGGGGGACACTTGAGACTGTGTTGGCATCTCCTGTCTGCGGGGGAGATGGGAGGGTAGAGAGGGTCAGAAACTGCCAGAATTGTTATGAAAGGAGAGACCGGAAGGGCTGACTCATTAGGGGGAGAGTAAGTGGGAGTACGGAGTAAGGTGTATATAAGCTTATACGTGACAGACTGACTTGATTTGGAAACGTTCACTTAAAGCTCAATAAAAATTATTAAAAAAAAAAAAGCCTGCCTTGAGCATTATGTTCTTTGAAGAACTATCTATATGGGATCAAATTGACAACAGCAATTTAAAGGATTAGACAGAAACCTTAGGGGGCAGTGAGTTTATGTTAATGAAAGAGGGACAATTCAGAAAAGGAGGGTGAGAATGGTTTCACAACTTGAAGTATGTAATGTCACTAAATTGTACATGTAGAAACTTGAACTGATGTTTGTTTTCCTGTGTATATTCTCAACAACAACAAAATAAATAAAATTTAGAAAAAAAAACCATTTATAATTACTCAGAAATGAAATGCTTAAATATATGTATATATACAAAATATCCACAACTTGTATCCTGAAAACTAAAAGACACAAAGTGTTCAAGAAGCTTAAATGAATGGAGAGCTATACCAAGGTGAAGGATTGGAAAATTCAACATAATAAAGATGTCAATTCTCCCCAAATTTTTATACAGATTTAGTGTAATTACTATCAAAATTCCAGTGGGATATTTTAGATATAGACATGGTTATTCTAAAATTTAAAATGAAAGGCAGTGGAACTGGAATAGTCAAAACAATTTTGAAAGAGAGGAATAAAGTGGGAGAAGTCACTCTACCCAAGTTAAACAATTATTATATAGCTACAGCAATCAAAACTGTGTAGTGTTGGTGGAAGGATAGATACATAGATCAATGGAACATAATTAAGAACCCAGAAATAGACCCACACAAATATGCTGAACTGATTTTTTACAAAGGTGCAAAATCAATTCAACTTTTTGTTTTTTTTTTTACAAATGGTGGTGGTGTAATTGGACATTGGGACAAACATGAACCTTGACCTGTGTAACATCCAGAAAGAAGGTCAGTGTCTTAGTTATTTAGTGTTCCTATAACAGAAATACTACAAGTAGATGGCTTTAACAAAGAGAAATTTATTCTGTCACAGTCTAGGAGGCTAGAAGTCTGAATTCACAGTGCCAGCTCCAGGGGCAGGCTTTCTCTCTGTCAGCTCTGGGGGAAGGTCCTTGTCATGAATCTTTCCCTGGTCTAGGAGTTTCTCAGTGCAGCGGCCCAAGGTCCAAAGGATGCACACACTACTGGATCTTCATTCTTGGTGGTAGGAGGTCCCCGTCTCTCTCTGCTCGGGTCTGTCTTTTTTATCTCAAAAGAGATTGGCTTAAGGTACAACCTAATCTTGTAGATTGAGCCCTGCCTCATTAACATAACTGCCTCTAATCCTGCTTCATGAACATCATAGAGGTATGATTTATAACACATAGGAAAATCACATCAGATGACAAAATGATGGATAATCACACAGTACTGGGAACCATGGCCTAGCCAAGTTGACACATACTTTTGGGGAACACAATTCATTCCATGAGTCAGCAAGGAAATAAAGGGCCTGAATGACGCTATAAACCAACTAGACCTAACAGACATATATAGAACATTCCATGCAACAACGGAAAAATACATATTCTCCTCCAGTGCACATGGATCATTTTCTAGGACAGACCACATGTTAGGTCACAAAGCAAGTCTCAAAAAATTTAAAAAAAGACTGAAGTCATACAAAGTATCTCCTCTGACCACAATGGATGAAGTTAGAAATAACAGAAAGAAAACTGGAAAATACACAAATATATGGAAATTAAACAATACACTATTAAACAACCAATGAGTCAAGGAAAAAACATTTATAGTTGAAATGATTTATTTAGAAATTGAATATACTTAACAGTTGAGAGCACAACATGTGAAAACTTACTGGATGCAGCGAAGCCAATGCTTAGAGGGAAGTTTATAGTGGTAAACACCTACATTTAAAAAGAAGAAAATTCTTGAGGAACTAGAAAAAGAAGAGAAAATTAAACACTAAGCAACCAGGAGGAAGGAAATAACGAAACATCAGAGCAGAGATAAATGAAACTGGTTATAGAAAAACAATAAAGAGAATCAATGAAACCATTTTTTTAAGATCAATAAAATTGATAAACCTTTAGCTAGACTGACAAAGAAAATAAAACAAAAGATGCAAATACCTAAAATTAGAAATGAAAGTGAGGACATTAAAAAATTAAATGAAATAAAAAGGATCATAAGAGAATACCGTAAGCAATTGTATGCCAACAAATTAGACAGTCTAGATGAAATGAACTGCAAACATATAAACTTCCTACGTTGACTCAGGAAGAAACAGAAGATCTCAACAAACCCATAACAAGAGACTGAACCAGTAATCAAAAATCTCCCAAAACAGTAAAGCCTTGGAGCAGATGACTTCATGGGAAATTAACACCAAATATTTATAGGAGAAGTGACCACAATTTTTCTTAAATAATTCCATAAAATAGAAGAGGAGGGAACAATTCCTAACTCATTCTATGAAGCTAGCATTACTCTGATAACAAAGCCAGATAAAGACACCAAAAGAAAAAGAAAGCTACAGACCAATATCGCTTATGAATACAGATACAAAAATCTTCAACAAAATACTAGCAAACCAAATCCAAAAGCATGTGAAAAAAACTATACCCCATGACCAAGTGGGATTTATTCCAGGAATGCAAAGGTGGTTCAACAAACAAAAGTGGATCAATGTAATACAACAGATTAATAGAGAAAAAAATAACCACATGATCATCTCAATTCATGCAGAAAGGGCATTTGACAAAATCCAACACCCTTTCATGGTAAAAACACTTAAAACTAAAAACAGAAGAGAAATTCCTTGATCTGATAAAGGACACTTATGAAGCTGACATCACACTCAACGGAAAAAGACTGACAACTTCCCCCCTTAAGATCAGGAACAAGACAAGGATGCTTGCTGTCACCACTGCTGTTCAATATTGTGCTGGAAGTTCTAGCTACAGCAATTAGGCAGAAAAAGAAATAAAAGGTGTCTAAATTGGGAAAAAAGAAGTAAAAGTATCCCTTTCACAGATGACATGATTGTATACATAGAAGACCTCAAAGAATCCCCAAGAAAGTCACTGCGAAGTGGCTGGACACAAGGTCAACACACAAAAATCAGTCGAGTTTTTATACATCAGCAATGAACAATCAGAAAGGAAATGAAGGAAACAGTGTCATTTACACCACCATCTAAAAGAAGAATAAAATACCTAGGAATAAATTCAACCAAGGAAGTGAAAGACTTGTACAATGAAAACTGTAATACATTACTGAGAGAAATTAAAGAAGACATAAATGGATCGGAAGACTTAGTATTGTAAGATGTCAGTGCTACCTAAAGCAATCTTTAGACTTCATGCAATCCCCATCAAAATTCAAACAGTCTTCTTTTCAGAACTGGAAAAGTCAATCTCTAAATTTATATGCAACTTCAAGAGGCCCCAAATAGCCAAAATCATTTGGAAAAGAAGAGCAAAATAGGGGGACTCATACTCCCGATTTCAAAACATACTATAAAGCTACAGTAATCAAAACAATCTGGCATGGTACAATGATAGATATATAGACCAATGGAATAGAATTGAGAGTCCAGAAATCCATATATCTATGGTAAATTGATTTTCAACAATGGTGCTAAGTCCATCCAATGGGGAAAGAAGAGTCTCATTTATAAAGGGTGCTGACAATTGGAATGAACTCAGACCCATACCTCACACCCTATATGAAAATTAACTAAAAGTGGATCAAGTCTAAATGTAAAACTAAAGCCATAATACTCTTAAAGAAAACCTAAGGGTAATGCTTTGGGACTTAATTTTTAACAATGTGTTCTTAGATATGACATCGAAAGCACAAGCAATTAAAGACAAAATAGATAAATTGGACTTCATCAAAATAAAAAACTTCTGTGCATCAAAGAACTTTATCAACAACCATGCATCTGATAAGGGTTTAATATCCAGAAAATATGAAGAACTCCTACAACTTAACAGTTGTCAGGAGGGATCAGTCCCTGGAGAAGGACATCATGCTTGGCAGAGTACAGGGTCAGCGGAAAAGAGAAAGACCCTCAATGAGGTGGATTGACACAGTGGCTGCAAAAATGAGCTCAAGCATAACAACGATTGTAAGGATGGCGCAGGACCGGGCAGTGTTTTGTTCTATTGTGCATAGGGTCGCTATGAGTCAGAACTGACTCGAGGGCACCTAACAACAACAAACTTAACAGCAAAAAGACAACCCAATTGTCTTGGTTATCTAGTGCTGCCATAACAGAAATACCACAAGTGGATGGCTTTAACAAAGAGAAATTTATTTTCTCACAGCCTAAAAAAAAAGTGAATGGCTGTAACAAAGAGAAATTTATTTTCTCACAGTCTAGTAGGTTAAAAAACCCACTGCCATCTAGTCAATTCTGACTCACAGCGACCCTACAAAACAGAGTAGAACTGCCCCACGGGGTTTCCAAGGAGCACCTGGAGGATTCGAACTGCTGACCTTTTGCTTAGCAGCCGTAGCACTTAACCACTAGGCTACCAGGGTTTCCAAAAAAACCAAACCCAGTGCCATTGAGTCGATTCCGACTGATAGCGACCCTTCTAGTAGGTTACAAGTCCAAATTCAGAGCGTCGGCGCCAGGGGAAGGCTTTCTCTCTCTGTGCGCTCTAGAGGAAGGTCCTTATTCTTGATATTCCCCTGGTCGAAGAGCTTCTCAGGCTCAGAGACCCCGTGTCCAAAGGACACGCTCTGCTCCTGATGCTGCTTTCTTGGTGGTATGAGGTTCCCAACTCTACTTGCTTCCCTTTCCTTTTATCTCTTGATCTCTTGAGAGATAAAAGGTGGTGCAGGCCACACTCCAGGGAAATTCCCTTTACCTTGGCTCAGGAAGGTGACCCGAATAAGGGTGGTGTTACAATCCCACCCTAATCCTCTCAACATAAAATTACAATCACAAAATGGAGGACAACCACACAATACTGGGAATCATGGCCCGACCAAGTTGACACGTATTTTTGGGGGGACATAATCCAATCCATGGCACCAATCAAAAAACTGGCAAAGGAATAGGCACTTCACCAAAGAAGAAATACAAACTGGCCAACAGGCACATGAAAAGATGATCAACCTCATTAGGGAAATGCAAATCAAAACCACATTAAGATATCATTTGACCCCCTTAAGATGGCTATGATGAAAGATAACAAAATAACAGGTGTTGGTGAAGGTGTGAGAAGTTGGAACCCTCCTCCATTGCCAGTGGGACTGTAATATGGTACAACTGCTATGAAAAACAGTTTGGTGATTCCTCAAAAAGTTAAACATAGAATTACCATATATCCAGCAATTACACTCCTAGGTATATACCCAAAAGAATTGAATGTCATTGTACACCAATGTTCACTGCAATACTATTCACAGTAGTCAAAAGGTGGAAACAGCCTAAATGTCCATCAGCAGATGAATGCAATGTCACTCAGCCATAGAGAGAAATGAAGTACTGCTACACGCTACAACATGGATGAGCCTTGAAAACATTATGCTGAGTGAAATCAGTCAGTCACGAAAGGACAAATGCCCCACTTATATGAAATATCTGGAATAGGCAAGTGTACAGAGACCTAAGTTTATTCGTGGTCATGAGAGGTGGGAAGGAGGGAAGGAAAGTGAGATTCATTGCTTAGGGAACACTGAATTTCTGCTAAGGGTGATGGAAAAATTTGGAGCTGGATAATGTTGGTGGTTGTTGAACAACATGATGAATGTAATTAATGTCACTGAATTGTACATATAAAAATGCTGAAATGGCAAATGTTTGTTACATATATATTTAATACAATAAAATATCAGTTTAATATGGATCACAAATTTAAATATAAATATGTAAGTAAAAAGCTTTTAGAAAAGAAAGCATAGAAGAAAATGCTTAGAATCTGTCATGAACTGAATTGTTTCCCCCCAAAATATGTGTTGAAAACCCTAACCTCTGCCTGTGGTTATAATCCCATTTGTGAATGGGCTGTGTTTGTTATGTTAATGAGGTAGGATTAGGTTATGTCAGTGAGGATTCCAAAAGCCCATTGCCCTGGAGTCCATTGTGACTCATAGTGATCCTATAGGACCGAGTAGAACTGCCCCATAGGGTTTCCAAGGCTATAATCTGTACCGGGGTAGACTGCCACATCTTTCTCCTGCAGAGTGGCCGGTGGGTTAGAACTGCTGAGCTTTTGGGTAGCAGCCAAATGCTTAACCACTGCACCACAAGGGGCCCTTCAATGAGGATCAGATTATGTATATTATGTTAATGAGTGAGGATTAAGGTGTATCTTAAGTCAATCTCTTTTGAGACATAAAAGTGATTAAACAAGCAAGTGAGAGAAGCAGAGATGGGGGAAGACAGATGCCAAGCCACATGAAGATCGCCCAGGAGCTGAAGCTCAAAAAGGCAAGAACCTTCTTCCACATTGACACAGAAAGCCTTCCCTGAGAGCCAGCGCCTGGATTCAGACTTCTTGCCTCCTAAACTGTGAGAAAATAAATTTCTGTTTGTTAATGCCACCCACTTGTGGTATTTCTGTTATAGCAGCACCAGATAACTAAGACAGGATCTTAGGTTAGGCAAAGAGTTCTTATACTTGATAACCAAAACACAATCCATAAAAGGAAAATTGATAAGTAGGACTTCATCAAAATTAAAAACTTTCGCTCTGTGGAAGACTCTGTAATGAGGATGAAAAGACAAGGTAGAGACTGGGAGAGATTATTTGCAAACCATATTACCAACAAAGGACAAGCATCTATAATATATAAAGAACTCTGGAAACTCAACAGTTAAAATTGAAATAAATCAATTAGAAAATGGGCAAAAGACATAAAGATATAATTCACTGAAAAGAATACAAAGATGGCAAGTAAACACATTAAAGATGTTCGTCGTCATTAACCACTATGTAAATTCAAATTAAAACGCAATGAGATATCACTACACACCTATCTGATGACTAAAATAAAAAATGGTGACAACATGTGCTGGTGAGGATGCCGAGACACTGGATCCCTCATATATTGCTGGTAGGAATGTAAAATGGTAGAGCCACCCTGCAAAACAGTCTGGCAATTTCTTTAAAAGCTAAACATGCAGCTACCATACCAGTTAAACTAGTTGCCGCCGAGTTGATTCTGACTCATGAAGAGCCTGTGTGTGTCAGAGTAGAACTGTGCTCCATAGAGTTTTCAATGGCTGATTTTTCAGAAGTAGATAGCCAAGCCTTTCTTCTGAGGCACTCTGGGTGGACTCGAACCTCCAACTGTTCATTTAGCAGCCGAGTATTTTTACTGTACCACCCAGGGACTCTGCAACTGCCATAAACCAAAACCAAACCTGTTGCCTTCGAGTAAATTCCGGCAAGTCCCTGGGTGGTACAAGCAGTTTGTGATAGGCTCCTAACCTAAAGGTTGGTGATTTGGCACCATGGAAGAAAGGTCTGATGATTGGCTTCCCTAAAGAATACAGCCAAGAAAACTCTATGGAGCAGTTCTACTCGGTAACACATGGGGTTGCCATGAGCAAGTACCATATGACCCAGAAATTGTTCTCTTGGGCATTTATTTATTCCAGAGAAATGAAAATCTATGTCCACATAAAAACCTGCACAAGAATGTTCATAGCAGCTTTATTTGTAATAGTCCCAAACTGGAAGCACCCCCAACTGTCCTTCAACAGGTGAATGGTTAAACAAGTTGAGGTACACACATAGCATGGAATACTAGACATGGAATACAAGTGTAGTGTATACATGGAATACTACTTAGCAATAATGAAGAATTGACTATTGTTACACATAACAACCTGGATGAATCTCCAGACAATTATGCTGACTGGAAAAAAAAAAAGCTAATCCCAAAAGTTACATACTGTATGGATATATTTATATAACATTATTTAAATGACACAATTTTAGAAATGTAGAACAGATTAGCAGTTACCAGAGGTTAAGGAGGAGGTGAGAGTGGGAGGGAAGTGGGTGTGGCTATAAAAGGACAATATGAGGGATCTTGTGGTGACGGCAATGTTTTGTATCCTTACTGTATCAATGTCAATATTCTGGTTGTGATATTGTACTATAGTTTTGTAAGAGGTTATCACTGAGGAAAACTGAGTAAAGGGTGCACGGGATCTCTCTGTATTATTTCTTACAACTGCATCTGAATCTATAATTATCTTAAACAGTTTAATTTTAAAAAATGAATTAGGTCCCTGTGTCCAAATATACAAAAGTTTCAAAGACATATACTTAAATGAAAAAAAGCAAGTTGCAGATCAGTACATATGGTGTAATGCCATTTATTTTTAAATACCCACATAAAGCCAGACTTGAATACATACATACATACATAGAAAAAGATTTGGAGGAGGTACCCCTACACTGATAACAGTGTATACCTTTGGGGAGGGAAGTGAAGGAGGGGAATGGATTTTAACTGTAGCTGCATTGTTTGATTTTTTTTTTCACAATGAGGATATATTCTTATGTTACTTGTATAATAAAAATATTATTCTGGACACAGCTACAGTGTTCTGGGAATTTGGATCTGTTTTGCTTTGTCCTGATCTGACCTATCCTTGTTTCACCAACACTGTGGCCAGAGAACTCAGCTCATGGCCCCTCTGCCCTGCGCCTGCTTCTCAAGGTAGTGGCTCCTGAGCCTATAATTTGGAAGCAGACCCACTAGCAATCAAGGCTACCTCTGAAGTATGAAAGTATGCCTGGAAGGGCTGATGCCCCTGTCACCGTGAATCTACCCACTGCTGCTGACAGCAGCTTAAATAACACACAATACTCCGCCCATGCCAATCAATGCAGCAACAGTTTTTGTAAAGTTCAAGTTGACAAACTCATGCAAGTTTCAATACTGGGTGGGTGGGGGGGCAACAAAGGCCTCCCCTCCCCACCCTCTGGCCTGAAAACTTGGCAGTACTTGAGCTTCTCTGGAGGAAAGTGAGAAGAGCAGGCATGAACAATAATCGAACACCTACACCCAGCTGTGCCTGGCTGTGAGCAGACTCACCCTAGGGTGGCCCCAGAGAGTGCGTTCATTCAATCATTCCTACATTCACCATATATTTATTGATACCATGTGCCAGGTACTCTTAGGCACTGACAATAACAGTGAATAAAACAAAGTCCCTGCCCTCATGGAACTTCTATTTTAGTGGGGAGCAAATTATAGACAAGATAAATAAGTAAACTATAAGCCCTATTCCAGTATTAAGGTCTACGAAGAAAAAACATAGCTTGGAAGGAGGATATGAGGTATTAGGGGCTGGGGGTTAAAATTTTAGAAATGGTGAACAGGAAAGACCTCCCTGAGAAGGTAACATTTCAGTGGAGATCTGAAGGAAGTGAGGGGATCAACTATGAGGATATCTGGTTGTTATGGATATTTTCCATTTGCCCCTCCAGGTCTCCACCCTTCTCCACCCAGCTTTGTGGCCTGGTAGGCTGACCTGTATGGACTGCATCAACAGGTTCCCTTGACCGCTGGCTTCGGGTTAGGTTTGACCAATGGGAGGCACCTGCAAGGAGATCAGAAGGAAGACAAAAATGAGACTGGAGTATTTATTCATCAACTGTCTCTGTTCAGGGTCACCACATGTTAGCTGCATCTCTCTACCAAAGACCACAGCTCCTGTCAGGTGGCCCTCTCCATAAAGCAGCCCTTCCCCAGTTCCCATAACCATTCCCTCCCAGGATCCTGAATAATACAAGGGGGAGAAGCATTCCAGGCACGAAGAAAGGCAAGTGCCTGGCAAGCTTAAGAACAATCAGGAGGCCAGTGTGGCTGGAATGGAGAGGGTGATGGAGGGAGTAGTAGGAGATAATGTCAAGGAGGTGGAGGGAGCCAGATTATGTAGGGCCTTGTGGGCTACTGTAAAGGCTCTGGTTTTAACTTGAATGAGATGGGGAGTAATTGGAGGATGTCGAACAGAGGATTGGCATAATCAGACTATGTTTTAACAGCATCACTTTGGGAGACTATTTAGAGGGCTACTACAATAATCTAGACAAGGAAGGATGGTGGACTAGGACTGTATTAGTGGAGGTGATGGGTGAGAAGTGGCCAGATTCTGAATAGATTTGAAAGGTGGTGCAGAAAGATTCTGTTCCACTAAAATGGCCTTTGAAAAATCCCAGACCCCAAGACTGGAGGCTTATTCACTGCCTGTCCTGTATTGCTGAAAACTCTGTTATTCAACAAGATTCCAGAAGGCCCTGGATGCAGCATAATGATCCTAATACTCTACCACTTGGGTGGAACACACAACTCTGGGTCAAAGGTCAAGTCCAAAGGGCTCCCAAACTGTTCTCAACTCCAGAAAACTATCACCATGGATTTTCTAGCCAAACCTACCCTACCCGTAAAGCCATCATGGGTGGTGCTGGGTGCCTTTTGATCCTCTGCTCTGGACCCCTGATTGGCTGCAGCCACTCTACCTTCACTGGCTCCTCCATGAGCTGGCTCAACCAGTCACATCGGAATTCTGGGAAACACTGGTCACTATCCACCCTGTCCGTACCTCCTGTCCACTGCTCACCATCACAGAAATCATCAACCACTGAGCACATAGGGATATGGGTCACAGATGCAGTTAGGACAGAGTGTGGACAATATCTCAAAGGCACCATTATTCTGATAAGGATTTTTTAATTTGCCTGCAAACACTGGCAATCAACAATATGCATATCACTGAGAGGGAAGAGAAAATTGAAAGCTTGGCCCCACAGGCTGAAAGCACCCAGTTTGAAGTATCTGCTGGGAACAAAAGCACCCTGACATTTTTTGGTGCATACTTTTAATCCTCAGGATAAGGCCCTTTGCTTCATATTTGTGAACTGCCCCACTGCCCCACCCGCAGCTCCCGCCACGCCACGGCAAAGCCACCCAGCTGGAAACTGGAGAGCAGCACATGATTCTGAAGGCTCATTCCAAAGCCAGGAAAAACTGAGGATATTTTGTTTATGTTCAAAAAAATAAATGCAAAGAGATCAGCCCCACAGCCAAAGTCAGCGAGACTGGAGAACAAATTCCTGCCAACCTCCAGGTCTTGGCCCACCCATCAAGGGAAGAAGATGACCTGTGTTGGAATTCTGGATCCAAGACTCTCAAATTGTGTGCTCTTGGGCAAAATTCTTAACCCCCCAGGGCCTCAATTTTCTAATCTATAAAATAGGGACAATACCTACCTCACAGAGTTGTGGTAAGGACAGATATGTAAAAGTTGTCTGGCATAACTCCTGGAACATGTTGGGACTTGCTGGTTCTCTTCTCACGGCCACTTTTCTTTGTCAAGAGCCAGGCCTGTGGCATGAGGGTAGCTATGGGGTTCCAGCGACCCCTGGTGCCCTTAAGAAGAGCTCTCTGAGAAATTTTCCAGCTTTTACATGGCAATGCTGTCTTCTACTTTTTACTAAAAGGGTCTCCTGGGTACCTGGCATTTGATCCCAGTAGGACATGTTTCCTTGGCACTGAAGGGCACTAACTCCTACTAATTGTATATTCAGTAGCTACTTTAATTTCCAGAATCCCAAATTTCTTCATATTCCATTCCAAGTTATTTGAATCCCTTAGGTATGTAAACGGTTAGTACAGATCTTTGCTCCGCTCCCTCTTTCTGTTTTCATCCTTTCAACATCTCTTCTCTTCTTCATACTGCTCCCTTGTCCCTCACCTTGACTCTCTGTCTTTTTCCATCTCTTCTTTAGCTCTTTATCAGCTCCTCATCCAAAGATAATAATTATAGGGAGAGAGCCGTTAAAAGTGGCTTACTCAGACCCATGACCAGGCTTGGGGGAAAGCATTCCACTTCCTCTTTGCCTTGTCATACCAGCCCATCCCCAAACCCACTTTGCCATTCATTCATACTGGGCTGGGTAGTGGGATTACAAAGCAGATTGAGATGTGGCTGCTGCCCTCGGAGAACTCATAGTCTAGTTGGAGATACGCACAACTCCACGGTGTATGTGAAGACCTGGAGGGGGTGCGGAGGTGGGAAAGCATCTGCTTGCCTCTGAGGAGTTAAGGAAAGCTTTACAAAGGAGAGGAAACTTGAACTGGGCTTCGAAGTCTGAGTGATATTTTTCCAAATGGAGAGAGAGCCAAAGGGTATCCCAGGGGAACAGATAGCACAGAAGAGTGAAGGACAGTGTGTGTTTGGTGCTCTGAGTAGCCAAAGGGTAACATCTGGGAGATGGTCAGACAACGAATATTGAAAGGAATATCTGGAGCCAGATCATCAAGGGTCTGCCAGGCTGAAGGGAAGCTGGGCTGCAGCGGAGTTGGAATGCAAGGCTAAGGAATTTAGACTTAGTGACTGTTGGGAAGTGACATGATGAAAGGCATATTTTAAGAAGATAATTCTGGAAAGCAGAGAGACCAGAAGAAGAAAAAAGGCCAACTAGGAGACTGTTACAGTGGTCACTGCACAAGTTGAGGCGCTAAACTAGGGAGTTGACCATGGGAATGGAAATGAAGGGGCAGAGAATAGATAACACTGTGACCTACTTCCTCTAGCTCTGGCTTTTATCCTGGATTCTTCTTTCACCTTTCTCAACACTTTCTTCCTTAGCGATCTTATTGGATCTTGAGCCTAAACTCTCTCACTTCGATGTGGATTTATACCAAACCTGTATCTTGAGATATACCTCTCATCTGCCCCTGGGCCCAGATTCTAGCTGCTTTCTACACATTTCCAAGTAATCATCTTGTCAGCATGTTCAGAACTGTCATCATGATGCCTGTTACCTCAGCCCAAAGCCAGCTTGGTAGAATCATACCTCAGCTACATTATTGGCTTCTGCGGCCTAGCCCAGCAACTGAATGCTCATTTTATACCTTTCTAGGGCTCACATGATTTCCCAGTTCTAAACCACCAACTTATCGGTGAACTTAGAGAACTCAACATGTTTACACCTTGGAGATGACCTTCTTTCATTCACTCTCTGTCAAGTCCTCAGCAGTGGCCCTCAAATAAAGATGGGTCCTCCCACCCCCTGGAACTACTTGGAAATATGTAGAGGCATTTTTGGCTGCCACAATAACTCCAGGGTACTACTGGCATTTAGTGCCAGGGAGTCAGGAGGTTAAACATCCTGCAATGCACAGCAGAGTGCGACACTGCAAAGAATTGTCTCACCCCAAAAATACTCATAGCATTCTCATTGAGAAATACTGTGGACTGTAAGCAAAAAAAAAAAAAATTTTTTTTTTCTTTGTAAGCACAGTGAAGGGAGGGACTATGCCTATTTTGTTTTCTACTCTGTTATCAGCGTACAGCAGAGTGCACAGCACATAGAACGATGTGCAATAAATGTTTGTTAAATTAGAAAATTGACTCAGCTCTTCATTTAACCAACACCTATAGAACACTTTTTTTTTTTTTTATAAAACACTAGTCTTGGGAATAGAAAGATAAATAAGACTTGGGCAGTGCCTTTGTGCCTTGGCCAGCCTTAGCTGGGCAGGGGTAAAGGCAATCCTCAGATGGAGGCTAAAAGTCAAGAATGGCTCATCTTCCTTAATGACCATGGGACCCCTTCCTAGCAAGGAGAACTTACTACAAGTTAAATGCTGAATTGAAAATTCACTCATTCATTCACTCAACCAACACTTGAATAACATTTGAGGCTTCTCAAAAAACACTTTCCCAGACATTCTCTTGCTGGAGTTGGGCTGGTAGGAGAGGGCAGGGGGTGGGAGCGGAGTTGGGGCCTGAGAGGTTCCTGTCCAGCTCGGCTGGAGCAAACAGGCCCAATCAGACATCCCCTGGGACCAGGAGGTCTGGTGCGAATGGAAATATATGCCACATGGCCTGAATTGCAGGGGCCAGCCTCAGGCTCCCACAGCCTGGAACACTTCCAGATGGATTTATTTATAACTCCCAAACCAGAGGCAGCACTCAGCTCCTTTTCCTCACTCCCCTCCCCACAACTGGAGCAAGACTTGGCTGCCCCTTTCCACACCGGAAACCAGCAGGAGACAAGGAATGTACAGCACTGCTGCAGCCACAGCTGGAGCCTGGACTCCTGGTCACTGCCTGTCCTCTAGGTGGCAACAGTGGCTCATGGTGTGCCCAATGGAGTCTGGACAATCTCCATGGGCACTGAGACAAGGTAATCAACGGGCGCCTCTGTCAATTGAACACGACGCACCAAACGGACTTGCAAATCAACATTTAGGGTCAACCTACCTTCTATCATCTTTTCAGTGGGCTGCCCAGGGTGCCCAGAATTCCTGATAGTCCAAGAATAAGCTCAGAGTTATTTACTAAATTCCCAGCACAGAATGGGCGTTTAATAAACATTCAGTCTCTATCTAAACAAAGTAACTCAGAGTTTATGGACAAATTACCAGAGATCCCCAGGTGCAGCTCCCCTCAGCTTCAGCATCAACCTTAGAAAAACTTCCTTATTGAACAAAGGCTTTGGCACTTACCCCAGAGACTACCATGTCTACATCTCTAGCCATACTGCTTGGGTTCTCTAAGCCTCAGTTTCCTCATCTGTGATATGGGAGCAATACCATTTATCTCAAAAAGTTTTTATCAGGCATCTAATATTGAGCCAGGCATAAGGTACACACTCAATAAATGTTACATTTATAAAGCTTTACCATCTAGAGGTAGACTAATCTTTCAAGAAATTATTTATTCTTTTAATACTTACTGAGCATCGACGATGTACATAGACGCATACTACTACTTTGGGGAAAACAAAATAAATTCAAAATCATTTCTTTCCTTCAAAAGATTGTAATATAATTGGGAATTTAGGCAATAGTGAAATATTACAAAATTTCGGGTAACTCAAATGCCTGCAGGAATCAGGCAGGCACTATAAATGAGTGAAGGAGGCTGAAGTAAGGGAATAGCAAGTGAGGAGACTATGGTGAGCTGGAGAGCACATGCTCTATCTAAAGCGGAAGCTGCCACCTCAGTCCAGCTAACTATTATCCTGTGGAAATATAGATCCAGTAAGACCAGATTTTTCTGTTTTTCAATGGAAGCCAGGAATCCAAATTGTGTGGAAAGACTACTGATTATTACATGTTAGCAAATAATTAGAAACAAAAACAAACCATTATGCAGGCCGAGTAAAACATGTCTGTGGGCATTATTTGGTCCACAGGCCACCAGTTTGAGACCTCTCCATAATGGTAGGTGACAAAGTGTCAAAATATGTGTTATTGACAATAGGTTCTAGAGGTGCTCAGAGGAAGATGTTGAGTTCCTTGGGCTGGTATGATCTGGAAAGCTTGCCCCAAGGAAGTAGAATTCAGACTGGGCCCAAAGTATGGGTGTGAATTTGATGGGCAGAAGGGAGGGACAACAAACTTTTCGCAAGTGGCAAAAAGATTTTTGGTCAGGGTAGATGGTAGAAACCAGAATGTTGTAGCCAAGTTTCAGAGATAGTGAAGCAGCGTGTCTGGCTGTTACGAAGTTTCCTGGGGGGCAACTTCTGGCCATTGAGTTGGTCTTAATGGAGGAGCTTTATCATGACCAAACTCAGGGAGCTCAGCGTGGAGGAAACAGGGGATGTTTGGAAACAAGACCAGCCCTACTACTTAGAGAATCTAATTCTGAAAAGCCAGCCAGAGAGGGTTATTAAACACAGACAAATAGATGCTCATCAGCAGAAGTGGAGAAGGGGCATTTTAGTTAAGTCCAGGGACTTAAAAAAAAAAAGAATAAAGTGATGTACAAATCTGTAAGAAGATCAAACGAATAATGCATGATCCTGGCTGCTGACTAGAAATGTGTCCAGAAGGTGGGAATAGGTAAACCACAATATAATGGAATCCACCATATTGGAAAGGAGGACTTGGTACCATACAAGCATTGGGGAAAGAAAGACATGAACAAGAGCTTTTTTAAAAACAAAAAACAAAAGCAATTCACAAAAATCCTGGAAACAACTTTTAAAACACATTAGGAAGAGCATAGGTAAAATATATGTCAAAGATTAAAAGACCCAGAGATTAGAAACCATTCCTCTATAGGGTTCTCTGGCAGGGTAGAAGAGCTACTGAAGGAAAGAAGGCCTCGTATCAGGGCTTTGAACAAGTTCTGCCCAGTTAAGTCATGGCCAAGGAAGTGAAACCGGAACAGACCTGAATTTTTAAAATTTGGGAGAACCTGCCTCATATTTGAAAACAGAGAACACGGGGCAGTGTGGTATGCAGGTGTCAGGGAGAATTATGCAGGCCATACAAGGAATTATAAAAAACTACTAAAATGAGAGGGAAGTGGTGAAGGGTCAGAGAAAAAGCACAATCGTGGTAGACAGAGTAACGGTCCCTCAAAGATGTCCATGTCCTAATCCTCAGAACCTGTGAATATGTTTTGTTACAAGGCAAGGGGGAATAAGGTTTGCAGATGAAATTAAGTTTGCTAGTCATCTGACCTTGAAATGGCGATATTTTCCTGGATTACCCAGTTGAGCCCAAGGTAATCATAAGGGTTCCGATAAGTGAAAGAGGTAGACAAGAGAGTCAGAGAAAGAGATGTGATGGTGGGCACAGAGTCAGAGTGAAGAGATGTGAGAAAGACTGGACCAGCCATTGCTGGCTTTGAGCATGGAAGAGGGCCTAGTCAAGGAATGCAGGTGGCCTCTAGAAGCTAGAAAAGGCAAGGAAATGGATTCTTCCCTAGAGTCTCCAAGAAGCACACTTTGATTTTAGCCCAGGGGCACCCATGCCAGACATCTGATCTTTAGAACTGTAAGATAACAAATTTGTGTAGCTTTAAGTCACTAAATTTGTGGTAATTTGTTATAACAGCAATAGGGAAATAATACAACTAGCTTTGGAGCCAGACGGATCTAAAGTTTAATCCTGGCTCCACTATATACCAATTACTTTGCTTTACTCTAGTCACTTAACCTCTCTGAGCCGCAATTTCCTCATCTGTAAAATACAGACGATCATGTCTATGCTTCACAGAGTTGAGGTGAAGAGCAAATGAGATGATGGCATAGAGAAGGTGGCTCGGCGACGTTCTTTTCTTTCCTTCAATTCATTTGATGAAATAGTAACTAATACTGAAGACCAGTGGTGTTCTAGCAAATATTTAACAACTGGCTCTCCAAAAAAAAAAAAAAGGCATAAACATACATAAGTTTATTATAAATTTACTTACGTAAGGAATGTGTAGCATATAATGTACATGATAAAATACATAATACTCTTTATTGTAAATTCCACATAGCCAATTGATTCTCACAGAATTCTTGCATTAATTTTTGCTGAACTCTTGTATTCATAGACTACCTATGGTTGCAACAGAAGAGTGAGTATAGTTTCTACATGAATGGCGGTTGATCTTTTTGTTTATGTTATAAGTAAAGAGAAAGCGAAATACTGAAGAAGTGTTGGCACTTAACTAGTTTGTCAACGATGTCAGTCATTTTGCTGAATCAGATGATAGCTTCTGAATACTGGAAGCGTATTTCTTCAACTTTTTTTGTGCTATTCATAAAGTAACAGCTATAGACACAACACACTTTTAAGTTTAACGTGCATTAATAATGTTTTCTCCATCCCTTCTTAAATCTAGAGTACAATGAACAAAACAACAAACCAAGCCCTGATTTGTCGGCAGATTTCCATGGGGTAAATACTACCGCCATGGCCAATTTTAAGCTACCAGCATAGCGTCACTAAACATAGAGCGGGAAAAGATGCACAGCAGCACATCATACAGGAGCTTAGATAATAGTAAAAGAATCAGGAGGTGGTGAGTTTTGAGTATTTATTACCTTTGTTCTTAATATAACTTATTTGGGTTTATATAATTTAATATTTTTGTTTAATGGTGAATTTTATTTTGAGATAATTTTAGTCTTGCAGAAGAGTTGCAAAAACAGCACAGAGAATTCTTTATAGCCTTTACCTTATGTTGACTTCTTACATAGTTATAAACTATTTCTCAAAACTAAGAAATTAACCTTGGTACAACATTATTAACTAAAGTACATCTCTTATTTGGATTTCACCAGTTTTTCCACTAACGTCCTTTTTCTGTTCCAGGATACAATCCAGGATTCCACATTGCATTAAGTTGGTCATTTATTGTGTAGAATATCCCTCAATTTCAATTTGTCTGATCTTTCCCATATGATTTAATTTTTAATGATGGCTATGTTTAACAACAGCTTGCAAATTTCCTAAATATTTAATGATTGGCTCTCATAAGCCAGTATAAGCTGGCTCCTACATACCACTACATAGGATACTCTAAGCAAAAATTGATCATTCATTCATTTGTTCATTCATTCCACAAGTATTTATTGAGCACCCTCTAGGGCCTAGTGCTGGAGAGATAGAGATGACCAAAAAACAGTCCTTGCCACTTAGAAAATCACAGGTTAGCAGAGGGGACAGAGCAGACAATACTCATAGAGAGGTCAGGGCTATGATAAGGGCTATGGAATGTGTTGGAGCACTCAGAGGTGGGAGGGACCAATCATGTCTGGGGAGGTCAAGGAAGACTTCACAGAGGAATGTAAAGGATGAGCAAGAGTTCCCCAGGTAGGACACAAAGCTGAGGGAGGCTTCTGATGGAAGACAATACAAGAGTTGAGTCCTGATGCACCAGTGGAAATTAGGCAGTTGGTTGAGGAAGCAGAAGCAACAACAGGCACTTGTATTTTCCTTCATTTGATAAGCATTCGTTAGGCTTCAATTGTGTAGTGAGTTCAGGAGATGCCCAAAAATGTAATGAATAAGGGTACTCAGCTGTGACAAGAGCTGTGATATATCAAGATGGTGCCTGGGCTGTCTTGAAGGATGGGGCAGTGTTTCCATGTGTGAAGGTGGGGTCATGAGTGGGCAGGGGGCATGAAAGCACTAAATATAGAAGGCAGTGGAGGGGACCCCACAGCCAGACACCTTTTCCCTGAGAGTGCAAAAGGACCTCGGTGTAAAGCTGGAGGGCCGCTAACTAGCATTGAACTTGACATAACCAACAGCTTTTGCCAGAGGACAACTGACAGAGGAACCTTCTTGTGCAGGTGCTGTAGGTTCACAGCCTCCTCTCCAACCCCTCACACATAGTGACTCCCATCTGCAGACCCCCAGGAGCTACACTTAGCAACTGACCACTTCCTTGGGCAAAAGGCATATAAATGCCCCTAGCAGGTGGTAGTGTTAACATTGCATCAAGGACCCATTCCCACTGACCTGGGCCTGAGACCCCCTAGAACTGCTCCAATGTTACCTCCTCAGAGGCCTTCTCTGACCACCCAATCTAAAGTAGCTCCCCTACACCTCAGCCACTCTCTATCCCAACATACCTGTTTATTTTCTTCATAGCACTTTTTATTATCTGAAATTACCTTGATTATTTAAATCTTCATTTCTTTTTGTCTGTCTCCTCCCACTAGAATTTCAGCTTCATAAAGGTAGAATCCCTGTCTGTCTTGTCATCAGCATATTCCCAGCTCTCAACTCAGGGGGTATTTGTGGAATAGATGAGTGAATGAATGAATGAGTGAATGGATGGATGAATGAATGCATGGATGGATGATATTACTCAGATTTGATGGCTGCATTCCTAACCCTCTGGGGCCCAAACCGTCTCCCTCAATCTTATTCCCGATGCCTATTCCTTCATGCCTTGACTCAGAGCTTGAACCTTACATGCGGGAACAACATTGACACACACAAATTTAGAGTGTTCCTCTTGGAACTGTTGTGAGAATTCAAAAGATAACAACAGGTTACATTTGTTATACTACGAGTACAGTTCCTGTGCTAAGCATTTTATATATATTCAATAATATTTGTTGAGTTTCTACTATGTGCCAGGCACTGTTTGAGCACTGAGGATGTAGCAGAGAATAAGAGAGACAAAAATTCCTGCTTTTAGGAAGTTTAAATATTAGCTCATTTAATCTGACAATAACCTTAAGGTGTCGACCCTGTGATTATTCCCATTTTAAATATGAGGAAAGTGAGGGACAGAAGCTAAGTAATTTGCCCAAAATCACACAACTATGGAAGGGCAGAGCCAGGTAGTCTGGCCCCTGAGTCTGTGTTCTTCATCACTATGATACCCTGTCTCCTGAAGAGCTAATGTACAAGGAAATGCTTGGCAAACATTCAATGTCTGACAAATTCCAGTTCTTATTTTTGGTGGGAGCATGATGTGGTGTGAGGACAAAAAAGAGACTGAGCCAGGGAGTTCAGAGGATGCATGGAGGGCAGCTGTCCCAGAGGTGGCTTCTGGCATATCTTTGGGCAGGACAGCACTAGTTGTGCTTTCTTCTGGGGTCCCGCTACCAGAGTTAGCAGGCTTATGTGGAGTAAGGCTACATTAAGGAGGCTTCAAGGCCTCCCCACTGGCATGTTCTTAGCTCTTTGTCTTGTTTTCCTTTCCTAGAGTCCTGTCCTAGTCCCCCTTCCACCAAGTTGTTGCCCTTACAGTGGTCCTATCCTGCCCCCCCAACCATAGTCCTCATATTTAGCTTCCAAGCCCGGCCCTAGAGGAGAAAAGAAAATCTGTGGAAGGCCCACTGGGCTTTTTTGGTTTTCTGTTTCCACTGGAATAAAGGACAGCTCACAAAGTGCACTCTGATCCTTGGAATGAGAAAGGAAAATAGTTTATCTCATGGAGTAACCCGCACATACTGCCCTCATCCCTCACGGTCACAGCCTCTCAGAACACCCAGCATTCCTGGCAGGGCTAGGCAAGGAAGGCACCTCCCTTCTGCTCAGCCCACAGGAAGCCAGTGGGATAGCGATGACTTCAATCTGCGCTGTCCTGTTTCCCACTCCTTGGGCTCCACCTGTGGTCCAGATGGAGCTGAAGGAAGAAAGAAGCATCCTCTTTTCTGCCTCTCCCACAGCTCCAACCAAAAATGAGCCCTTCACCCTTAGCCAGCAGATTTCCAAGTGCTCCCTGTAGGAGGAAAAGTTGTGTGGTACCTTGGCAAATTCCTTAGCCCCTCTAAGACTCAGTGTTCTCCTCTGAAAAATGGGCCTAATAATGCCCACCTCATATGGCTATTGTGAGGATTAAAATTTAAAATGGCAAATGCTTGATAAGCACTAGGCCCCAACTAGACTAGGTATGAGTTTGGTCTATGAGAGTAGATGGGTTGCCCTAGAGATAGGCCCACCTGAGTGGCAGGTGTGGTAAAGGTTTTTGTTCTGGAAAGTGGGGTGTGACATCATCCCACCATTTGTTTCTCTTGGTTTGGCTTGTCTTGACCCCCAATTACTCAAAAGATAGAGAACAGCAGCTCCAGAATCCCCTCAGTGGCTCCCACCTCAGCAGGTGATTATATTTTAGGAAGAAGTCTTGCTGTGTAATAATGAAAGGGCCCTTGAATGAATATGAGTGTCAGGCATGGGTCTGTAACCAAGAATCCAGCCTGATCTCCTAGGTTCACTATGTACAGGAAGGGCACTGGGGTAGCTGAGTGTCCCAGAAACAGTACATCTCAGTGCATGGACTTCCATGTCTTCCTCAGGAATATTGCAGGCTAACTACAGAAAGCATGGAAGGTTTCAGACTCTGAAGTGCTGCCAGAGACATAGGCCCAGCTGGCTAGGTGGAAATTAAGGTGAAATCCATTCACTCTCCTCCCATCTAGCTGGCACTGGGGGCCTCTGCTCTCATCTCTCATGCTTGCTCAACGTCACTGCCAGAACATCCTGGTTTCAACCTGTGTGGAGCAATTCCACATACTACAGCTATCACTAGGTCCCCAATCATGTCACAAATGTGTACATAACACACAGCACACCTATATCGTATTTTCACACAAATAACACGCTCCTACGTTTGTTTGCCAACCTTGCCCTCCCCCTGTGAGGTATTTTCATAAGAGGGCTATGTTAATTCTTTTTTACAGCAACATGTAAAAAAAAATTGATATAGCGGCACTTACGAAAATACCTCCTGGGGGGAGGGATGGTTGGCAAACAAATGTAGAAGGTGCAGGTTGTTTGTAAAAATTGGGTAGGCACACCAACCGCCATGTCATGTTCCCCCTGTGTTCAGCCAACCCGTGCCCAGCCAGCCACCATCACCCTTCAGTGGCTCCCCTGTCATATAATGCTATAACGAGGTATACCCTCTACCCCTTGCAGACCCACCAGTCTTAAGTGTCTCACCCAATGCCTTGCTTGACATGAACGGGTTAGTTGCAGTCACGAAAAGGAACCAACAACAGATAGAAATCTAAAACTGTTTCTCTAGGTCTTTGAAATGTGTCCCATAAAGTTTCTGTGGAAAGTTTACCTTCTCTTCCTATATGACTTTGACAAGCAGTACTAGAGATTTATCTCCTTGAGTTCATAAGCAGCTGAGTAGAAAAGGGTGGAAACAGGGAGGCAAAAACACACAGAGTGAATAGCTTTCACCCCAGGAAGCACCCTAGGGTTGTTCTGGGCACATTAAGTAGTTGAGACAGAAATATTCTTTCTTCTCCCCTTTAGCCTCCCTCGCCCCCCGCCAGACCCCATCCCAGATGCCTACAACTGCTACAGATAGGGTGGATTTGTCACCATGTGTTCCCTCACTAAAATGCCCCTCTGTGTCTTCCACATTGAGTTTGGGGGCAGCCAGGCTATATGTACACCCAATGACTGCAGCCCTTTGGCGCCAAGAGCCATCAGCAATTCTACTTTACTTGGTCACTGTGCACCCACACCACCCTTCTGCCCAGCTCTCAGTACCTTTCACCCAGATGCCGTCCAAATATATGGGGCTCAACTGCTGTCCAGGCTGGGCAAGTGCTTTCCAGCAGCTGCTGTATTTGTCTAGCATCTCCTAGTGATTTGTGCCTTGCCAGCCTGTGGCTAGGCAGATTTGCAGCTCATGTGACCTTGGAACCAGCTACTGCACAGAAGCCCAGCGGTGAGAATGACTTTCTCTGCTCACCCTGTGCTTCTCTATGGAGTTTGGATGCACACTGGGCCACCGAAAGAATGCAAGGCAGAGAGAGAGCAAGAGCAAGAGAGAGTAATGCTTTCTAGCACACACTCCTCATTCAGTAGTTTGTCCTGGAAAGGACCCTGCCAGGCAACTTGGGCTAAATTCATCCATTATGCCTCCAACCAATGCCCTCTGTGTATGCCCAGCTGACTGCCAATGGGCATGCTGTGCTTGGTCCTTTAGAGACTATAAATGGGCACCATTTGTGCTGGGATATGTAAAGACAATCACTTTGAATGGAATAACATCTCCCTATGCAGCTGACTGCCAAAGTTAGAAGTACTAAGGACACACACCACTGTTCTTTGGCAGCATGTTTTGGGAGGGCTAAGCCAGTCAGGCCTGGTTGCTGTATATTAGATGACATTGAAAATCACTTAAGCAAAGCACTTGCGATTTTAATTTCAAAGCAGGTCAAGCAGATAATCTGCCATGCCAGAGCTGAAAGGTGCTTAAATACTACGGAATCCAAAAGTCACAAATGTAAGTGCCTTTAGGCACTGGGCAGCTAATGGAAATGAGGGAGGTGAGGAGGTGTAAGGAAATGGGGGAGGGGTGGAGAACTAAGTCATGCATGCCTTACATAAAGGCATTTAAAATCATTTTAATGTGCCAACCAACAAAACATGCCTGCAGGCCATTGGTGTCTAAAAGCTATAAGTCTGGGACCTCTGTTGGAGACACGAAGCTCAGAAAGGGGAAAAGACTTATCTAAGGTCGGCACTGGGTTGGGAAGGTCATCCAACTGTCAATGACAGAGGTCCTGCACAACTATTTGGCAAAATGAGTCTTGTGGTATCTTCATAATGCTTGTTCCTTCATTCCTTCAACAAACAAGTCTTGATCCCTACAATGTCCTAGGCACTCTCCTGTGCTGTCAGGGCCCCATGAGTGAACCAGACATGTTCTCTATCTTCAAGAAGTTCTTAGTTCACTACGGAAGCAGGAAGAGCGGAGCCTGGGAATTTAGGTTGAGAGCAGATAGGGTAGGGCCTTGAATACCAAACTAAGGCATTCAGATTTTATGCTGTAAGTAGCAGAGGAGCCTTAGAAAATTCTGAGCAGAACTCAGAAAGTTGTTTTGTAGGAAGATTCATCCAGCAGTGGTGACAGGATGGACTGGGGCCAGGCTGATAGTGGGGTGGGAGGTGTAATTGGAGGCACATAGAGCAGGTGAAGAAACCAATAGTCTAGGTCTGAGGTAATGAGGTCAAGAGTCACTAAGAAGAGAGAGAAAAGGATGAGTGTGTAAGGCACTGAAAATAAATAGGTTGGGCTTCTAGGGATGTGTGCTTGTGTATGTTATGTGTGTGTGTACATGTGTCAGGAGATTAGTGAAGATGAGTGTGTCAGCAGATGACTGGGATGAAGGAGATGGGTTGGTAGGAGGCAAGAAGAGGGAAGAATCAAGATGATGCCAAGGAGCCAACAGAAAGGGAGAACCCAGAAGAAGCTGAGTTAGGGTAAAAGTGCAAGTATTCCCCAGAGAGCTGAGTGGGTGGAGATGTTCACATATGACAGCAGCCTAAGACCAATAGAAAGAATCTGGGATTGTCTGTTTTATGTAACTGTAGCCTCTCCTTCCTCAGCATGGAAAATTGAGCTTTGGCCTTGTGACCTCTTGACTCTTCCACATGCCTGGAAGTGACCCCTGGGGAAATCCCATTTGGTGTCTCTGGCTGAAATGGTCCAACATTTTGACAAATACTAATCAAATAAATAATTAAAATACATCTTCCACCCCCATCCTCTTTCTGTCCCCCACTCCTAAACAGCTCTGTGGGAAAGTCAATTTGGGAATTTCCCACATGTGTCTCTGACCACAATGCCAGAGCAATGGTCTGAGTCAGCTACAACCTTCAAAATTCTGTATTTGCTTCTCATATCAAAGGCAGCATCTTGGCTGGGAGAGCGCTTATGATTCAGTGAAATTATTCCCAGTGTTAGGTCAGGGGCCACGTGGGGGCTCTGTGCTGGCTTCCAAATGCCTGAGCCACCAGGTGAAGACAGGCCTGTGGGGCATGCGACGAAACCATCAAACCAACCAGATGATCCACTTCCCACCCACCCCACAGGGATGATCCATTTGCCTTCAGTTCCCTATCAAATTGCCTTTTGTTTTTCCTTCTGGGAAGAGAGTGAAGCATCAGTGAAGGAGCCAGACCACTGTGGGGTTCCAAAAAATAGTTGAAGACTTCCAGTCCAAGCCTCGGCCAAGGAAAGGGCTTGAAAAGCTGCAGATGCAACTTAAGCTGAAGGATGCATGGGACCCTGGGAAAAGAGTAGGGGCTTTGGACCAACTAATTTTGGTTCAGATCTCAGCTTGACCCCTTACCAGATGAGTGATCTAGTGAGTTATCCCGTGTTTAAAATTTCAGTTGTGATACTTCCCTCTCAGGGTTACTCTGAGGATTAAATATGATGTTACATGCACAGTTCCTGGCACATAATTAATGTTCGATCAAAGTTAATTTCATCTCTCACATCTTCCGCTTTTTGTAAAATTGTACTTTAGATGAAGGCAAATTGGTTTCTCATTAAACAATTAATACACATGTTGTTTTGTGACATTGGTTGCCAATCCCACGACATGTCGACATTCTCCCCTTCTCAACCTTGGGTTCCCTATTACCAGCTTTCCCTGTCCTTTCCTGCCTTCTCATTCTTGCCC
This sequence comes from Loxodonta africana, assembly GCF_030014295.1. Classification (NCBI taxonomy): domain Eukaryota; kingdom Metazoa; phylum Chordata; class Mammalia; order Proboscidea; family Elephantidae; genus Loxodonta; species Loxodonta africana. The sequence goes on along the minus strand of NC_087369.1, from coordinate 81,534,386 downwards.
CTGGGCTGGTGTGGCCATTTAGTCTTGTTTTGTTTTATGGGCCTGTCTAATCTATGGCTGAAGGGTGAACCTCAGGGGCGACTTCAGTACTGAATTAAAAGAGTGTCTGGGGGCCATACTCTTGGAGTTTCTCCAGTCTATGTCTGACCAGTAAATATGGTCTTTTTTTCCCCCGTAAATCACAATTATTGTTTTATTCTGTCATTATATATTTTATTACTCTATTTTACTTGACTTCTATCATTTCACTGACAGCTTTGTCTGCACGTCTTTCCCTACCCGAGATCCTTTTCTAATTCAAAGCTCCCTGTTGCTCTCAGTTTCATAAAAGTGAAGGTGTCATGAAGTATTTGCCATTGAAACCCAAATTCTTAGCATCCTTGCAGACGGCTCCTTTGTAAGAACAGGCCAAAGATATGGGGAAAAAGGAGAGTCCAGTGTGGGAGTGTGCGTTGCATGTTTAAGTGTATTTGAGGCAGAAGTGGGAGGTGTTAAAATCTTGGATAACCAGTTGTTTTGAGTCCATTCTGACTTGTTACGACCCATGTGTGTCAGAGTAGAACTGTGCTCCATAGGGTTTTCTTTTTTTAAAATTGTACTTTAGATGAAGGTTTACAGAACAAATTAGTTTCTTATCATTTAGTACACACATTGTTCTATGACATTGGTTAACATCCCCACTGCATGACAACACTCTCCGTTCTCAACTCTGGGTTCCCCATTACAAGCTTTCTGGTTCTCTCCTGCCTTCCAGTCCCTGCCCCAGGGCTGGTGCGCCACTTTAGTCTTGTTTTCTTCCATGAGCCTACTCAATCTTTGGCTGAAGGGTGAACCTCAGGAGTGACCTCATTACTGAACTGAAAGGCATCATACTCTCAGGGTTTCTCCAGTCTCTGTCAGGCCAGCAAGTCTGGTTTTTCTTTTTGAGTTAGAATTTTTTTCTACATTTTTCTCCAGGTCTGTCTGGGACCTTCTATTGTGATCCCTGTCAGAGCAGTCAGTGGTGGTAGCCGGGCACCATCTCGTTGTACTGGACTCAGTCTAGTCGAGGCCGTGGTAGATGTGGTCCATTAGTCCTTTGGACTAATCTTTCCCTCGTGTCTTTAGATTTCTTCATTCTTCCTTTCTCCTGAAAGGGTGAGACCAGTGGAGTATCCTAGTTGGTAGCTCACAGACTTTTAAGACCCCAGACGCTACTCAAGTACGGTCTATTCTTGTGAGTTAAAATTTCATTCTACGTTTTTCTCCAGCTCTGTCTGGGACCCTTTATCGTGATCCCTGTCAGAGCAGTCAATGGTAGCAGCCAGGCACCATCTAGTTGTGCTGGACTCAGTCTGGTGGAGGCTGTGGCAGTTGTGGTCCATTAGTCCTTTGGACTAATCTTTCCCTTGTGTCTTTGGTTTTCTTTATTCTCCCTTGCTCCAGATGGGGTGAGACCAGTGGAGTATCTTAGACGGCCACTCACAGGCTTTTAAGAACCTAGATGCTACTCACCAAAGAAAGATGTAGAATATTTTCTTTATAAACTGTGTTATGCCAATTGAGCTAGATGTTCCCCAAGACGGTGGTCCCCAGCTCTCAGCCCAATAATTTAGTCCCTCAGAGAGTTTGTATGTGTCTATGGAGCTTCCATGATCTTGCCTTGGTCAAGTTGTGCTGACTTCCTCAGTATTGTGTACTGTCTTACCCTTTCCCCTTCTGCATTTTAAAAAAACAAGATATTTTTCAATAAATAGTATTGTACCAGAACACCACCTGGTGAGAGGGGTGGGATGAGGAGGAGAGCTGACGGGAAGGTAGGGGTGCCAATACCTTATCTTACCAAGTGGCAGTTCAAAAGATGCAGCCTATAATTGATGAAACAAAACATAAATTGCATAAATTACAGGAGTAACCAATAATAAAAAAGTTTTTAAATTGGTGACATAGCTGTATAATGGTGATAAATCTTCAACTAGCTTAGCAGGAAGTCAACAAATAATTTTCAAAACTTGATGAACCCAGGAATAGAAACACAAGTGCTTTATTTAGAGAAATCAGGGTAAATACCAGAAGGAAAGAAATAAAATTGGTTGCCTCTCAGAACAGGGACTGGGGGTTGGAGTTTCCTGCAGGGTATTATTATTTGGGTTATTATCCTTTTTTATTGTTGAATTTTAAGAGCTATTTATATAGTCTAGATAGTCCGTTATCAGATATATGATTTGCATACATCTTCTCCCATTCTGTGGGTTTTCATTTTCTTGATAGTGTCTTTTGAAGCACTAAAGTTTTAATTTTGATGAAATTCAATTAATCAGTTTACTCTTTATGGATCACGCTTTTGGCGTCATGTCTAAGAAACCCTTGCCTAATCATAGGTCATGAAGATGTACCCATACGTTTTCTTCTAAGAGTTTTATAGCTTCAACTCTTAGATTTAGGTATTTGATCCATTTTCAGTTAACGTTTATATGTGGGGTGAGGTAGGGGTCCAACTTCATTCTTTTGCATGTGGATTCTCCTTTTTTCTTTCCAGGAGCAATACCCTTCTTAAGGACCAGGTCTAGGCTGAATTGTGACTCATAATAATTACAGATATCATTGATTAGGTCTCTATTAGTCACTCGCATATACTGCTTCTTATTTTTGCAGCAACTCTATTTAGGGCAGAGCTTTGTACTATGCTCATTTTACAATTGATCAAAGTCAGGCAGATTAACTTGCTCCATGTTACGCAATTGGTAACAGGCAGAGCCACCAGGTCCACCTGTCTCCAAAACCCAGATTCACAGTGCTGCACCAGGTTGCAGAAATAGGTGTCATTTCTGCTCATTGCCTCCTTCTTCTTCTTTTGTCTTCTCCCATCCCCGCACACTGTCCGGCCTGTAATAAGTGCTTGAGACATGTTGGTTGAATGACCAGATAAGCACAGGCTGTTGTTGGCAACAGCTGACATTGTTCGACAGGGTGTGATTTCCCAGGGTAGGGTAAAAGATGCCAAGGCCAGGGACAACCTAACAGAAATATGAACAGTAACCTTGACATTGAATGCACCGACAGCTTCTGGTCTGATGTAGGGGTGCTGTTCCACTTCTCCAAGGCTGCGCCAAAGTGTATAGCTTGGAAATCTCTTTCTTCTAGCCCCATGCAAATAGCTGTTAAGGACCTGTGGTGGATTGTTGGGCCTGGCAATATGTGGGGGTTTACTTGAGAAGCTGGTCTTGGTACTAAATGAAGACCCCATGTCTGGGGTTGGATCTAAACCACCCAAGGGCAGGGCCTGGCAGGGCCAAGGGAAAGATCTGACACCTGTTCAAGATTCCCTTGTAAAAGAGAGCACTCTAATCAGGGACTGAGTATGCACAAACACTTGAGAATTGGCTAGTTGAAGAAAATCTAAAATTAAAGTTTAAGAAATGCCTAAAGATTTCTTAGTTTATTTTCTACCAGTAATAATAATGGCCACTTAAATTAGGATTTCTTGTGTGCCAGGTTGTTCTAAACACTTTACATGTATTAATTTATGTAATCCTCATAACAACCCCTGATGTGGGTACAATTATTATCTCTATTCTACACACCAGAAAATTGAGGCAAAGAGAGGTTAGGTAACTTGCCCATGGTCATGCAGAGAGTAAGTGGCAAAGCTGGAATCTGAACCCAGGCCACCTGGCTCCAGAATCTGTGTGCACCTACCTATACTATTAGGCTGTACAAATACAAAAAAAAAATTGAGGGAGGTGGGAGAAAGGATGGTGGTCAACTTCTTCTGGAAAGTTATATTAAGATTTCAGAAACTTTAATCATCCTCCTTGTACGATGCCTAGAGCACTTTGAAAAGTCTTTGAATATCTATAAATAAAAGGCCATGCCATGATTAGAACTGTGGTTTTAGTTATCGAAACAGGTTAAGAAAGAAAGGCCAGCTAACCCAAAAGCTTCTAATGACACCTAGTGTGGGCACACTTACTCTGGAAGGCCAAATGCTAGCTAATGTTAATAAAAAGTGAGCAAGGCACTCTGCTAAGAGCTTTCATGCACTATTATATTTAATCATTACAACAATCCCTTGAGGTAGGTACTGTTATTATCCCCCGTTTTACAGATGAGAAAAGTGAGGCATAACTCTTCAAAGATTACACAGATTATAAGTGGCAATACTGAGATTTGAACATGGACAGTTGTCTCCTGTTCTTGTCAAAGACTATAAGGGAGGGCTTAACCACACCTGCAAAAGGAGCCCGATAACATTATCCCATTGTCCTCAAGCAACAGGCCTATTCTTTTCTTTTTTTTATACTTTATTTTTGTTGTTGTTGTTGAGAATATGCACAACAGAACATACACCAATTCAACCATTTCTACATGCACAACAGAGTGACATTGATTACATTCTTCGAGTTGTGCAACCATTCTCATCCTCTTTTTCTGAGTTATTCCTCCCCATTAACATAAACTAACCACCCCCCAAGGTTTCTATGTAATCTTTTGAGTTTCTCCTGTCAATTTGAGCCCATATAGATAGATCTTAAAAGAGTACAATGCTCAAGTTAGACGTTCTTTGCTAGTTAAGCTAAATTATTGTTTGGTTTTAAGAAGACTTTAGGGGATATTTTTGGTTTAAGGTTTAAAGATTATCTCAGGGCAATAGTTTCAGGGGTTTCATCCAGCCTCCATAGCTCCAGAATGTTTGAATTCCATGAGAATTTGAAATTCTGTTCTGTATTTTACCCATTTTCATCAGAATTCTTCTATGGAATCTTTGATCAAAATGTTCAGTAGTGGTAGCCAGGCACCATCTAGTTCTTCTGGTCTCATGGCAAAGGAGGGAGTTGTTCATGGAGGCAATTAGCCACACATTCCATTCCCTCCTCCTATTCCTGACTCTCCTGGTTCCTCTGTTGTTTCAGGTCTTTTCTTGTTTTGTAACTTGTTTTAAATCTAGTTTTAAAATCCCTTTGCATTGACTTCATCAGTTTTCACAAGCCCCAGCATATTCTGGCCTTAAGCCATCCTGATACCATTATCACACAGTTGTACCATTTTTTTCAACTGATTTTTCATACAGAAAAATATCTTTGATTTTCCAGGAGAAGTTAATCTTGTCTTCCTGGCCCTGTGTGTGTCTTCTTCTCTATGGCATAGTGGAAAGACAACAGACTTTAGTGTCGACAGATCTGATCTCAAATCCTCTTACCCTGCTTCCAGGCTATGAGGCTGTCTTAGTTCCCTAGTGCTGCTGTAACAGAAATACCACAAGTGGATGGCTTTAACAAACAGAAATTTATTCTTTCACAGTTTAGGAGGCTGAAAGCCTGAATTCAGTGTGCCAACTCTAGGAGAAAGCTTTCTGTCTCTGTCAGCTCTGGGGGAAGGTACTTGTCTCTTTTCAACGTCTGTGGGTTTGACCTTCCTTGGAGATCTCCATGTGTCTTGGCATCAGTTTTCCCCTGAGCCTAGGACGTTCTCACTGCAGGGACTCCAAGTCCAAAGGACACACTCCACTCCCAGCTCTTCTTTCTTGGTGGTAGTGAGATCTGCCTCTCTCTGCTCGTTTCTCTCTCCTTTTATCTCTTGTACGATAAAAGGTGATGCAGGCCCCACAGGGAAACTCCCTTTACATCGGATCAGGGCTATGACCTGGGTAAGGGTGTTGCATCTTACCCTAATCCTGCCTCATTAACATAACAAACATAATCTAAGTCTCTTTAACATGATCTAATCCTGTCTCGTTAACATAATAGGCAGCTGACTCCCAAATGGAACCATAACCACAGGCATAGAGGCTAGGATTTACAACACATCACAAAATGGAAGACAATCAGATCATAAAATAGAGGACAACCACACAATACTGGGAATCATGGCCTAGCCAAGTTGGCACTCATATAGGGGGGACACAATTCAATCTAAGATAGAGGCCTTGGGCAAGCCACTTTGCCTGAGTTTGCTCATCTGTAGAATGATGATAATCATAGCACCTGATTCACAGGTTGTTGGGAAGATAAAAGTGATAATACAATGAGAACCCTTTTCTCCTCCCTGTAACCACCTTCCTGGTCCTCCAATGTCGTGTACATACTGAATTCTGTGCTGCCCCAGCCTCCAGGAGAGAAAGCAAAATGAATAAGACTGGAAAACATGTTTGGGGAATGAAAAGAAGTCTAATGCGGCTGATGCATGGCGTTAGAGAAGGAAGTAAAAGAGCTGTGGCCAGAACAAGAGGGTCTTGAATGCCTAGATGAAGGGCCTAAACTATATTTGAGAGGTAATAGGGAGCCTTTGAAGGTATTTACACAAGGGAATGACACAATCATAATTAATATTTATTGAGCGTGTATTACAGGATAGGCACAGTTTCTTACTGGATCTTCACCACAGGCCAATGAGGAAGGCACTCGGTTTTTCCTGTTTTGCAGATGGGGAAACTGAGACTCAGAAAGTTGAATTCCCTTGTCCAAGATCACACATCTTATAACGGGAAGACGTGGGACTACATCTATGCAGCGGACTCCAGAGCCAACCCCCTTGACCACAGGCTCTGTTATTTTTAGGCAACTAAATCAAGCATGGATGTGCATAGTTGACTGCAGGAAAAGAGCATAAAGCAGAGAGATGAGTTAGGAGGCCATTGCAATCAATCAGGTGACAAGGCTTAAAGGTAGCGATCTTATTGGGACCAGTGAAATAAATGGGGGCAGGAGGTACAGATCCTGAGCGGGCAACCTTCCCAGACCTGGGCAACTGAGTTAATGCAGGACATAGGGGAGTTGCATCTAGCCCAGAGATGTGGAGTGTTTTGTTAGTGTGCCCACTGTAATCTTTAAAGAATAGTTGACATTTTAAAAATGGGAGAGTTTACATTAATATCTAGACAGCTGTCTTCTCTTGAAAAAGCAGATCTGGTAGCACTGGGCCCACACTCCCACAGGGCACCAGTGGGCTGGAGTCCAGCAGCAGCTTCCTTTGTGAGACAGAGGGGCTTGTCCCTAAGCTCTCTGGGGCCTGCTTCTCTCCTTCACCTTGACTGGCAAACAGGGCCCCGAGCTCTGCATTTTATTAGGCTGCAAACCCAGATGCTGAGAGGAATAGTGATGTCAGTAACCTTGGAAAGGAATTTGGCAGGGACGGCCTAAAAGTGCTGTCTCTGTAAGTAAATAAATAAAGTTCAAGGCCAAGAGAAGGAGGAGAGAAAGAGAAAGCAGCTAGGGCAGGGGGTGGGGAGTGGGCCTTGAGATGGCAATTGGCATGACAAGAAAGGGCAAAGGAAAAGGAGATGAGGGCATCATGGGGTGCAGGCTTTTCAGAGAAGCAATTGAAGGCATTTACTGAGAGAGAGACAGAAAGAAAGAGGATTGGTTTGGGTGGGAATGGGGGAGTCAGTGCCTAAAATCCTAAGGTTCTGACAAAGGCTAAGAGCCTACACTGCGAATGTGCTGGCAAGCTGTAGGAGGAGAAAGGTTGTGCTCAGAGCAGAGAATTAAAGAACCAGATAAAATGTGTCCATGAGTCATGAGGAGAGTAAATCAGAAGAGTTCAGAAGGCTAGGGAACTGAGAGGTCAGGTTGCTGCAGGGTCATGGTCTTAAAGTAGCCATTCCTCAGTGTACCCTTGGTTATCAGTCCTGAACTTCCCTTCCAAAGACAAATATGGGAGTGTCCCCAGGGAACAGATGGGTGGGTATCTGTCCCTCCAGCCCTATGGCCCTGAAGCCAAGGTATGAGGTTGCCAGCTTTGGGCACAATGGAGAAGTGGCTGCCCAGAATCAGGACAGACACAGGTTTGGCTAGAGGGAAGAAGAGAAGGAAGAGCTGCTATGGGTACCTCTTCCTTTTGGGGTCTTGCACGTCTTTAAAACTGACCATTCCCTCGAGAAAATCGTCTGGATGAGCAGGCCAAGAAGAGACACGATTAGGGGAGGGAGGTGTCAAATCAGAAGAAGGCATCTCTTCCAATGGCACAACCTCATCACACTTTCCCAGCCTGGTTAGTGTTCAGAGTTCTGCGCCACGGAGGAACAGAGCAAGCACGGAAGGGATCACTAGTGCAGTTAAAAGCCACAGCAGTGTCACAATCTGCTTTTCTGCATTTTTGGACACAGCCTGTATGTTTCTAGAGACCAGATGAGAGGCTATTTTGCACTTTTGCCAATATCTAATAGAAGATCTATTTTTTCTTTCCTTTCATTTAAAAATTAATATTTCGAAACTACAGCTGCCTCGGCAACCGAGAAGGCTTTACATCTCCCACATGCAGTTCCCAAGGATGAGATTATTTCTGCTGCTTCAGGGATCAGAATGTTTTACACATAATTACTGCTCTTTCTTGATTAACCCCTAGCTACCAGAAAAACAGCAAAGCTTATGTGATAAACCTTCAACGATTTGTTTGTTTGTTTTTGTGGTAAGTACATATGTAAAAAAAAAAATGCCATTTCAACATTTTTTACATGTACGATTCAGTGACAATAATCACGTTCGTCTTGTTGTTAACCATCACCACTATCCATTTCCAAATTTTTCTGTCACCCTAACAGAAGCTCGGTGTCCGCTAAGTGACAAGTCCCCTTTCCATATCTCTCCCACCTCCCCCTAGCAACTACTAATAAACTTAAAGCGAGTTGCCATTGAGTCAATTCCAACACACAGCAACCCCATGTGTGTCAGGCTACCCTGCTCTACAGGATTTCCAGTGCCTGATTTTTTGGAAGTCGATCGCCAGGCCTTTCTACCAAGGTGCCTCTGGGTGGACTTGAACATCTAACCTTTCGGTTAGTAGCCAAGCACGTTAACCATTTGCACCACCCAGGGATTCCATACACTTGTGTATTTAAAATTTTCCATATAAATGGGATCATCCAGTATTTGTCCCTTTGTGACTATTTATGTCAATCAGCATAAAGTTGTCAAGGTTAATCCAAATTGTAGCACATATCAGGGATTCGTTTTTCCTTATGGCTGAGTAATATTCCACTGTATGTACGTAGCACATTTTGATTATCCATTCAGCTGCTGATGAACACTTGGGTTGTTTCCACCTTTTGGCTATTGTGAATAGTGCTGCAGTGAACGTTGGTGTACAAGGCTCTGTTTGGTCCCTGTTTTAAAGTCTTTGGGGTATATACCTAGAAGTGGAATTGCTGGGTCACAAAGTAATTCCACGTTTAACTTTTTGGGGAATTGCCATACTGTTTTCTACAGGGGGGTGCAGTTACTATAGAAAGGGTGCACATTTTAACAATCCCACCAGCAATGGAGGATGGTTTCAATGTCTTCGCAACCTTACCAACATCTGTTGTTTTCTGTTTTGTTTTTTAATTACTTTTTTTATTATAGCCATCTTAGTTTGAGTGTTAAGTGATATTTTACTGTGGTTTTGTGTTGCATTCCCCTAATGACGAATGACATTGAGCATCTTTTCATGCGCTTGTTTGCCATTTGTATTTCTTCTTTGGGGAAATATATATTCAAGTGCTTTGCCTGTTTTTGATTAGGTTGTTTGTCTTTTTGTTGTTAAGTTGTAGGAGCTCTTTATACATTTCGAATATTAAATCCTTATCGGATATATGGTTCCCAAATATTTTCTCCCATTCTGTAGGTTATCAATTTACTTTGTTGATAATATTCGTTGATGCACAAAAGTTTTTAATTTTGATAAAGTCCTATTTCTCTCTTTTATCTCTTGTTGCTCATGCTTTCAGTGTCGTATCTAAAAATCTATAGTTAAAAACTAGGTCCTGAAGCATTACACCTATGTTTTCTTCTAAGAGTTTAAATTTAGGTACTAGATCCATTTTTAATTAGTTTTTGTATATGGCGCGAAGTATGGGTCCAGGTGCATTCTTTTGATTGTGGAAATCCAGTTGTCTCAGCACCATTTAAGAGACTATTTTTTTCTTCCATTGGCTGGATCTAGCACCCTTGTTAAAAATTAACTCTCCATAGATGTATGGGTTTATTTCTGGACTCTCAGTTCTATTCCATTGGTCTATGTCTATCATTATACCAGGACCAGAATGTTTTGATTACTGTAGCTTTGTAATATGTTTTGAGGTTTGGAAATGTGAACCCTTGTACTTTCTTCTTTTTCAAGGTTGCTTTGGATATTTGGGGTCCCTTGCCATTCGATAAAGGAGACCTAGTGGCACAGTGGTTAAAGCAATGGACTGCTAACTGAGAGGTCGGCGCTTCGAAACCACCAGCAGCTCCACGGGAGAAAAATGTGGCAGTTTGCTTCCATATACACTTACAGCCTTGGAAACCTTATGGGGTTGCTATGAGTCGGAATCTACTAGACAGCAGTGGGTGGCATTCCATACAAATTTGAGAACTGTCTTTTTCATTTCTGGAAAAAAGGCTGTTGGAATTTTGGTGCGGATTGAGTTGAATCTATAACTTGCTTGGGTAGTATTGACATCTTAACAATATAAAGTCTTCTGATTCATGGTCATGGAATGTCCTATTTATTTAGGGATTCTTTCATTTCTTTCAGTAGTGTTTTATAGCTTTCAGCGTACAAATATTTTGCTTCCTTGGTCAAATTTATTCCTAGGTATTTTTTTATGATGCTTTTGTAAATTGAATTGTTTCCTTAATTTCCTTTTCTGCTTGTTCATTGCTGAAGTATAAAAACTTGACTGATTTTTGTGTGTTGCCCTTGTACCTTGGCACTTTGCCGAATTTATTTGTCAGCTCTAGTAGCTTTCTTGTGGACGTTTTGGGGTCTCCTATATACATATTTAGGGTCATGTCATCTGTGAAAAGGTATAGATTTGTATAGCTTTTATTTCTTTTTCTTGCTTAATAGTTCTGGTTAGGACTTCCAGTACAATATTGAATACCAGTGGTGATAGTTGGTATCCTTTTCTTGTTCCCGATCTTAATGGAAAAGCTCTTAGTCTTTCTCCAGTGGTTCCTGCGGTCCATTAGTCCTTTGGACTAATGTTTTCCATGTGTCTTTGGTTTTCTTCATTCTCCTTTGCTCTGGACAGGATGGGACCAATAGATGTTTCTTAGATGGCTGTTCGCAAGCTTTTGAGACCCCAGATGCAACTCACCAAAGTAGGATGTGGAATATTTTCTTTATGAACTATGTTATGCCAATTGACCTAGATGTCCCTGAGACAATGGTTCTCAGCCCTCACCCCATTCATTCCATCCCTTAAGGTGTTCGGATGTGTCTAGGAAGCTTCTATGACTTTACCTTGGTCAAATTGTGCTGACTTCCCCTATATTGTGTTGTCTTTCCCTTCACCAAAGTTAACACTTTCTACTATCTAGTTAGTGATTTCCACCCCCAACCCTACCCTCTCTCGTAACCATCAAAGATTTTTTTTTTCTGTGTATAAACCTTTTCTTGGGTTTTTTATAATAGTGGTCTCATGCAATATTTGTCCTTTTGTTCTTGACTTATTTCGCTCTGCATAATGCCCTCCAGATTCATCCATGTTGTGAGATATTTCATGAATTCATCATTGTTCTTTACCGTTGCATAGTATTCCATTGTGTGTACGTACCATACTTTGTTTATCCATTCATCCGTTGATGGGCACTTAGGATGTTTCCATCTTTTTGCTATTGTGAATAATGCTGCAGTGAACACGGGTGTCCATATGTCTATTCGTGTGACAGCTCTTATTTCTCTAGGACATAGTCCTAGGAGTGAAATAGTTGGATCCTATGATATTTCTATTTCTAGCTTTTTAAGGAGGTGCCGTATCGTCTTCCATAGTGGTTTTACCATTTTACACTACCATCAGCAGTGCATATGAGTTTCAATTTCCCCACAACCTCTCCAATATTTGTTATTTTCCATTTGTTTATTAGTGCCATTAATGATGGGGCGAGATGGTATCTCATTGTAGTTTTGATTTGCATTTCTCTAATGGCTAATGATCATGAGCATTTCCTCATGTGTCTGTTAGCCCCCTGAATGTCTTCTTTGGTGAAGTGTCTGTTTATATCCTACGCCCATTTTTAAATTGGATTATTTGTCTTTTTGTTTTGAGGTGTTGAAGTATTCTATAGGGATTAGACCCTTGTTGGATATATCATAGTCAAAAATTTCTTCCCAGTCTGCAGGTTGTCTTTTTGCTCTTTTGGTGAAGTCTTTGGATAAGCATAAGTGTTTAATTTTTAGGAGTTCACAGTTATCCAGTTTCCCTTCTGGTGTTGTGCACTGTTAGTAATGTTTTGTATACTGTTTATGCCATGTGTTAGGGCTCCTACCATTGTCCCTATTCTTTCTTGCATGATCTTTATCATTTTAGATTATATTATTAAGGTCTTTGATTCATTTTAAGTTGGTTTTTGTGCATGGTGTAAGGTACGGGTCTTGTTTCATTTTTTTGCAGATGGATATCTAGTTATACCAGCACCATTTGTTAGAGAGACGGTCTTTTCCCCATTTAACAGACTTTGGGCCTTTGTCAAATATCATCTGCTCATATGTGGATGGATTTATGTCTGGATTCTCAATTGTGTTCCATTGGTCTATGTATCTGATGTTGTACTAGTACCATGCTGTTTTGACTACTGTGATGGTATAATAGGTTCTAAAATCAGGTAAAGTAAGGCCTCCCACTTTGCTCTTTTTCAGTAATGCTTTACTTATCCAGGGTCTCTTTCCCTCCCATATGAAGTTGGTGATTTGCTTCTCCATCTCATTAAAAAATGTCACCGCTATTTGGATTGGGATTGCATTCTATCTATAGGTTCTGAGATCAGGTAGCGTGAGGCTCCTACTTTGTTCTTTTTCTTCAACGATATTTTGCTTAGCCAGGGCCACTTTCCTTTCTATACAAAGCTGATGATTAGTTTTTCAATCTCGTTAGAGAATGCTGTTGGTATTTTGATTGCGATTGCATTATATCTGTAGATTGCTTTGGGTAGAATTGACATTTTCACAATGTTGAGTCTTCCTATATCCATGAGAATGGTATGTTTTTCCATTGGTGTAGGTCTCTTTTGGTTTCTTGCAGTAGTATTTTGTAGTCTTCTTTGAATAGGTCTTTTACATCTCTGATTAGATTTATTCCTAAGTGTTTTATCTTTTTAGGGGCAACTGTAAAAGGTATTGTTTTCCTGATTTCCTTTTCAAAGTTCTCTTTTTTGTTGTATCGGAATCCAACTGATTTTCGTATGTTGATCTTGTATCCTGCCACTTTGCTGAATCTTTCTATTAATTCCAGTAGTTTTCTTGTGGATTCTTTGGGGTTCTCTATGTATAGTATCATATCATCTGCGAGTAGGGGTAGTTTTAGTTCTCCCTTTCCAATTTGGATGTCCATTATTTCTTCCTCTTGCCTTATTGCTTTAGCTAGGAGTGGTGATAAAGGGGATCCTTGTCTTGTTTCTGTTCTCAGGGAAATACTTTCAGCCTTTCTCTGTTGGGAATGATGCTGACTACTGTTTTTGTATAAAAACCCATCCAATGACAGAGATCCAAAATACATAAAACAAGCTCTAAAAGCACTGAGAAGAGAAATAGATAGTACTACAATAATAATGGGAGACTTTTCAATGCACCACTCTCAACAAAGGACAGAACATCTAGAAAGAAACTCAACAAAGATACAGAAGATCTAAAGGCCACAATCAACCAACTTGACCTAAGAGACATATATAGAACATTCCACCCAACAGCAGCAAAGTACACATTGTTCTTCAACGCACATGGAACATTCTCCAGAACAGACCACATCTTAGGCCACAAAACAACCCTCAACAAAATCCAAGACATGGAGGTAATACGAAGTATCTTCTCTGATCACAATGCCATTAACGTAGAAATTAATATTAGGAAGAGCAAGGAAAAAAAAAAACACATGGAAACTGAATAACACCGTGTTTAAGAAACACTGGGTAATAGAAGAAACCAAAGATGGAATCAAAACATTCTTAGACTCAAATGATTATGAAAGCACATCTTACCCAAACCTTTGGGACACAGCAAAGGCAGCGCTCAGAGGTTAATTTATAGCAATAGATGCACACATCAAAAAAGAAGAAAGGGACAAAATCAAAAACATTAGCTACACAACTTGAACAAATAGAAAAAGAACAACAAAAGAAACCCACAGCCATCAAAAGGAAGGAAATAATAAAGATCAGAGCAGAAATAAATGAAACAGAGAATAGAAAAACAATAGAAATAATCAACAAAGCCAAAAGTTGGTTCTTTGAAAGGATCAACAAAATTGACAAACCACTGGCCAAACTGACAAAAGAAAAACAGGAGAGGACACAGATAACCCAAATAAGAAATAAAATGGGAGACATTACAACAGACCCAACTGAAATCAAAAGGATCGTAATAGAGTACTATGAAAAACTATAGTCTAACAAATTTGAAAACCTAGAGGAACTGGACAAATTTCTAGAAACACATTACCTACCCATATTAACACAAACTGAAGTTGAAAATCTGAACAGATGCATAACAAGAGAAGAGACTGAAAAGGTAATAATAATAAGCCCTTGCCCAGATGGCTTCACTGCAGAATTCTACCAAATATTCAGAGAAAAGCTTACACCAGTACTACTCAAAATATTTCAGAGCATAGAAAAGGAAGCAATACTCCCAAATTAATTCTATGAAGTCAGCATAACCCTGATACGAAAACCAGGCAAAGACACCAAAAAAAAAAAAAAAAAAGAGAGAGAAAATTACAGACCAGTATCTCTCATGAATATAGATGTAAACATTCTCAACAAGATTCTACCCAATAGAATTCAGCACCATATTAAAAAAAAAATACACCACGACCAAGTGGAATTCGTACCAGTTATGCAAGAATGGTTCAACATTAGAAAATCAATCAAGGTAACCCACCACATAAATAGATCAAAAGAAAAAAACACATGATCATCTCAATTGATGCAGAAAAGACATTTGATAAAGTCCAAAACCCATTGCTGATAAAAACTCTCAATAAAATAGGAATAGAAGGAAAATTCTGGAACATAATAAAGGGCATCTATACAAAAACAACAGCCAACATCATTCTTAACAGAGAGAGGCTGAAAATATTCCCTCTGAAAATAGGAGCAAGACAAGGATGCCCTTTATCACCACTCCTATTTAACATTGTGCTAGAAGTCCTAGCTAGAGCAATAAGGCAAGAAAAATAAATAAAGGGCATTCAAATTAGAAAGGAAGAAGTAAAACTATCTCTATTCACAGATGATAAAAAAAGATGATATGATACTATAAATAAAGACCCCCAAAGATTTCACAAGAAAACTACTGGAACTAATAGGAAGATTCAGCAGAGTAGCAGGATACAAGATCAACATACAAATATCCATTGGATTCCTATACATCAATAAAGAGAACTACAAAAAGGAAGTCAGGAAAACAATACCATTTATAATAGCCCCCACCAAAATTCTTAGAAATAAATCTTACCTGTTAATACCTGTTGTTGCCAAGTCTATTCTGACTCATAGAGACCCTAAAGGACAGAGTAGAATTGCCCAATAGAGTATCCAAGGAACACCTGGTGGATTCCAACTGCCGACCTTTTGGTTAGCAGCCATAGCTCTTAACTGCTATGCCACCAGGGTTTCCAAACCTAACCGGGGATGTAAAAGACCTATACAAAGAAAACTACAAAACACAACTGTCCATAAATGGAAAAACATACTGAGCTCATGGATAAGTAGTCTCAACATTGTGAAAATGTCAATTCTACCAAAAGCAATCTACAAATACAATGCAATCTCGATCCAAATACCAACAGCATGCTTTGAAGAGATGGAAAAACTGATCATCCATTTTGTATGGAAAGGGAAGAGGCTCCAGATAAGTAAAGCACTATTGAAGAAGAAGAATAAAGTAGGGGGACTCACACTTACTCACCCCTAGAACCTACTGTACATCTACAGTAGTCAAAAGAGCCTGGTACTGGTACAACGACAGACACATTTACCAATGGAACAGAATTGAGAACCCAGATGTAAATTCGTCCACTTACAGTCACCTGATCTTCAACAAAGGCCCAACATCCATCAAATGGGGAAAAGGTAGTCTTTTTTAAAAATTGTGCTTGCAAAACTGGATGCCCATCTGCAAAAAAATGAAACAGGACCCATACCTCACACCATACACAAAAACTAATTCAAAATGGATCAACGACCTAAATATAAAACCAAAAACTATAAAGATCATAGAAGAAAAAATAGAGTCAACGCTAGAGGCCCTAATACATGGCATAAACAGGATACAAAGCATTACTAACAGTACGCTAAGACCAGAAGATAAGCTAGGTAACTGGGATCTTCTAAAAATTAAACACTTATGCCCATCAAAAGACTGCCCCAAAAGTAAAAAAAGATCCTACACACTGGGAAAAAAATTTTGGCTATGACATATCCGACAAAGGTCTAATCTCTAAAATCTAGAGGAAAATCCAACACCTCTACAACAAAAAGACAAATAATCCAATTAAAAAATGAGCAAATGATATGAACAGACTCTTCACCAAAGGCATTCAAGTGGTTACCAAACAAATGAGGAAATGCTCGCGATCACTAGCCATTAGAGAAATGCAAATCAAAACCACAATGAGATACCATCTCAGCCCATCATTACTGGCACGAATAAAAAAAAATAATAACAAACTTTGGAGAGGCTGCGGGGAAAATGGAAATCTTGTGCACTGCTGGTGGGAATGCAAAATGGTACAACCATTTTGGTAAACAATATATAGCACTTCTTTAAAAAGCCAGAAGTAGAAATACCATAGGATCCAGCAATCCCACTCTTAGGAATATATCCTAGAGAAATAAGAGCCATCACACGAGTAGACATATGCACAGCCATGTTCATTGCAGCATTATTCACAATGGCAAGACGATGGAAACAACCTCAGTGCCCATCAACAGATGAATGGATAAACAAACTATGGTACATACACGCAATGGAATACTAAGCAAAGAAAAAGAACAATGATGAATCTCCAAAATATCTCAAAACATGGTTGAATCTGGAGGGCATTATGCTGAGTGAAATAAGTCAATCACAAAAGAACAAATACCGTATGAGACCACTATTATAAAAACTCATGAAAAGGTTTACACACAGAAAGAAATAATTTTTGATTTTTAAGAGGGAGGGGAAGGGTGAGGAGGGAAAAACACTAAAAAGACAATAGACAAGTGGTAACTTTGGTGAAGGGCAAGAGAGTATGCAATACTGGAGAAGCCAGCACAACCTGACAAAGGGAAGATTATAGAAGCTCCATAGACACATCCAAACTCCCTGAGGGGCCAAATTACTGGGCTGAGGGCTGCGGACCATGGTCTCAGGGGACATCTAGCTCATTTGGCATAACATAGCTTATAAAGAAAATGTTCTACATCCTACTTTGGTGAGTAAAGCCTAGGGTCTTTAAAGCTTGAGAGCTGCCATCTAAGATATGCCACTGGTCTCAACCCATCTGGAGCAAGGGAGAATGAGGAAAACCAAAGACACAAGGGAAAGATTAGTCCAAAGGACTAATGGACCACAACTACCACAGCCTCCACCAGACTTTGTCCAGCACAACAAGATGGTACTCTGCTACCACCACCGACTGCTATGACAGGGATCACAATAGAGAGTCCCAGACAGAACTGGGTAAAACTGTAGAAAATTCTAACTCATACACACACAAAAAAAATCAGACTTACTGGTCTGACAGAGACTGGAGAAATCCCGAGAGTATGGCCCCCCAGACATCCTTTTAACTTAGTACTGAAGTCACTCTTGAGGTTCACCCTACAGCCAAAAAATAGACAGGCTCCTAAAACAAAACAAGACTAAAGGGGCACATCAGCCCAGGAGAAGGACGAGAAGGGAGGAGTGGACAGGAAAGCTGGTAAGGAGGAACCCAAGGCAGAGAAGGGGAGAGTGTTGACATGTTGTAGGGTTGGCAACCAACGTCACAAAACAATATGTGTATTAATTGTTTAATGAGAAATGGATTCCCACTGTAAACCTTCATCTAAAGCACAATAAAAAATAAGCGAAAAATAATAAAAAAAGAAAAAATAGATAAATTGGACTTCATCAAAATTAAAAACTTTTGTGCATCAAAAGACATTATTAAGAATGTGAAAAGACAATCTAAAGAGTGGGAAAAAAATTGAAAATTGGGTATCTGATAAGAGTTTTATATCCAGAATTTATTTTAAAAACTCCTAGAACTCAACAACAAAAAGATAAACAACTCAATTTAAAAATGGGCAAAGAACTTGAATAAACATTTTTCCAAAAGAGAATATACAAATGGCCAGTAAGTACACGAAAATATGCTCACATCATTAGTCATTAAAGAAATGCAAATCAAAACCACAATGAGATGCTACTTCACACCCCCTAGAATGGTTATTATTAAAAAAAAAAACTGAAAATAACATATCTTGGCATGGATGTGGAGAAATTGGAACCCTCATCCATTGCTGGTGGGAATGTAAAATGGTGCAGACACTATGGATAAGAATTTGGTGGTTCCCCAAAAAGTTAAACATAGAATTACCATATGATACAGCAACTCCACTCCTAAGTACACACCAAAAATAAATGAAAACAGAGACTAAAAAAGACATGCGTACATCGGTGCTCATAGTAGCATTATTCACAATAGCCAAAATGTGGAAACAACCCAAGTGTGCATCAACAGATGAATGGAAAAACAAAATGTGTTATATTTATGCAATGGAGTATTACTCAACCATAAAGAGTTCTGTACATGCTACAACTTCGGCCTTATGCTAAGTGAAATAAGCTAGACACAAAAGGACAATATGGTATGATTCTACTGAAAAGAGATACCTGGAATAGGCAAAAGCATAGAGACAGAAAGTAGATTAGTAGTTATGAGGTGCTGGGGTGAGGAGGGAATAAGGAGTCGTGGCTTAATGGGTACAGAGTTTCTGTTTAGGGTGTTGAAAAAGTTTTGGAAATAAATAGTAGTGACAATTGCACGACATTATGAATATAATTAATGCCACTAAACTGTACACTTAATTATTAATGAAATGGAAAATTTTATGTTATGTATATATTTACCGCAACACAATTAAAAAAAAAACTACAATGAGATACCAGTACACACCCATTGTGATAGCTATAATCAGTTTGACAGTTCCTCAAAGAGTTAAATGTAGAGTTACCATATGATCCAGACATTTAACTCCTACGTACATACCCAAAGGAAGTGAAAACATATGTCCACATAAAAAACTTTCCAATTCAAATGTCCATATACTGATGAATGAATAAACAAAAGGTAGCATAGCCATACACTTGAATACCATTTGGCGGTAAAAAGAAATGAAGTACTGATACACCTATAACGTGGATGAATCTCAAAAACATTACGCTAAGTGAAAGATGCCATTTACAAAAGACCATACATTGTATGATACAATTTATGTGAAATGCCCAATATAAGCAAATCCACACAGACAAAGTAGATTAGTGGTTGCCTAGTACTGAGGAGTAGGGGAAGTGAGGGTAGATGGGGGTTTCGGAATGATAGCTAAAGGGTACTGGGCTTCTTTTGAGGGTGATAAAAACGTCCTAAAATTGATCGTGGTGATGGTTGCACAACCCTGTAAATATAGTAAAAAACCATTGAATTGCACACTTTAAATGGGTGAGCTTTACGGTATGTAAATTGTTTCTCAATAAAGTTGTTAAAATACTTTAATTACAACCAGGCCACATTTTTGGTACAGACCCATTTCAGAGGTTAACAGAAAAATATTAGCTCTGACTCTTACAGTTGTACAGGCAACAAATATTTATGGATCAAATTTGTTCAGGGTGAGTGGAACCCTGGCAGCCTGTCTGGGGGCTGCCCTCAGAAGACTTACTTACCAATTTTGTAGAAGTGAATAGGGTTTCCTGTGAATACAAGCTGACAGCCTACATGGCTGTAGCATGGTGGGCAAGTGAGAGCCAAGCTGGGCAGGGCTGCATCTCTACTCTCTTAAGAACTACTTCTAGACCCCTCCATTCTGGAATTGGAGCCCCAAGTTTTCCCTTTTCCATCCTTGATCAACTTTTTCCCCATGGTGGCAAGCTCTAGTCCGGTGGATGTTGAAATCTTGCATTCTCCCTTTTTCCTCCTTTGTTCAGTCTCTGAATTTTGAAAGTTTGTAACCAATTTATAACTCCCAGTCTTCAGATTCTTAGCAGGTGGGTCACTTGCAGTTAGGAGACCTGGGTTCAAATTTCACCTTGCTAGCTGTGTGGCCTTAGTGAGTCACTTAACTTTTCTGAGCCTCACTTTCCTCACATGTAAAGTGAAAATGGAGTGCCTGGGTGGTGCAAATGGTTAACACACTCAGCTGCTAACTGAAAGGTTGGAGGTTCAAGTCCACCCGGAGGTGTCTTGGAAGAAAGGCTGGTGATCTACTTTCAAAATGTCAGCCACTGAAAACCCTTTGGAGCGCAGTTCAATTCTGACACACACGGGATTGCCATGAGTCAGGACTGACTGGTTTTTCTAAAGTGAAAATAACAATTCCTATTTATAAAGTTGTTCTGAAGATTCCATGAGACAATGCATTTGAAAATGCCTGGGGAATTGAATCAAACATCTTGTCCCTTGTCAAGTGAAACCACTCAGTTTACCAGTTAATAGCAACTAACTTTCTTTAGGCAGAAACTAGGACACACAAAAAAAAAAGAAACAGAGATCAGAGTAACGGTTGAGATATTTTCCCAGGCTCATGCCTAGCTGGAGCACAACCAGGAGTGTTGCTACCAATTCCCTAATGTGTAGTTTTAGGAAAGCCCAATGGACAATTGCAGACACATGAATGATAGATGAAGTGAGCTAGCAACTGATGTTCCTTGCATGACATTCTCCTAGAGTCAAGGACCTTTATTGTTCCCAGCAATATGATGAGCTGGGAAGGAAGACTTTCACGAGAAAGCTACTTTCAGGCCATCAGGATTGGCAACCACTTCTAATTAGGGCTGGCCAGCCCATGAGCAGGCCAGGGCCCTGTTGGTTCATTTGGCTACTTGGGGGCTCATATATAGGTGTGGTGGGAAGGAGGTTGAAAATTTTCTACTACACTGAGGCTCTGGGATTATCAATGATTTGCTGCTCTCTGTGCTCTCTACGGAGCCCTGGTGGCGCAGTGGTTAAGAGCTCAGCTGATAGGTGGAGCCAAGATGGCAGAATAGACAGACACTTCCATCGAGCCCTCTTTACAACAAAGACCTGAAAAAACAAGTGAAACAAGTATATTTGCGACAAGCTGGGAGTCCTGAGCATCAAAGGCAAGCTTAGACAACGAACTGAGGGGCACGGGGAGGAAGAGGCCGTTCAGAAGCTGAGAGGAGTTACCGGACCTGAATTGAGGGGAGCCCCCAGGCACCTTTCCTGGAGCAGCGGTGGCGGGCTGGTCCTAGCGTTTGGCAGCAGTTTCCTCAGGGAGAAGCAGCCAGCCACACAGCCCAATCACACCTCCAGAACCTAAGGAGACGGGAGCTCTCGGCAAAAGCTAAGTACTTGTGTATATTTTACCGCGCCCTCCCCCGAAGCCGGCTTCAGCGGCTGAATCCCTGGGCCTGAGATAGACCCTGGTGAGCACGTAGAGCCATGCTCCTGGACTTGGGGAAGGAAAAAAATTGCAACTGGGGGGAAAAGATGATTTGCTAGCTCCATTAACCGGAGGAGCTAAGGACAGAAGCAGCTCCTGTGCAGGCATAAACCGTCTGTGGACCTTGAGCACCTTTCCCTTCTCTATGGACCTGTGTGGGCCTATTTCGGGAGAATAGGCCCTTTTTGGAAGACTCCAACAATTTCAGCTGTGCAGTGGAGAGGTGGGTGTTTGATGTTTGACATTGCTTTGCCTGTTAATCAAGGTCCTCACCTACCCACATCAGGGACCTAAGGACTGGTAGCTCCACTCAGGTCACCCAGCCACCTGTGACAGGGGTCCAAAGATAACTGGTACCTCCCAGTCCTTCCAACCAAAAACTTTGGGTACACATGGTCCCTCTGCAGAACCCACCCACCAGCACGCTGTAGGGAACAGAGGTGCGTTTTCCTCAGAGACACTTGGGGGTCGGTTCTCAGCCCCCTGCCTTGTTCAGAGCATGACCCCCTG
Organism: Loxodonta africana; assembly: GCF_030014295.1. Taxonomy (NCBI): domain Eukaryota; kingdom Metazoa; phylum Chordata; class Mammalia; order Proboscidea; family Elephantidae; genus Loxodonta; species Loxodonta africana. The sequence continues at coordinate 81,512,289 of NC_087369.1, read as the reverse complement.
CTCCAATCAGACACTGGTATATAAGCCAATCACCCCTGCCCCTCTAAGACTGTAGGACACAGCCTGTACCACACACTTGACATCAGCTACCTGGACACCTGAGCTGAATTCATACAAGAAAACTGAGTGGACTCCTAGACTGATGTACCTGATAACAGCTCTAGCCAGCTGGGGGCAGGACACCAGAGCTCCAAAGGTGAAAATAATCAAGCTAGCTCACTCAAGCAACCCATAAGGGTGTAACAAAACAAAACAAAGCAAGCAGCTACAACACAGTAAGCTAGCACAAACTTATACAATAACTTATCGATGGCTTGGAGAAAACACTCGATATCAAGTCACATAAAGAAACAGACCATAATCACCTCAACAGGCTCTCAAAACAAAGAATCCAGGGATCTTCTAGATGAAAGTGCATTCCTGGAATTACCAGATGCAGAATATAAAAGTTTAATATACAGAACCCTTCAAGACATCAGGAAGGAAATGAGGCAATACGCAGAACAAGCCAAGGAACACACAGATAAAGCAACTGAAGAACTCAGAAAGATTATTCACGAACGTAACGAAAAGTTTAATAAGCTGGAAAAATCCATAGACAGACAGTAATCAGAAATTCAGAAGATTAACAATAAAATTACAGAATTAGATAACTCAATAGAAAGTCAGAGGAGCAGAATTGAGCAAGTAGAAGCTAGAATTTCTGAACTCGAAGATAAATCACTTGGCACTAATATATTTGAACAAAAATCAGATAAAAGAATTAAAAAAATGAAGAAACCTTAAGAATCATGTGGGACACTATCAAGAGAAATAACCTATGAGTGATTGGATTACCAGAAAAGGGAGGGATAACAGAAAATACAGAGAGAATTGTTGAAGATTTGTTGGCAGAAAACTTCCCTGATATTGTGAAAGATGAGAAGATATCTATCCAAGATGCTCATCGAACTCCACATAAGGTAGATCTTAAAAGAAAGTCACCAAGACATATTGTAACCAAACTTGCCAAAACCAAAGATAAAGAGACAATTATAAGAGCAGCAAGGGATAAACGAAAAGTCACCTATGAAGGAGAGCCAATAAGAATAATCTCGGACTACTCGGCAGAAAGCATGCAGGCAAGAAGGCAATGGGATGACATATTTAAAAAATTGAAGGAAAAAAATTGCCTGCCAAGAATCATATATCCATCAAAAATGTCTCTTACATATGAAGGTGAAATTAGGACATTTCCAGATAAACACAAGTTGAGAGAATTCATAAAAACCAAAGCAAAACTGCAAGAAATACTAAAGGGAGCTCTTTGGTTAGAAACTCAATAATATCAGGTCTCAACCCAAGACTAAAACACTGGGCAGAGCAACCAGAAGTCAACCCAGACAGGGAAATCCAAAAAAACAAAGATTATAAAAAAAAAAAAAAGCCCAAAACAGGGTAACATAGATATTAGTATATAAAAGAAGACAACAATAAATAATAAAGAGGGACTAAGAAATGTAATCATACCGCTTCCATATGGAGAGGAAGACACAATGATATAAAGAAATAAAAGTCAGTTTTAAATTTAGAAAAATAGGGGTAAATACTAAGGTAACCACAAAGGAGACAAACTATACTACTCATCAAAATAAAATACAAGGGAAAAATACAGACTGAGCAGAAACAAAATCAACAACAACAAATATGAGGAAAGGACAACATATAAAGAAAATCTACTCAGCACCTAAAATCAAGTGGGAAAAAGAAACTGTGAACACACAAAAAAAGACATCAAAATGATAGCACTAAATTCATACCTATCCATAATTACCCTGAATGTAAATGGACTAAATGCACCAATAAAGAGACAGAGAGTGGCAGAATGGATTAAAAAACAAGATCTGTCTATATGCTGCCTATAAGAGACACACCTTAGACTTAGAGACACAAACAAACTAAAACCCAAAGGATGGAAAAAATATATCAAGCAAACAACAATCAAAAAAGAGCAGGAGTGGCAATATTAATTTCTGACAAAATAGACTTTAAAGTTAAATCCATCAGAAAGGATAAGGAAGGACACTATATAATAATTAAAGGGACAATACACCAAGAAGATATAACCATATTAGATATTTATGCACCCAATGACAGGACTACAAGATACATAAAACACACTCTATCAGCATTGAAAAGTGAGATATACAGCTCCACAATAATAGTAGGAGACTTCAACACACCAGTTTCAGTGAAGGACAGGACATCCAGAAAGAAGCTCAATAAAGACACGGAAGATCTAAATGCCACAGTCAAACAACCTGACCTCGTAGACATATTCAGAACATTCCACCCAACAGCAACCAAGTATACATTGTTTTCTAGTGCACATGAAACATTCTCTAGACTAGACCACCTATTAGATCATAAAGCAAGCCTTAGCAGAATCCAAAACATTGAAATATTACAAAGCATCTTTTCTGACCATAAGGCCATAAAAGTGAAAATCAATAACAGGAAAAGCAGGGAAAAGAAATCAAACACTTGGAAACTGAACAATACCCTGCCCAAAAAAGACTGGATTATAGAAGACATTAAGGATGGAATAAAGAAATTCGAGAATCCAATGAGAATGAAAACACTTCCTATCAGAACCTTTGGGACACAGCAAAAGTGGTGCTCAGAGGCCAATTTATATCAATAAATACACACATCCAAAAAGAAGAAAGGGCCAAAATCAAAGAATTATCCCTACAACTTGAATAAATAGAAAGAGAGCAACAAAAGAAACCCAAAGGCACCAGAAGAAAACAAATAATAAAAATCAGAGCTGAACTAAATGAAATAGAAAACAGAAAAACAATTGAAAGAAATAACAAGATTAAAAGCTGGTTTTTTGAAAAAATCAACAAAATCGATAAACCACTGGCCAAACTGACAAAAGAAAAACAGGAGAGGAAGCAAATAACCCAAATAAGAAATGAGATGGGCGATATTACAACAGACCCAACTGAAATTAAAAGAATCATATCAGATTACTATGAAAAACTGTACTCAAACAAATCTGAAAACCTAGAAGAAATGGATGAATTCCTAGAAACACACTACCTACCTAAACTAACACAAACAGAGGTAGAACAACTAAATAAACCCGTAACAAAAAAAGAGATCGAAACGGTAATCAAAAAACTCCCAACAAAAAAAAAGCCCTGGTCCGGACAGCTTCACTGCAGAGTTCTACCAAACTTTCAGAGAAGAGTTAACACCACTACTACTACCGGTGTTTCAGAGCATTGAAAAGGACGGAATACTACCAAACTCATTCTATGAAGCCACCATATCCCTGTTACCAAAACCAGGTAAAGACACTACAAGAAAATTAAAGACCTATATACCCCACGAATGTAGATGCAAAAATCCTCAACAAAATTCTAGCCAATAGAATTCAATAGCATATCAAAAAAATAATTCACCATGACCAAGTGGGATTTATACCAGGTATGCAGGGGTGGTTCAACGTTAGAAAAACAATTAATGTAATCCACCACATAAATAAAACAAAAGACAAGATTCACATGATTTTATCAATTGATGCAGAAAAGGCATTTGACAAAGTTCAACACCCATTCATGATAAAAACTCTCAGCAAAATAGGAATAGAAGGAAAATTCCTCAACATAATAAAGGGCATTTATACAAAGCCGAGAGCCAACATCACCCTAAAGGTAGAGAGCCTGAAAACATTCCCATTGAGATCGGGAACCAGACAAAGATGCCCTTTATCACCACTCTTATTCAGCATTGTGCTGGAAGTCCTAGCCAGAGCAATTAGGCTAGATAAAGAAATAAAGGGCATCCAGATTGGCAAGGAAGAAGTAAAAGTATCTCTATTTGCAGATAACATGATCTTATACACAGAAAAGCCTAAGGAATCCTCCAGAAAACTACTGAAACTCATAGAAGAGTTCAGCAGAGTATCGGGATACAAGATAAACATACAAAAATCAGTTGGATTCCACTACACCAACAAAAAGAACATCGAAGAGGAAATCGCCAAATCAATGCTATTTACAGTAGCCCCCAAGATAAAATACTTAGGAATAAATCTTACCAGAGATGTAAAAGACTTATACAAAGAAAACTACAGTACACTTCTGCAAGAAACCAAAAGAGACTTACATAAGTGGAAGAACACACCTTGCTCATAGATAGGAAGACTTAACATTATAAAAATGTCTATTCTACCAAAAGAGAACTACACATTTAATGCAATTCCGATCCAAATCCCAACGACATTCTTTAATGAGGTGGAGAAACAAGTCACCAACTTCATATGGAAGGAAAAGAAGCCCCAGATAAATAAGGCATTACTGAAAAAGGAGAACAAAGTGGGAGGCCTTACTTTACCTGATTTTAGAACCTATTATACCACCACAGTAGTCAAAACATACTGGTACTGGTACAACAACAGATACGTGGACCAATGGAACAGAATTGAGAATCCAGACTAAAGCCATCCACATACGAGCAGTTGATATTTGACAAAGGCCCCAAGACAGTTAAATGGGGAAAAGACAGTCTTTTTAACAAATGGTGCTGGCATAACTGGATATCCATCTGCAAAAAAAATGAAACAAGACCCATACCTCACTCCATGCACAAAAACGAACTCAAAATGGATCAAAGACCTAAATATAAAGTCGAAAACGATAAAGATCATGGATGAAAAAATAGGGACAATGTTAGGAGCCCTAATACATGGCATAAACAGTATACAAAACATTATAAAGAATGTAGAAGCAAAACTAGATAACTGGGAGCTCCTAAAAATCAAACACCTATGCTCATCCAAAGACTTCACCAAAAGAGTAAAAAGACTACTTACAGACTGGGAAAAAGTTTTTAGCTATGACATTTCTGGCCAGCACCTGATCTCTAAAAACCACACGATACTGCAAAAACTCAACTGCAAAAAGACAAATAACCCAATTAAAAAATGGGCAAAAGATATCAATAGTTACTTCACTAAAGAAGACATTCAGGTACCTAACAGATACATGAGGATATGTTCACGATCATTAGCCATTAGAGAAATGCAGATCAAAACTACAATGAGATTTCATCTCACTCCAACAAGGCTGGCATTATTCCAAAAAACACAAAATAATAAATGTTGGAGAGGTTGTGGAGAGACTGGAACACTTCTACACTGCTGGTGGGAATGTCAAATGGTACAACCACTTCTGAAATCGATTTGGCGCTTCCGTAAAAAGCTAGAAATAGAACTACCATGAAATCCAGCAATCCCACTCCTTGAAATATATCCTAGAGAAATAAGAGCCTTAACACGAACAGATATATGCACACCCATGTTTATTGCAGCACTGTTTCCAATAGCAAAAAGATGGAAGCAACCAAGGTGCCCATCAACAGATGAATGGATAAATAAATTATGGTACATTCACAGAATGGAATGCTACACATTGATAAAGAACAGTGAGTAATCTGTGAAACATTTCATAACATGGAGGAACCTGGAAGGCATGATGCTGAGTGAAATTAAAAAAACTGGAAGGCATGATGCTGAATGAAATTAGTCAGTTGCAGAAGGACAAATATTGTATAAGACCACTATTAGAAGAACTTGAGAAATAGTTTAAACTGAGAAGAAAACATTTTTTCGTGGTTACGAGAGGGGCGAGGGGGTGAGGGTGGGCGAGGAGCATTCACTAATCAGATATTAGATAAGAACTACTTTAGGTGAAGGGAAAGGCAGGACACAATACAGGGGAGGTCAGCAGAACTGGACTAAACCAAAAGCAAATAAACTGAATGATTTGAAGGCCAGCGTAGCAGGGCCAGGGGTCTGGGGACCATGGTTTCATGGGACATCTAAGTCAATTGACATAATAAAATCTATTAAGAAAACTTTTTGCATCCCACTTTGAAGAGTGGTCTCTGGGGTCTTAAACGCTAGCAAGCAGCCATCTGAGATGCACGAATTGGTCTCAACCCACCTGGATCAAAGGAGAATGAAGAACACCAAGGACACAGGGAGATTATGAGCCCAAGAGACAGAAAGGGCCACGTGAACCAGAGACTACATCATCCTGAGACCAGAAGAACTAGATGGTGCCCGGCTACAACCAATGACTGCCCTGACAGGGAACACAACAGAGAACCCCTGAGGGAGCAGGAGATCAGTGGAATGCATACCCCAAATTCTCATAAGACCAGACTTAATGGTCTGACTGAGACTAGAAAGACCCCAGTGGTCACGGCCCCCAGACCTTCTGTTGGCCCAGGACAGGAACCATTCCCGAAGCCAACTCTTCGGACATGGATTGGACTGGAGAATGGGTTGGAGAGGGATGCTGGTGAGGAGTGAGCTTCTTGGATCAGGTGGACACTTGAGACTATGTTAGCATCTCCTGCTTGGAGGGGAGATGAGAGGGTGGAGGGGATTAGAAGCTGGTGAAATGGACAAGAAAAGAGAGAGTGGAGGGAGAGAGAGGTCTGTCTCATTAGGGGGAGAGTAATTGGGAGTGCATAACGGGGTGTATATGGGTTTTTGTGTGAGAGACTGACTTGATTTGTAAACTTCACTTAAAGCACAGTAAAAATCATTAAATAAAAAAAAGAGCTCAGCTGCTAACCAAAAAGGCTTAGAAACCCTGTGGGGCAGTTGTGCTCTGTCCTATAGGGTCACTATGAGTCGGAATCAACTCGATGGCAACAGGTTTGGTTTTTGGTTTTGGTGCTCTCTAGGGACGAAAAAAAAAATTTTTTTTTAGTTTTTTCAGGGAGCTTTCTGGCCCTAAAACTGTTGCTGGGGCCTGGAATGCATCCTACCCTTGTTCCCCACCCCCACCACACAAACATTAAGCCTCCACTGTAGAAATCCTAGTTCCTATTCAAGCCCAGCTCAAATGTCACCTGGAGCTTGAAGTTTTCTCTGGAGCCCCTTCTCTCACCATTGCCAGATGTAAGCCTCCTTCCTCCCAATCTCTTTGTTGTTCCACATCTAAGGCATTTATCACATCCTGTAATGTGTAATAGTTATTTATGTGTTTGTCTTACTTCTCCTTCTCTACTCTAGGCTGGAGCTGGGACCAATTCATCTTTGTAACCCGCCTCCCCCGGTGCCTGACATGGAATAAGAGTTTCTTCAGTCAGGCAACAAATATTTACTGAGCACCTACCCTGGGTATTTGCTGAATATTCAGCAAGTAAACAGCTTGGGCCTGCTCAGAAACTTGCTAGCATCTCAAATTCCTCCTAGCTGAAAGTTGTCCCCAGGGCACCCCTTTCCCACCTTACCCTGGGGCACAGCACACAGAAAGGGGGTTTATAAGAAGGGGGAAAGTAACTGGCTCTCCTCCTTCCCTCTGGGGAGTTATAAGAGATACAGCTGTTGAGAGTATAGGCTTGCTCCAAAATGTGTGGAACTCAGACCAGCGTTGCCCCAACACTAGTCCATACCAGGTCCCCTTGGAGGGTTGTACTCTCGAGGCAATTCATGAGGCAAAGAGTTCCTTCTTAATCCCCAGATTTCCCCTTTTCCCAAAGAACTGGTGCTCCTATCACGGGGGGTTACTTAACATTTGACCACATGTGGTACCCGTGCACCAGGAGATAACATTCAATGAATTACATGATCAGAGAATTTCTGCCTTCTGGGAAATTCCATTCTAAGAAAGCTTAAGGATCCCAGTGGCCTGATTTGGTGGTTTAGGAGGGCAGGGGAGCCCAACATTTTCCCCCCTTATCCCCACCAGAGGCCTGAGGATGTGAGTTATGGCCCCTAAATTGAGCCAGGGAGGAAAGAGAGACCATCTCTTAAACGCAAGGACACTTACTAATCCCAGCAACATGGAGAGAACTAAGATTGCACTAAGCTTGCGTTCTTGGGACTTTATCTTTAAACAGAGTGTGCCAAGAGCTGGATTAGGAGTCAGGGCTGGATTTGCAACCCAGCTCAGCTATTAGCTGTATAACTTTGGGCAGATCATCTTTCCTTTCTAAGCTTCAGTTTTCTCATCTGTAAAATGGAGCTAAGAATTCTCCTAAAATCCTGAGAACCCTGCAGCTCTCTGAGCCTCAGCCAGGATCCTGCTTGAATGTAATTTAGAGCATGAGAAAGCAAAGGAGATAGGTTACACTTCTTTTATGTTTTTTAACAAACTGCTGTTTAATTACTGCACAAACAGCAAAAGAGAAATTAGATAACTGGGAGCTCCTAAAAGTCAAGCACCTATGCTTGTCCAAAGACTTCACCAAAAGAGTAAAAAGATTATCTACCAAAAACAAAAAGCCGAACCCACTGTTGTCGAGTCGATTCCGACTCATAGCGACCCTATAGGACAGAGTAGAACTGCCCGATAGAGTTTCCAAGGAGTGCCCGGAGGATTCGAACTGCCCACCTCTTGGTTAGCAGCCATAGCACTTAGCAACTACACCACCAGGGTTTCCAGATTACCTACAGATCGGGAAAAAGTTTTTGGCTATGACATTTCTGATCAGCGGTTGATCTCTAAAACCTACATGTTACTGCAAAAACTCAACAACAAAAAGGCAAATAACCCACTTAAAAAATGGGCAAAGGATATGAACAGGCACTTCACTAAAGAAGACATTCAGGCTGCTAACAGATACACGAGGAAATGCTCACTATCATTAACCATTAGAGAAATGCAAATCAAAACTACAATGAGATTCCATCTCATTCCAACGAGGCTGGCATTAATCCAAAAAACAAAAAATAATAAATGTTGGAGAGGTTGTGGAGAGACTGGAACACTTATACACTGCTGGTGGGAATGTCAAATGGTACAACCACTTTGGAAATCGATTTGACACTTCCTTAAAAAGCTAGAAATAGAACTACCATGAGATCCAGCAATCCCGCTCCTTGGAATATATCCTAGAGAAGTAAAAGCAGTCACACGAACAGATACATGCACACCCATGTTCACTGCAGCACTGTTTACAATAGCAAAAAGATGGAAGCAACCAAGGTGCCCATCAACGGATGAATGGATAAATAAATTACGGTATGTTCACACAATGGAATACTATGCATCGATAAGGAACAAGGATGAATCTGTGAAACATTTCATAACATGGAAGATTCTGGAAGGCATTATGCTGAGAGAAATGAGTCAGTTGCAAAAGGACAAATATTGTATGAGACCACTATTATAAGAATTATAAGAACTCAAGAAATAGTTTAAACAGAGAAGAAAATATTCCTTGATGGTTACGAGGCGGGGAGGGAGGGAGGGAAAGAGAGGGGGATTCACTAATTAGATAGTAGACAAGAACTAATTTAGGTGAAGGGAAGGACAACACACAATACAGGAGAGGTCAGCACAACTGGACTAAACCCAAAACAAAAAAGTTTCCTGAATAAACGCTTCAAAGGCCAGCATAGCAGGGGTGGGGGTTTGGGAACCATGGTTTCAGGGGACATCTAAGTCAATTGGCATAATAAAATCTACTAAGAGAACATTCTGCATCCCACTTTGGAGAGTGGCACCTGGGGTCTTAAGTGCTAGCAAGCAGCCATCTAAGATGCATGAATTGGTCTCAGTCCACCTGGAGCAAAGGAGAATGAAGAACACAAGAGACACAAGGTAATTAGAGCCCAAGAGACAGAAAAGGCCACGTAAATCAGAGACTGTATCAGCCTGAGACCAGAAGAACTAGAAGGTGCCCAGCTACAACCAATGACTGCCCTGACAGGGAACACAGCAGAGAACCCCTGATAGAGCAGGAGAACAGTGGGATGCAGACCTCAAATTCTCATAAAAAGACCAGACTTAATGGTCTGACCGAGACTAGAGGGACCCCAGAGGTCATGGTCCTCAGACCTTCTGTTAGCCCAAGACAGGAGCCATTCCTGAAGCCAACTCTTCAGAAGGATTGGACTGGACTATAAGATAGAAAATGATACTGGTGAGGAGTGGGCTTCTTGGATCAAGTAGACACATGAGACTATCTGGGTAGCTCCTGTCTGGAGGGGAGATGTGAAGGCCAAAGGAGACAGAAGCTGGCTGAATGGACACGGAAACACAGGGTGGAGAGAAGGGGTGTGCTGTCTCCTTAGTGGGAGAGTGACTAGGAGTATATAAAAAATGAGAGGCTGACTTGATTTGTAAACTTTCACTTAAAGCACAATAAAAATATAAAAAGAAAAAAAACCCTGCTGTTTAGAAAGGTTTTGTCATAGAAAGGTCCTGTCATCCAGGCTGACAAGAACCTTAGAAATCATCTAGTCCAACCCTCTCATTTTACTGATGGAAAAAGTGAGGCCCAGAGAGGGGAAGGTCTGACTCACGTCACCCAAACAATACAGTGCTGGAGGAATATCCCTATAACAAGCACTGCAAATACTGGCTTTCACAAAAAATTGACTTATGAACCTCTGCTTGCCTGACTACCAAAAATCCAAGGCAACTGTCCCTGAGATTTTGCTAATCTAGGATCCCATCACCAATAAGCCCATATTCTTTCCCTAAATTTAGCCTGTAAAGAAAAATTAAAGGTGATCAACAAAAGGGAATGATAGACATGTTCATTATCTTGATTGTGGTGAACTCACCAGTTTGTACACTTTAAATATGAGTAATATGTTGGATGTTCATTTTACTTCATAATGTCATTAAAAAAAAGAGAGAGAGAGAGAAGGACCCAACTGTTGAGCTGAGGAAGAATTTCTCAGGTCAGAGTCCTAGCGGTGCAGTGGTTAAGTGACATGGCTGCTAACCAAAAAAGGTTGGCAGTTCAAATCTACCAGCTTCTCTTTGGAAACCCTATGGGGCAGTTCTACTCTGTCCTCTAGGGTTGCAATCCACTCTATGGCAATGGTTTTTTTTTTTTTTTTTTGGTTTGGAGTACTGTTAATGTGTCCTCAAAGCAGCTTTGTTGTTCAAGATCAGCTTTCCTTCCACCCCATTTCATGGACAGGTCACAGGCAGCTTTCCTAGAAGTTGTCATATCTGAGTCCTGGGGTTCCTCTCTGCTGCTCAGTTGCTGCAGAGTATGGGGTCCACTGGGCAAGGTCTCCAGCCTGCATGATGCTCTTTGGCTCATTCAGGTGATATTGTATTAGATTCCAGGGCAAGCCAGGGATAGGCACAGAACCAACTTTTCTGACTTTGTTCTCCCTGAAGATTCACGGGAAATCTGCAGCCTAAATTGATTGAAAGCTAAAAAAATTTAGGAGTCAATGAGATTTGAAACCGATTCATTTAAGACATTTGAAAGATTTCGATCACCTCCCTCACTCTGCAGCCACCCTTCCCATGTCATTTTCCCTCCCCTCATAGCTCTCAGAGGAGACACAGATGTGGTGCCTAAAATTAGCTTCTAAGTAACAGAATTGTTTTGTTTTGTTGCTTTGCTAGTTCAATAAATGCTTTTTGAGTACTTACTGTGTGCAAAGCTGGGGTCTGTGGGAAACAAAGATGCCTAAGCCACTTTTCTGCCCTCCACATAACTCTCAGCCTTGGAGAGAGGATCAGTGGACTTAGACACAAATAACTCTCATGCTGGTCAAAAAGTAATGCATACCTTAAAGAATCTCCAACTATTATTTCATTACAAAAAGAGGGAGCGCTTGCTTTCACCTAGAACATCAGTGGAGTCCTCCACTTAAAGATAGCATTTGAATGGTGTTTTACAAGGTGTTTTTCCATCGTTCTGTCTCATCGTAACAACCATTTTGCAAGGTGGGTAGGTTCTTGCCTCATTAGGCCCGTTTTAGAGAAAATGAAACTGAAGCTCACAGAGGATGACTAACCGCCTGTGCCTGGTAAGTACAACATTTAAACTCAGGGCTTCAGATTCTAATTCCAGCAACTACCTTATGAAGCTGCTTAATAGGCAGAGGTGAGAGGAACAAGGCGGCCAGAAAGCCAGGAGTGTTTGGAGAATAGTGGGTATTTCAGTCAGCAAGAAAATTTGGGGATTGTGTAAGAAAGTGATGAATTATAAGACTGGAGAGGCTACTTGGGACTGGCTTGGCGGTAGCTTTATACACCAGGCTAAGGGTCTGTATATTTATCAACTCTGTTTTATAGGAATAGCATTATAATCAGTGTTTAGAAAGGGGGTAGGCAGAAATCCAGTAATGTATGTAAGGAGCTGTCTTTGCTTTGCTTTTAGGCCCCTAACAAAACAAACAAAATTAGAGGGACCCTGGTCCCCCTCCTTCAGCCATGAGTAGATTTCCAGAGAAGGCACACGGAGACACTTATCCAGGTTAAATAACAAAAGCCATTTCCTTCTGAGCAGCTTGCTTTTCAGCTCCCATTGAGGGGGCAGAGGGGTCAGGGAGCAGAAGGCATTGAAAGAAGGTATAAAGACAAAGGGAGGCACAGGAAAGGAAGTGAGGCTCCAGCCACATCCTGACAGCCTCCAGAGATGCTTTGGCCAGTTTCCCACTAGTATAAATTCAACTTTTATCAATTTGTTTTCCCTTAGGCTCACTGTAGTCACAGGAGAAAGAGAAAGCCCTTGTGTTGAGTCCTTTTGCTGGTCATTCAAGCAGCAGCAACACACCAGGCAGGAAGTAGAGAGACAGTGAAAAAAGCATGTGAGTCGGCAAACCTGGAGAGAGTCCCCCTGGTTTCTGCCTCTTCCTTGCTGAGTGAGTCTGGGCAAGTTACTAAGCTTCTCTGAGAGTCAGTTTCCTTAAGTGTCAAATAACACCTCCTGAGCTGATGTGAGAATTCAAAGAGCTCAGTCAGATAGAAGGCCTAGTGCAATGCCTGGCTCCCAATAGCTCTTAACCACGGTGCCACCAGGGCTCCTGGCTCACAATAGAGACTCAATAAACGCTAGCTTCCTCATTTCCTTCCCGCTGTGCCAAGAACAGCCCACAAGGGAATATCACAACACAATGGAGCAATGAGTAATCTTAGAAGCAGAAGTAGACGGATCTAGCGTGGATTTTCTTTTTGGCCAAAAAAGGTTGCTGAATGCTTCCCATGGAATGTTTCAGGAGAATATGTAGTAGGATAGTGTGGTGTAAAAGGAGAAAATATTCAAAAATTCCTCTTTCTGGGAAGTCCAGGCTGGGGTTAGGGAGGTGAACTATTGAGCTGAAGAGTAATCTGAGGTTTAATTTACCACCATTTTCACCTTGAATTTCGGGAAGGAAAGCATCAGAGGATACTAATGAAGACATAAAATATAGTTACTGGTTGAGTTGTCTGCACTCATGGAGGAGACAGTAGAATTAGAAAAAGAGGGAAGAGAAAAATCTATCCTAGTCATTCTTTGCTCTCATTAGAGCATTAGAGATCCAGAGACACAGTGAAGGGAAGACCCCTAGAACTGAACCTTGGTAATTCCTGTCATACAGCTCTTCCGGCAACTGTCTGTGTATAGAATTCTTCTTAGAGAGGCAGGTCACCTAATCTCCAGTCACTTGCGAATCAGATCATCTTCCCAATTTTTATCATGTCCACATACCACCTGAACTATCATTTGTTTTTCTCACTATTTTACTTAAAGAAACTCAGTATCGTTAAGATAAATGGAAAACCACTACCACATAACCTAAATAGAAGGAAACCATAAAAACAAATGCATTGCTATTAAAATAAAAATATTTATTTGTGTCCCATCTAAAAATATGAAGTGTACTCTCAGAGGAACATGAGGCCACTTTGGGAAGCTGACTCTGGAGAATAAGACTATTCGCCTGGAGGGGGAAGCCTGAATTGAGAAGATCCAGTGGCCCAGCCAGGTAGCTGGGGTCTGAGCACCCACCCCCCTGCCCCAGCCCAGATAGGACACAGTGTGTCCTGGATTGAATTATGTCCCCCAAAAATGTGTGTATCAACTTGGTTAGGCCATGATTCCCAGTATTGAGTGGTTGTCCTCCATTTTGTGATTGAAATTTTATGTTGAGAGGATTAGGTGGGATTGTAACACCACTCTTACTCAGGTCACCTCCCTGATCCAAGGTAAAGGGAGTTTCCCCGGGGTGTGGCCTATACCACCTTTTATCTCTCAAGAGATAAAAAGGAAAGGGAAGCAAGCAGAGAGTTAGGGACCTCATACCACCAAGAAAGCAGCACGAGGAGCAGAGCGAGTCCTTTGGGCCCAGGGTCCCTGAGCCTGAGAAACTCCTCAACCATGGGAAGATTGAGGACAAGGACCTTCCTTCAGAGCCGACAGAGAAGGAAGACCTTCCCTTGGAGCTAACGTCCTGAATTTGGACTTGTAACCCACCAGACTGTGAGAAAATAAGTTTTTCTTGGTTAAATCCATCCACTTGTGGTATTTCTGTTATAGCAGCACTGGATGACTAAGATGCTGTGTTACAGTGGGAGGGGCCTGATGAGCAGCTGATTTGGAACTTGGTCTCTTTTGGTCTTGCCATGGAAGCCTCTCCCGGATTGTGGAAAGTTAGAGGGCACCATCGTCTGGAGACAGGCAGGGAGGTAGACAAAAAGGAAGACAGGTGAACGACCAGCCATGATGCCCCGGCCCCTGGTGGTTCAGGTTGCATTCATTGTTGGATCCAAAACCTGCACTCAGAAAACTTGTTGATTTAATATGTTGCTAATTGTACTTTTTTGTAATTATTTCCTCCTTGTTTTCCTATAGTCCTTTATAAATTTCCTGTTGAGAATGCCAGATGTTTTAGGAGCCCGAAGAACTAAGACCTGGGTTTGGTCCCCAGGTGGATTAACAAGCAGCACACCCCAGACCACCTGGTGCAGTGGGGACAGTGAGGGTCAACAAGACGACCCCAAAAGGAAAGTGAAACTGAAGAAACTCATCTCCTCTCCACATGGAAACCCTTCTGGTGTAACTCTCAACTGCTAAGAACTTGGAGGGTCTTCCTTTTGTTCTTGCTTTTCTTTACCATGAGGGTCACCAGCTCTTTTACTCACTCAGAGATCAAACAGCAAAGCAAATTCCTGGGTGACATTTTTAGTAACAAATTCAGGAGTTTTGATACTTGCCCTCTAATAGATCCATTTTGTATTTCTCGTCTTATATTAGTGGAGAACAGGGAGATTTCTGAGAAGTCATAGAACTGCTTATAGATAAGCAAAAACAATTTTTTACATGGAGAAAGGGACAGATTTATCTATACTTTTTACCAGAAAACAGGTTCAAAGAAAGCTACCACCTCTTGCCTCTCCCCCATCATCTCCATTCCCTGAGTCTTTTCCTTTCCAGGATGACTGGCTAGATGTCACAGTAGGGTGGGACTACATGGGTAAGACAGCAGAAAACAGAGAAAGAAATCCAAGGACTTGGGGAAGGCCAGGTCTATGGACATGGACAGAGAGTAGAGAGAGAAAGAAGCAGCAGGACTGGTTAGGCTATGCAGAGCAGTATTCCAAGTGTGTGGAGAATTCAGAGGTAATTGTCTCTACAACAAAGATATATTTGAGTCAAGGTAATTTTAGCTTACAGAACAATGGGCATGTCCAACTTCCAAGTGTACTTGGAAAACAAGGCTAAATGCTCATTCTTATGGGCTGGTCAAAAACCTACCTGCCCAGCACTAAAATCAACTGAAGGGAGAGGTAATGGAGTGATTCCAGCTGCCTAAGGATCTTATCCAGGCTCATAGCCCAGAGAGACATGGTGGGGGGGAGGGGAGGTGTGCCACTCCAATTGATCATGGGAAAGGGGGCCTGAAGCCAGGAACAAAGTGAGGGACCTCTCTGGATGCTGCACAATGCTGCCCTAGATAGGGAAGGAGATAAGGCAAGGAAAAACATGGAAACAGAGAGCCAGGAAGAGTGGGGAAAGGAAGGAAAGGGCTGCTAGGCAGCAGGAGACAGGTTCATGCTCCTTGACCAGAAATACTTATTCTCTCCAGGAAGGAACTCGGGGACTTTTACCAAATCCCCTCAATCCAAGCAAATTCCAACAAGAATGGAAGCCATCCATCCCCATCGGTTATCCCTAGAGTGGCTATTAAGTGCAGGCTTTGTGCTAAAGGCTGGAGTGTCAAGAAGAAACCAGAGATGGAACATGCCTTCCGGGAACTCATAAGGGAAACAGCCGTATACACTAATAATTGGAATCCAAGGGAGAAAGCCCCAGAGTCCCTGGAATAAATTAGATTAAGCACTGTGGAACAGATATGAGGGTGAAATATTGTCCAGCTGGAAGAGGCTTGAAGGGACCTAGTGGAGGAGGTATCCCTTAATTTGGGCATTGAAAGATGAGCAGGGTTGGGGTCTGTGATTTTTGTTTTGTTTTGTTAGTTTGATTTTCTTGAGAAGTAAACTCTTCTTCTTATGCTTTTAATTTATCCCAGATTGACTTTTCTCAGTATTTCTTACAGCAGAGAGGTTTATATTGACTTTACTTTTGGATTTCTCTAAAATCTTCATGAGAACAAATTAGTTTACATGGCCTGTCAGTGCAAGTGAGACTTAGGCATGTGACCACCGAGATATGAATTACTATATCAAATACTGATCATCCAAATATAAAAAAATATTTTTAACTCTCTGTGTCCAAATATATTTAGACACAGAGAGTTATTGTCAACTTGTAAATGAACTTTGACACCATACTTTTTCTGTGAGACGCCGAATACACAAATGCAAACAAAATATTTTATCCACTATCTGTATGTTTGCAGCCTGATGCCAAGTGCGCAAGTATTTGAATATATATATATATATATTCAGTTTGGGGTCCAAATATGTGCATTGGTATGTTGAGCATTGTAAAAGATTCATTGTTGAAGTCTTTGAATGACAAGCTCAGGAGTTTGGACTTAACTCTCCTACAGACTGCTGCTCAATGCCAGGTACCTCCAGAAATGGCTGGTTGGCTCAGTGGGAGTACAATAAACAGAGCTGTGCAAGTCAGGTCACAGGGATGGTGAGAGCTTATAAGCCACAAGAAAGACCCACCCTGTCATGGGTGGGAGGTGTCCTGTGTGTGAGCAGAGCTAGTATAGATGTCCTGGGGAAGTCTGTAAGGCACATGCCACTATTGGGCATTTATATGGCAAAAATTCCTGGGGGCACAAGGGTTTCTTTCTGTAAGTCAACCTTGGTGGCTGCTGACTAAAACCCCAGCTGGAACTGGGGCAAAAAGTCCAGCTCTCCTACTGTTATTGACCACTCAAATCTTCCGGCTTCAGGCTCCATAACCCCTCTGCTTTCTTTTCAGTCCCACTGCACCAGCAGGCAAAATACCATGGCAACCTACCCTAAACAAAGAGTGGGAAATGCTGAGTACTGTTGGCCAGGCAGGGTTGGGTCAGTCTGGGGAGTGGAGTTGCTGCTACAGCTTCTTAGCCTCACCTTCTTCCTCTACCCCCATTGGCTTCCTCTTCCTCTGTAAACTATCCTTTGCCTCTTGCCTGGGCCAGATGGGCAGCCAGCAGGCATCTGGCATGTGCCTGCAGGCTGGACAAACTAGTGGCTGGACCAAGGATTCCAAGTGGAAAAAATGATCTGATTAACAGAGCAGAGGTCTGGAAAAAGCCAAGAAATGGATAATCCAGACCCACCACTTGGAATAAAAATGCACATGCTCAGGTGGCCGCGCACTCTCCCTGCAGGACCAGCCCGGCCCTCTCCTAGTAGCTTAGAGCCTCCTGCTGATGGCTCCTGCAGGCAGCTGGCCTGCTAGGCAATAGTGTGGCCAGGAGAGGTTGGAAGTCATGTAGCAGGGCCAGGTGAAGTGCTCTCCCCAACCCCCATCCCCAGGCCTACCAAGTACATTTTACAGAGGCAGTATGCACCTACTATTTTGTTCTCCCTGTTTCACTGGACATTATTCCGTACATGTATGTTCTTGAACCAGCAGAGATCACCAAGTTGTCAAATTTTGTGGCAATATTATAGTTCAAGGTACTAAAATTCATAGTCTGCCTAGCCGAATCCCTATTATTGGCTGTTTGGGCTGTTTCTATTTGTTGTTATAATAAATAGCATTCTTAGGAACATCTTTGTACAATTTTCTTTTGAAAATTTCCTCTTCTGGATTTTTTTCTTTGGATGCAAATTCAGTTTCAGAACTACTTCAGAAAATATATGAAAACCAAAGAGCCAAAGGCAGGGATTTTTTTTTTCATGAAGAAGTAGGCCTATCTATTCACTAATTCCCTCCCCCCTGCCCCCAGGCTTTGAAGTAGAGCCACAGAGAGAAGCTACTCACCTAGCAGTAACTTAATGGGACAGCACCATGCTCTTCCTTTAAGTTGAGGGAAGCAGAGCTGTTAGCCCATATAATCGGTCTGACATTCTGAGAGTAGGGACATTTAGGTGCAGGGGGGTGGGCACAGAGAGATGGCTCCCTTTTGGAAGGCTCTTGGTCCTAGATGCTCCAAATCTCAGATCCTGACTGAAGACCAGAGGAGGCCACTTTTTCTCTAAGCCAGTCTTTATTGTGTTCTGTGGTAGAGACTGCTGGTTACCTACCCAACGGCCTTTTTGCTTGCTTACAGAACCACAATTTATTCTGGTAGCTGGAAAAGATGCTTTCATATTAGGAAAGGTAGAACCTTACTCCAGTCCCAGGTTTGAATTATGATTGGCCTAAGTTAGTCATTGGTCTAAGAGGAAGCATGTGACCCAGTTCTGGCTAATATAAGGGGCAGTCTCTTGAGAAAGATTCCCCTTCCCAAATAAAAGGACAAATCTCCCTGAGGATAAATCATTTGCTCCTTCCTTCTTCTTTCTCCTGGAATACAGATGTGATACCTGGAGATGCAGCAGCCATCTTGCGACCTTGAGACAACAAGTATTAGGGTGAGAGTCAATTCGTTATGGATGGCAGAGCAGGCAACCACCTGCCTCTAAACTTCTTGTGTGAAAAAAAACACAAAACTTCTATTTGTTTAAGCCACTATAACTTGAGTTTTCTGTGACTTGTATCCTAAAGCATAGCCAACTGTACGTACTATGTGCCTAACACTTTGCTAAGAAAAAAGAGGTTACAAAAGAAACAGAAAGCACAGTCCTTTACCTCAGCAAGCTGAGTCTGCTTAGGGAGACACAAAGGAAACACAAATAGTACCATATGAAATACAAGTAAGTGGTAAACAAATGGAAAGAATAGAGGAAATGATTTCATTCAGATTAATAGGAAAGAGCTAGAGCTAGAAGTAAGCATAGTGGATCTGAGGGACTGCAAAGACCTGGATGGGCCGTAGAAAGGAAATAGGAAATATAGGCTGACACCAAGGATTGTGAATTGCTCATTCTGGGATTTTCTATGATCTGATACTCAATGGAGAAGAAACCTAGGATAAATTCAAGAAGAAAGTTGTGCTTGCAGGAAATTAATTTGGATGATGAGGTGCAGATGAGGTTGTGGCACTCAAACAGGTGGTAGCAGTTGGAAGGGACACGGTGCAAGAGACATCCTGAAGGAAGAATTAACAGGACTTGATGAGGGTGAGGAGGAGTCAGGGATATCTTCAACTACTGGGCCAAGTATGAGAGAGGAAGAGAGAGAATGTGTGGTGATGCCCTCAATGGACACCAGGAAGTCAAGAAAGGGAGATAAAGTTTTTAGCTATTACCTGTTGAGATGACAGTTGATCATACAGATGAATATGTTTATTAGACAATTCCCAAAGCAGAGGTTCTAAGTCCAGGGTTGAGAGTTGGTAACACAAGAGACAGCAGGAATTTGAATCAGCAATATGATTGAGTCGAGACCAGTGTTTCCCAAACTTCAGTCATCTGTATACTACATTGATGACTTTTGCCACATGTTTAATACCTATACTACTATCTACCTAAAATTTTTCTTTAAATAAATTCACTTTTTAAAATTTTAGCATGGTTCTAAGCAATAACACACTTGAAATCACCAGTTTTTTAAAATAATTTTTATTGTGCTTTAAGTGAAAGTTTACAAATCAAGTCAGTCTCTCACACAAAAACCCATATACACCTTGCTACACACTCCCAATTACTCTCCCGCTAATGAGACAGACCGCTCTCTCCCTCTACTCTCTCTTTTCATTTCCATTTCGTAAGCTTCTAACCCCCTCCACCCTCTCATCTCCCCTCCAGGCAGGAGATACCAACATAGTCTCAAGTGTCCACCTGGTGCAAGAAGTTCACTCCTCACCAGCATCCCTCTCCAACCCATTCTCCAGTCCAATCCATGTCTGAAGAGTTGGCTTCGGGAATGGTTCCTGTCCTGGGCCAACAGAAGGTCTGGAGACCATGACCACCGGGGTCCTTCTAGTCTCAGTCAGACCATTAAGTCTGGTTTTATGAGAATATGGGGTATGCATCCCACTGATCTCCTGCTCCCTCAGGGGTTCTCTGTTGTGTTCCCTGTCAGGGCAGTCATTGGTTGTAGCCGGGCACCATCTAGTTCTTCTGGTCTCAGGATGATGTAGTCTCTGGTTCATGTGACCCTTTCTGTCTCTTGGGCTCATAATTGCCCTGTGTCCTTGGCGTTCCTCATTCTCCTTTGATCCAGGTGGGTTGAGACTAATTGATGCATCTTTAGATGGCTGCTTGCTAACGTTTAAGACCCCAGACGCCACTCTTAAAAGTGGGATGCAGAATGTTTTCTCAATAGATTTTATTATGCCAATTGACGTAGATGTCCCCTGAAACCTTGGTCCCCAGACCCCTGCCCCTGCTACGCTGGCCTTCGAAGCATTCAGTTTATTCAGGAAACTTTTTTGCTTTTGATTTAGTCCAATTGTGCTGACCTCCCCTGTATTGTGTGCTGTCTTTCCCTTCACCTAAAGTAGTTCTTATTTAATATCTAATATCTAATTAGTGAATGCCCCTCTCCCACCTTCCCTCCCTCCCCCCTCTCGTAACCACAAAAGAATGTTTTCTTCTTCAGTTTAAACTATTTCTCCAGTTCTTATAATAGTGGTCTTATACAATATTTGTCCTTTGGCAACTGTCTAATTTCACTCAGCATAATGCCTTCCAGGTTCCTCCATGTTATGAAATGTTTCACAGATTCCTCACTGTTCTTTATCGATGTGTAGTATTCCATTGTGTGAATATACCATAATTTATTTATCCATTCATCCGTTGATGGGCACCTTGGTTGCTTCCATCTTTTTGCTGTTGTAAACAGTGCTGCAATAAACATGGGTGTGCATATATCTGTTCCTGTAAAGGCTCTTATTTCTCTAGGATATATTCCAAGGAGTGGGGTTGCTGGATCTCATGGTAGTTCTA
This sequence comes from Loxodonta africana, assembly GCF_030014295.1. Lineage (NCBI taxonomy): Eukaryota > Metazoa > Chordata > Mammalia > Proboscidea > Elephantidae > Loxodonta > Loxodonta africana. Next base: position 81,491,137 of record NC_087369.1, on the reverse strand, counting down.
TTTCTAGCTTTTGAAGGAAGTGCCAAATCGATTTCCAAAGTGGTTGTACCATTTGACATTCCCACCAGCAGTGTATAAGTGTTCCAATCTCTCCACAGCTTCTCCGACATTTATTATTTTGTGTTTTTTGGAATAATGCAGCCTGTTGGAGTGAGATGAAATCTCATTGTAGTTTTGATCTGCATTTCTCTAATGGCTAATGATCATGAACATTTCCTCATGTATCTGTTAGGTACCTGAATGTCTTCTTTAGTGAAGTGTCTATTGATATCTTTTGCCCATTTTTCAATTGGGTTGTCTTTTTGTAGTTGAGTTTTTGCAGTTATCATGTAGATTTTTAGGCTTTAGAGATCAGGCACTGATCAGAAATGTCATAGCTAAAAACTTTTTCCCAGTCTGTAGGTCTTTTTACTCTTTTGGTGAAGTCTTTGGATGAGCATAGGTGTTTGATTTTTAGGAGCTCCCGGTTATCTAGTTTTGCTTCTACATTCTTTATAATGTTTTGTATACTGTTTATGCCATGTATTAGGGCTCCTAACATTGTCCCTATTTTTTCATCCATGATCTTTATCGTTTTCGACTTTATATTTAGGTCTTTGATCCATTTTGAGTTCGTTTTTGTGCATGGAGTGAGGTATGGGTCTTGTTTCATTTTTTTTGCAGATGGATATCCAGTTATGCCAGCACCATTTGTTAAAAAGACTGTCTTTTCCCCATTTAACTGTTTTGGGGCCTTTGTCAAATATCAACTGCTCATATGTGAATGGATTTATGTCTGGATTCTCAATTCTGTTCCATTGGTCCATGCCTCTGCTGTTGTACCGGTACCAGGCTGGTTTGACTAATGTGGTGGTATAATAGGTTTTAAAATCAGGTAAAGTAAGGCCTCCCACTTTGTTCTTCTTTTTCAGTAATGCCTTATTTATCTGGGGCCTCTTTCTCTTCCATATGAAGTTGGCGATTTGTTTCTCCATCTCATTAAAAAATGTTGTTGGGATTTGAATCGGAATTGCATTAAATGTATAGATGGCTTTTGGTAGAATAGACATTTTTATAATGTTAAGTCTCCCTAACCACGAGCAAGGTATGTTTTTCCCTTAATGTAAAAATCACCGGTTTTTAATGTGCTAATTATATTTTTTCTAAAACACATTAAGATAAATTCATAATTATTAAAGTTAAAAAAGTATTCAGTCATGTACGAACTGAAGTTATTTTGTGTATCAGCAGTGACCTACCCACCATTCTTGAAAAGTCACTAGCTCAGCCACAAGTCATCAGAGACGTGTTCCATGAAGGCGGGACATCTCCACTTCTGAGCGGTGGACCTCTTGAATCCATTCCCTTATTCTACATCTGCAATTCACATTGTTTTATGGGAAAAAATCCTTACCCATTTGGGTCAAGCTGAAGGGGAGAGAAAGATGGAGAGAAAATGATGCTCCTGGCTTTGCTTTCTTGGTGTATGAGGTCCCCTCGCTCTCTGCTGGCTCCCTTTCATCCCTTGTAAGATAAAAGGTGGTGCAGGCCACACCCCAGGAAAACTCCCTTTACATTTGATCAGGGCTGTGACCTGGGTAAAGGCGTTACATCCCACCCTAATCCTCTTCAACATAATCCAAGCTTGCCTCATTAACCACAGGCAGAGATAAGGATTTACAACGTATAGGAAAATTATATCAACCACAAAATGGAGGGCAGCTACACAATACTGGGAATCATGGCCTAACCAAGTTGACACATAGTTTGGGGGAACATAATCCATGACAGGTGGCCTGACAAGATCAATCTGCCAAACATGGAAGATAATTAATAATGGAATCATTCAGATACTCTCTCCTGTGGAATTTGAATGTAAGACATTGAGAGGTTCCTCAGCCAATAATGGGGATAAAAGCAGACACACACACACACACACACACACACACACACACACACGGCAGGATGCAGAAGCCATATGGCAGTATAAGAGCTTTCAATGAGCAGAAGCTATAAAATAGAGTGGAGAATAAAAAGAAGTTATTGGCAAGGAGCAGTAGCTTCTGAATCAGAAAGCAGGGGAACTGTGAGTCAGTTATTTTAGTCACTTGCCAATATCCTTACTTTCCTTGCTCCATTGTGGATCTATTATATTCGCCTAGCAAATCCCCAAACCTTAAATCAATCCAAATGTCTACCCTTTCTGCTCCTACTCCAGGACCACTAAAAACTGCTGAAGAAAATACCCTAAGTATGCAGGTGAGTACTATAAATTCATGGTCTAAACCTCCTCATAAACCCGTTGCCCTCAAGTCGATTTTGATGCATCTCGACCCTATAGGACAGAGTAGAACTGCTCCACTGGGTTTCCAAGGCTGTAATCTTCACAGGAGCAGACTGCCACATCTTTCTCCTGTGGAGTGGCTGGTGAATTTGAACCACCAACCCTTTGGATAGCAGCCAAGCTCTTAACCACTGCACCACCAGAGCTCATTGTCTAAACTTCCACTGGGCCTTTAATATGCCTGGGCAACCCTTCTGTGAGTCCCTATTGGGCTCTCTCTTCCATTCTCTCCAATGGTTCTCTGAAATCTATGGCCTCATCCATCATCTGCAAACTTCTAGTGTTGCCCCACCCCCCTCATCTAATTTTACAGAGAACGAGAAGCCATCAGGCAGTAACTTTCCGTAACCAAATCTACAAATTCACTCATCTCCACATCCATTCTTTTCTTCTTCCCCCTCATGATTCCTTCTGGTTGAGATTCACCCCCACCCCCACCCCAGCCTTTGCATTCCATCTTCTCCCATCACCTCAGGGATCTCAAGTCTCAATTATTCCTTTGCTCACCTGTATCTCCCATCCTTCCCTCTCTACTGCCTACCTCCTCCCCCATCAACATCGAAGCATGCCCTCTCTTGGCCCTATAACCCTCAATCAACTTCTCTGTCTCACTTCACTTTCAACAAACTTTTTGAAGGAGCTGTTTGCACTTGTAGTCTCTGTCTCCTCACTCTCACTCTTCAGCCCAACATAATCTGACATCCATTCTTACCACACCACTTAAACTGTTCTCACCAACAATCTCTTTGTACCCAAATCCCACTGTTGTTTAGATCAACCTAAGATCCTTTCCCCCACGTGTCTGTCAGTTTATCATACTGTGGGGGCTTATGTGTTGCTGTGATGCTGGAAGCTATGCCACTGGTATTCAAATACCAGCAGGATCATCCATGGCAGACAGGTTTCAGCTGAGCTTCCGACTAAGACAGACTAGGAAGAAGGACCTGGCAGTATATTTCTGAAAAGATTTAGCTAATGAAAACCTTATGAATAGCAGTGGAACATTGCATGATGTAGTGCTGGAAGATAAGCCCCTCAGGTTGGAAGGCACTCAAGAAACGACTGGGGAAGAGCTGCCTCCTCAAAGTAGACCTTAATGAAGTGGATGGAGTCAAACTTTCCAGACCTTCATTTGCTGATGCGGCACAACTCAAAATGAGAAGAAACAGCTGCAAACATCCATTAATAGTAGGAACCTGGAACATAAGAAGTATGAATCTAGGAAAATTGGAAATCATCAAAAATGAAATGGAACACCCAAACATTGATATCCTAGGAATTAGTGAGCTGAAATGGGCTGGTACTGGCCATTTGAATCAGACAACCATATGGTCTACTGTGCCGGGACAACAACATGAAGAGGAATGGAGTTGCATTCATCGTCAAAAAGAACATTTCCAGATCTATCCTGAAGCATAACGCTGCCAGTGATAGGATAATATCCATACCCCTACAAGGAAGACCAGTTAATATGACTATTATGCAAATTTTTGCACCAATCACTAAGACCAAAGATGAAGAAATTGTAGATTTTTACTAACTTCTGTAGTCTGAAATTGATCGAACATGCAATCAGGATGCATTGGTAATTACTGGGGATTGGAATACGAAAGTTGGAAACAAAGAAGGATCAGTAGTTGGAAAATATGGCCTTGGTGATGGAAATGATGCTGGAGATCGCATGATAGGATTTTGCAAGATCAACGACTTCTTCATTGCAAATACATTTTTTTCACCAACATAAACAGTGACTATACCTGGGGACCTCACCTGATGGAATACACAGGCATCAAATCAACTGCATCTGTGGGAAGAGACGATGGAAAAGCTCAAAATTATCAGTCAGAATAAGGCCGGGGCCGACTGCCAAACAGACCATCAATTGCTCCTATGCAAGTTCAAGCTGAAACTGAAGAAAATTAGAACAAGTCAATGAGAGCCAAAGCACGACCGTGACTATATCTTACCTGAATTTAGAGGCCATCTCAAGAATAGATTTGATGCATTTAACACTAATGACCGAAGACCAGATGAGTTGTGGGATGACATCAAGGACTTCATACATAAAGAAAGCAAGAGGTCATTAAAAAGACAGAAAAGAAAGAAAAGACCAAAATGGATGTCAGGAGAGACTCTGAAACTTGCTCTTGAAGGTCGAGTAGCTAAAGCAAAAGGAAAAGGTGATGAAGTAAAAGAGTTGAAAAGAAGATTTCAAAGGACGGCTCAAGAAGACAAAGTATTATAATGATATGTGCAAAGATCTGGAGATAGAAAATCAAAAGGGAAGAAAACGCTCAGCATTTCTCAAGCTGAAAGAACTGAAGAAAAAATTCATGCCTCGAGTTGCAATACTGAAGGATTATATGAGGAAAATATTAAATGACTCAGGAAGCATCAAAAGAAGATGGAAGGAATACACAGAGTCAGTATACCAAAAAGAATTTGGTGGACGTTCAACCATTTCAGGAGGTACCATATGAGGAACCAATGGTACAGAAGGAAGAAGTCCAAGCTGCACTGAAGGCACTGGCAAAAAATAAGGCTCCAGGAATTGACAGAATACCAATTAAGATATTTCAACAAATGGATGCAGCGCTGGAAGTACTCACTCCTCTATGCCAAGAAATTTGGAAGACAGCTGCTTGGCCAACCAAATGGAAGACATTATACTTATGCCTATTCCTAAGAAAGGTGATCCCATCTAATGCAGAAATTATGGAACAATATCATTAATATCACACGCAAGTACAAGTTTTCTGAAGATCATTCAAAAGTGACTGCAGGAGTATATCAGCAGGGAACTGACAGAAATTCAAGCCAGATTCAGAAGGGGACACGGAACCAGGGATATCACTGCTGATGTCAGATGGATCCTGGCTGAAAGCAGAGAATACCAGAAAGATGTTTCCCTGTGTTTTATTGACTATGCGAAGGCATTCGACTGTGAGGATCATAACAAATTGTGGGTAACATTGTGAAGAATGGGAATTCCAGACCATTTAATTATGCTTATGAGGAACCTGTGCATAGATCAAAAGGCAGTCATGTGAACAGAAGAAGGGGATACTGTATGGTTTAAAGTCAGGAAAGGTGTGTGTCAGGGTGGTGTCCTTTCACCATACCTATTCAATCTCTATGCTGAGCAAATAATCTGAGAAACTGGACTATATGAAGAAGAATGTGGCATCAGGATTGGAGGAAGACTCATTAACAACCTGTGTTATGCAAATGGAACAGCTTTGCCTGCTGAAAGTGAAGGGGACTTGAAGCACTTACTGGTGAAGATCAAAGACCACAGCCTTCAGCATGGATTACACTTCAATATAAAGAAAACAAAAATCCTCACAACTGGACCAATAAACAATATCATGATAAACCAGGAAAAGATTGAAGTTGTCAAGGATTTTGTTTTGCTTGGATCGACAGTCGACACCCACGGAACCAGTGGTCAAGAAATCAAAAGATGGATTGCATTGGGCAAATCTGCTGCAAAAGACCTCTTTAATGTGTTGAAAAGCAAAGAGGTCACCTTGAAGAGTGTGGTGTGCCTGACCCAAGCCATGGTGTTTTCAATAGCCTCCTATGCATGTGAAAGTTGGACGATGAATAAGAAAGACCAAAGAAAAACTGACACCTTGAATCACGGTGTTGGAGAAGGATATTGAATACACCATGGACTGCCAAAAGAACGAACAAATCTGTCTTGGAAGAAGTACAACCAGAATGCTCCTTAGAAGCAAGGATGGCAAGACTATGTCTCACATACTTTGGAAATGTTTTCAGGAGGGATCAGTCCCTGGAGAAGGACATCATGCTTGGTAAAGTAGAGGGTCAGCGAAAAAGAGGAAGATCCTCAATGAGATGGATTGACATAGTGGCTGCAACAATGGGCTTAAGCATAACAACGATTTTAAGGATGGCTCAGGACTGGGCGGTGTTTCGTTCTGTTGTACATAGGGTCACGATGAGTTGGAACTGACTCCATGGCGCCTAATAACAATGAGATTTTCTTTTATATTGGACTCTCTGAAGCATTGCCACCATTAGCCGCTGCCTCCAACTTGAAACATTCTCTTACCTTGGCTTCTGTGCTGTGGTCTCCTAATCTTTCTCCTGCCTCTCTGATTGCTGCTCAGCCTCCTCGTTGGGCTCTTTTACCTCTGTGTATTCTGCAAATGTTGAGAGTTCTCTGGGCTTGCTCCTAGGCCTTCTTGTCTTCCCACTCTACAGATTCTCCCTGCATAATTCTCCCTCTCATTATCTCCCATCTCTCAGCTGATGACTTTCAAATCTATATTTCTAGCCCAAATATCTCCCAAGTCTCAGACCCGTATATCCAATTTCTACTTGATTGTCCCACGGGGAACCTAAAGCTGGCATGTCCAGAACTGAACTCATCATTCCTGTGAAGCCTATTCCTCTCCCTTCTTGCCTATAGTAATAAAAAAAAAAAAGTAATAGCTAACACTTATTGAGTACTTACTATGCACAGACATGGTTCAAAGCATTTTATATTTATTATTTCACTTAATCGTTATAAGGAAGGCAGTATTAATATCCTGATTCTACAAGCAAGAAAACTGAGGCACGGAGAGATTAAATAATTTCCCCAAGGTCATGCAGCTGTACAGGGTAAATCTGGGATTCAAACCCAGCCAGTCTGGCTTCAGAGCCAGTTCTCTTAGACATCACACTATAGTCCTATCACTGCTATCCAGTTGCTCAGGCCAGAAACCTAGGCATCATCTCACTGTCCACATCACCAGGTTCTGTCCATTCTACCTTCTAAATGTGCCTCAGATCCATCCATTAATCTCCATCACATACCAACTATCATACCCAGACCACTACCACGTTTCACCTGGACTCCCGGTCTCCAGTGTTACCCCTTTCCAGCCCACATTCCGTATTGCTTCCACAGTGTTGTTCTGAAAGGCAAGTCTGATCCAAAAGGCAAACCATTCCATGGCATCCCAATGCCCTCAGGATAATGTCCAAGTCCCTTAACATGGCTCACATGGTCCTTTATGATCTGTTTCCCTGCCTGCCTCTTGCTCCTGCTTAGATTTTTCCACTCTTCTCTACCCCTAACTTTGTCCCTCAACCATACTGAACTTTCCCCCAAGACTGTATGTATATTCTCTTTTACCTCTGGCCCTTTGCACACATTTTTTCTCCATTTGCAGCTTTGTTCCTTCCCACTTGCCTTCACCTGGCTAACACCTACTTATCCTTTAGTTCTCTGTTGAGATAAGGGACTATTCCTCTAGGAAACCTACTCTGACTCTCCAAGTCTAGCTTAGGTGCCATTCCTTTATTACCCTGTTTTCACCCTGGTCAAAGCACTTCTCATGCCCTACTGTATTTGTTATCATATTCTTCCCCCACTAGACCATTAATTCTGTGAAGCCAGGGACATTGTCTGTCTTGCTCACCTCTGCACCCCACTCTCAAGCCTGGCACAAAGTTTGATGAATGCCATGTATATATAAACCATCTTAAAGCTCTCTCTCCTCTTTTATTTCCAAGCCATACTCCGTAGTATGAGAAAGCACCTTCAGGAGGCCGGGACCTGAGGCCAGTTGCCTGACACAGGTCCTGTGCTAGGAGGCCAAGGAGGCAATTCCTGGGCAATCAGTTCAGACCTTCTTTCCCAGCAGGAGGGCCAAGAGTTGGCGCCCTCCCTTCACCCTCTTTCCTGGTTTTGTTTTACATTATGAGTTGCAGTTATCACGTGACTTTTAAAACTAAATTATCTCTGTCTTAATTACTGACTCTTTTAATAGCCTTGTCAGATCGATGGGAATGCAACAAAAATAACAATGATGACTCATTCAGTCCATCTCTTTTCCCCTCACCACTTGGCACAAATTCCAGTCCCATCACTGTCAACTCAAGTACCACTTCAGAAGAAGTAGCAGCAACTTCTGGGTTATCTGAGAGATCATGCGTGGGAGAAGAAACCAAAGTGGAACCTCATGTGAAATGTTGTGCTTTGTGCCCATGAAACATAGACAGATGGAAACAGGTAGAGCAGAATGGGGAATTCCAGGGAGAAAGTGACTCTGTCTGGAAAATGGGTGCAAAATGGGGCCGATTACCTTAAAGTATCATCTAAAAAGGTATAGAGATGGGTAAAACTCAGGTGGGGCTTCCCCAACCCCGATTGTGCAATCCCTTCTTCTCTAGAACTTTATCAGGTAGGTAAACAACGTTCAAATGTTATACCACAGTGGGCAAGTGGGCTATGAAGGTCATTAGCACTGTTCCCTAAATATCCCTAGCTCTGAACCTTGTAGGTACATGGTAGGATTGCACTTCCTGGCCCACTCTGATTGGATGGGACCATATTACGAGTTCTGGCCAATGGCACAAAGGCACTTCCAGGCTGGAAAATTTCAGTGCCAGTGTGAGGCCTTACAGAGCTCTCTTTCCCTTTGCCATGGTGACAAGCAACGTTTGAGAGGGTGGCTTCTCTGACCATCTAGGTTTTGAGGTAAGGAGACAAGAAGCAGAGCACCCAGCTAACTTGTCATAGACATGTAGCAAGAGTGAGAAATAAACCTTTGTTTTTATAAGCCACTGACATTCTGGGGATGTCTGTTACCACAGCACGACCATGCTCATCCTCACTGATATACAAGCTAAATCATCCCTTTTGGGGGTTGGCATTACGAGGGAAGAGAAACCACAAGCACAGCACTGAAAAAAAAAGACAATTATTTATCAAAACAACTACAAAAAATACTTAGCACATTGGTAAATGTAAATTATTAGTAATGCTTTAAGTCATGCTTTGGATGGTGGGTTCATGCATGTTTGTTATATTATTAAATTAATAAATGAGGGGAAATACTTCACCACAAGTGTGATGATTCTTGAGATGCAATCAGCAATTTCAAAATTTACAGCATACTCCAAAAATCTAAATTGGCCTATTCAAGGAAACAAGTGCTAAGAGGTTCTAGAGCCTTTTGTTCAGACCCAAGTCCCAGCCGATCTTGGCCCAGCTCTGACTCCCCAGCCCTGTGGAACAGCTTTTCTTTTCCTAAGTTTGCCCTGGTTCTCCCTACACCCTACCTACAACCTCTTCTCCAGAGTCCCCTAATCACTGAGAATATGAGCTGTACTTTCTGTCTTTCTACAAGCACTCCCAGATTTCTTCCTGCCAGGTGCTCTGTTCCCCTAGTTTCCATCTACCTGTAATTCCTCAACTGTATTCCAGGGAGGGAGCTCCTAACAAGATAGGGTATAAGTTTTCAGGTCATACAGAGCTTGGTTTGAATTCCAGCAACACAACTTACTTCTCTGTGATCTTAGATTATCTCTCTGAACCTTAGTTTCTTCATCTGTAAAATAAGAATGATAATACTTAAAGTTCAAAGAGTTGCTGTAAACATCCTGTGAGATTGCAAGCATAAAAGCACTGACAAACAGTAGGCAATCAATAGCTGTTAGTTCCCATTTATTTTTCTAGTTTCTCCTCTTTTCAAAATGGCAACTGACCCATACTACTGACCCAAACTCTAACTTCTCATTCTTTTCACTTGTTTTTATTTTCCTTCCAGCTAAAACCCCACCACACACATACCACGATGACCACTTTCACTACCAGTAGACACCTTCATTCAAAATAGTCTCTCATTCACTGTCTAGTTGAGAGGCTTTAAACTTTTTTATTTTACAATCTCTTCAACAAACGGTGTTGGTAAAACTGGATTTTCACATGCAGAAAAATGAAACAAGATCTGTACTTCATACCATACACAAAAACTAATTCAAAACGGATCAAGGACCTAAATGTTAAATCTAAAACCATAAAGTTCTTGATTCCTACTCATAGCAACCCTATAGGACAGAGAAGTATTGCCCCATAAGGTTACCAAGGAGCGACTGGTGGATTTGAACTGCCTCTCTTAACCATCAAAGAATATTTTCTTCTCTGTTTAAACTATTTCTTGAGTTCTTATAATAGTGGTCTCATATAATATTTGTCTTTTTGCAACTGACTAATTTCACTCAGCATAATGCCTTCCAGATTCCTCCATGTTATGAAATGTTTCACAGATTCATCATTGTTCTTTTTAGATGCATAATATTCCACTGTGTGAATATACCATAATTTGTTTATCCATTCATCCATTCATGGGCACTTTGGTTGTTTCCATCTTTTTGCTATTGTAAAATGAACATGGGTGTGCATATGTTTATTCATGTGACGACTCTTATTACTCTAGGATATATTGCAAGTAGTGGGATTGCTGGATCTTATGGTAGTTCTATTTCTAGCTTTTTAAGGAAGTGCGAAATTGATTTCCAAAGTGGTTGTACCATTTTTCATTCCCCCCAGCAGTGTATAAGTGTTCCAGTCTCTCCACAACCTCTCCAACATTTATTATTTTGTGTTTTTTGGATTAATGCTAGCCTTGTTGGAGTAGAAGCAGATGGACTTTTAACCACTGCACCACCAGGGCTCCATAAAGTTCTTGGAAGAAGATATAGGAGCAAAACTGTGGAACCTACTGTATTTTTTTCACAAATAGAGCCAAAAAAAAAAAACCCTTTGCCGTTGTGTAGATTCCGACTCATAGCGACCCTATGGGACATAGTAGAACTGTCCCATAGAGTTTCCAAGACAAACCGGGCGGCTTTGAAATGCCGACCCTTTAGTTAGCAGCAGTAGCTCTTAACCACTATGCTACCAGGGTTTACCCCAAATAGTGCATCCAGGTAAATAACATGCTCACACATATATAATGCAGAGAAATGATGAAATGAAGTAAAACATTTGTGGCATAACGCACACACGCATATACTGTACATGTCTCGGGACATTTCCAGAAGTGAATTTAGGCCTTCTTCACCTGTCCTCCCATATTACAGGCAAATCATATCGTTCTTATCATTTTCTTTCATTCTGTTCATTTTCTTTAATCTCCTGCTTATGTGTATAAAAATAGTCCAAAAATGTTACTTTTGATCATAATTGTATAATAAAAATATTAGCCATGTTCAAGAAGTCATGGATTGAGTTTAGTAGTCCCCTGGTTACCAGAAAATAAACAATAGAAACTGCATTTGTTTCTATTAATTTAAGTTGATAGCATTTAAGTGCCCCCACATGTCTGTCAGTTTGTCATACTGTGGGGGCTTGTGTGTTGCTGTGATGCTGGAAGCTATGTCACCAGTATTCAGATACCAGCAGGGTCACCCATGGAGGACAGGTTTCAGCTGAGCTTCCAGACTAAGACAGACTAGGAAGAAGGACCCGGCAGTCTACTTCTGAAAAGCATTAGTCAGTGAAAACCTTATGAATAGCAGCAGAACATTGATATAGTGCTGGAAGATGAGCCCCCCAGGTTGGAAGGCACTCAAAAGATGACTGGGGAAGAGCTGCCTTCTCAAAGTGGAGTCGACCCTAATGACGTGGATGGAGTAAAGCTTTCAAGACCTTCATTTGCTGATGTGGCACGACTCAAAATGAGAAGAAAGAGCTGCAAACATCCATTAGTAATCAGAACCTGGAATGTACAAAGTATGAATCTAGGAAAATTGGAAATCGTCAAAAATGAAATGGAGCACATAAACATTGATATCCTAGGCATTAGTGAGCTGAAATGGACTGGTATTGGCCATTTTGAATTGGACAATCATATAGTCTACTATGCTGGGAATGACAACTCGAAGAGGAATGGTGTTGCATTCATCATCAAAAAGAACGTTTCAAGATCTGCCCTGAAGTACAACGCTGTCAGTGATAGGATAATATCCATACGCCTACAAGGAAGACCAGTAAATACGACTATTATTCAAATTTACACACCAACCACTAGGGCCAAAGATGAAGAAATAGAATTTTTATCAGCTGCTGCAGTCTGAAATTGATCGAACACGCAATCAAGATGCATTGATAATTACTGGCGATTGGAATGCGAAAGTTGGAAATGAAGAAGGAGGATCAGTAGTTGGAAAATATGGCCTTGGTGATAGAAACAATGCCAGAGATCGAATGATAGAATTTTGCAAGACCAACGACTTCTTCATTGCAAATACCTTCTTTCACCAACATAAACAGCGACTATACACATGGACCTCGCCAGATGGAACACACAGAAATCCAATTGACTACATCTGTGGAAAGAGATGATGGAAAAGCTCAATATCAACAGTCAGAACAAGGCCAGGGGCCGACTGTGGAACAGACCATTAATTGCTCATATGCAAGTTCAAGCTGAAATTGAAGAAAATCAGAGCAAATCCACGAGAGCCAAAATATGATCTTGAGTATATCCCACCAGAATTTAGAGACCATCTCAAGAATAGATTTGACGCATTGAATGCTAGTGACCGAAGACCAGACAAGTTGTGGAATGACATCAAGGACATCATCCATGAAGAAAGCAAGAGGTCACTGAAAAGACAGAAAAGAAAGAAAAGACCAAGATGGATGTCAGAGGAGACTCTGAAACTTGCTCTTGAGCATCGAGCAGCTAAAGCAAAACAAAGAATTGATGAAGTAAAAGAACTGAACAGAAAATTTCAAGGGGCCTCTCGAGAAGACAAAGTAAAGTATTATAATGACATGTACAAAGAGCTGGAGATGGAAAACCAAAAGGGAAGAACACGCTAGGCGTTTCTCAAGCTGAAAGAACTGAAGAAAAAATTCAAGCCTCGAGTTGCAATAGTGAAGGATTCCATGGGGAAAATATTAAACGACAGAGGAAGCATCAAAAGAAGATGGACGGAGTACATAGAGTCATTATACCAAAAAGAATTAGTCGATATTCAACCATTTCAAGAGGTGGCATATGATCAGGAACCGATGATACTGAAGAAAGAACTCCATGCTGCTCTGAAGGTATTGGCAAAAAACAAGGCTCCAGGAATCGATGGAATATCAATTGAGATGTTTCAACAAACAGATGTAGCGCTGGAGGTGCTCACTCATCTATCCCAAGAAATATAGAAGGCAGCTTCCTGCCCAACTGACTGGAAGAGATCCATATTTATGCCTATTCCCAAGAAAGGTGATCCAACCCAATGTGGAAATTGTAGAACAATATCATTAATATCACACACAAGCAAAATTTTGCTGAAGGTCATTCAAAAACAGCTGCAGCAGTATATCGACAGGGAACTGCCAGAAATTCAGGCCGGTTTCAGAAGAGGATGTGGAACCAGGGCTATCATTGCTGATGTCCGATGGATCCTGGCTGAAAGCAGAGAATACCAGAAGGATGTTTACCTGTGTTTTATTGACTATGCAAAGGCATTTGACTGTGTGGATCATAACAAACTATGGATAACACTGGGAAGAATGGGATTTCCAGAACACTTAATTGTGCTCATGAGGAACCTTTGCATAGATCAAGAGGCAGTTGTTCGGACAGAACCAGGGGATACTGATTGGTTTAAAGTCAGGAAAGGTGTGTGTCAGGGTTGTATTCTTTCACCATACCTATTTAATCTGTATGCTGAGCAAATAATCCAAGAAGCTGGACTATATGAAGAAGAACGGGGCATCAGGATTGGAGGAAGACTCATTAACAACCTGCGGTATTCAGATGACACAATCTTGCTTGCTGAAAGTGAAGAGGACTTGAAGCACTTACTAATGAAGATCAAAGACCACAGCCTTCAGTATGGATTACACCTCAACATAAAGAAAACAAAAATCCTCACAACTGGACCAATGAGCAACATCATGAGAAACGGAGAAAATATTGAAGTTGTCAAGGATTTCATTTTACTTGGATCCACAACCAACAGCCATGGAAGCAGCAGTCAAGAAATCAAAAGATGCATTGCATTGGGTAAATCTGCTGCAAAGGACCTCTTTAAAGTGTTGAAGAGCAAAGATGTCACCCTGAAGACTAAGGTGCGCCTGACGCAAGCCATGGTATTTTCAATCGCTTCATATGCATGTGAAAGCTGGACAATGAATAAGGAAGACCAAAGAAGAGTTAACGCCTTTGAATTGTGGTGTTGGCGAAGAATATTGAATATACCATGGACTGCCAAAAGAATGACCAAATCTGTCTTGGAAGAAGTGCGGCCAGAATGCTCCTTAGAGGCAAGAGGCAAGGATGGCGAGACTGCGTCTTACATACTTTGGACATGTTGTCAGGAGGGATCGGTCCCTGGAGAAGGACATCATGCTTGGCAGCGAACAGGGTCAGCGACAAAGAGGAAGACCCTCAGCGAGGTGGATTGACACAGTGGCTTCAACAATGAGCTCAAGCATAACAATGATTGTAAGGATGGCTCAGGACCGGGCAGTGTTTCGTTCTGTCGTGTGTAGGGTCGCTATGAGTCAGAACCGACTCGACGGCACCTAACAACAACAACAACAGTATTTAAGTGAAGTTTCCATGTGATCAGAAATAGAAATGGAGGTCAACAACATGTAAAAAAAAAAAAATTGGCCTAACTCGCTTACAGAAATAAGGTGCAGGGGGCAGTGTGTGGTTTGCAAAAAAACATATAACACGCACGCTATCTGTGTAAAGATGTGGTAACTTTTTTCAATGATAGATTATCAGACATAACAATGAATGCACGAGCAACAGAAAACAAAATAGATAAATGGGACGAGAAAAAAGGACCTGTTGGTAATTCTTATGGCATACATAATTTTTTTATTGTGATTTATGTGAAAGTTTACAGAGCAAATAAGTTTCTCATTAAAAAGTTGACACACTAATTGTTTTGCAACACTGGGTGCCAACAACACGATGTGTGAAATCTCTCCCTTTCTCTACCCCAGTTTCCCTGTTTCCATTTGTCCAATTTTCCTGTCTCTTCCTGCCTTCTCATCTTTGTTTTTGGGCTGGTGTGCCTGTTAGTCTAGTATACATGATAGAACTTTGAAGCACATCCCTCACGTGTGTTATTGTTGGCCCTATAAAACAAACAAACAAACAAAAAACCCATTGCCGTTGAGTCAATTCCGACTCATAGCGACCCTATAAGACAAGTAGAACTGCCTCATAGAGTTGCCAAGGAGCAGCTGGCGGGCTCAAACTGCGGACCTTTTGGTAGCACTTAACCACTGGACCACCAGTCCTGCATTGGCCCTACAGGCCTGTCTAATCTGTGGCTGAAGCATGAACCTCAGGAGTCCAGGAGCCATACTGTCATGTATTGAATTATGTCCCCCCAAAATGTGTGTATCAGTTTGGCCGGGCCATGATTTCCAGCATTGTGTGGCTGTCCTCCATTTTGTGATTGCAGTTTTATGTTAAAAGGATTAAGGTGGGATTGTAACACCACCCTACCCTGGTCACAACCCTGATCCAATGTAAAGGGAGTTTCCCTGGCATGTGGCCTGTACCACCTTTTATAGCTCAAGAGATAAAAAGGAAAGGGAAGTAAGCAGAGTGGGGACCTCATACCACCAATAAAGCAGCACCTGGAGTAGATCGTGTCCTTTGGACCTGAGGTGCCTGCGCCTGAGAAGCTCCTCAACTATGGGAAGATTGAGGACAAGGACCTTCCTCCAGAGCCGACAGAGAGAGAAAGCCTTCCCCTGGAGCCGACGCCTTGACTTTTAGCCTACTTTACTGTGAGGAAATAAATTTCTCTTTGTTAAAGCCATCCATTTCTGGTATTTCTGTTATGGCAGCACTAGATGACTAAGACACATACTCTTGGGGCTTCTCCAGTCTCTGTCAGATCAGGAAGTCTGGTCTTTTTTTGTGAGTTTGAATTTTGTTCTACAGCTTTCTCCAGCTCTGTCCGGGAACCTCTATTCTGATCCCTGCCAGAGCAGTCAGTGGGGGTAACTGGGCACCATCTAGTTGTTCAAGGCTCAGTCTGGTGGAGGTTCTGGTACATGTGGTCCACTAGTTCTTTGGACTAATCTTTCCCTTGTGTCTTTGGTCTTCTTCATTATCCTCCAGCCAAGATGGGACCAGAAGACGTATCTTAAATTTCCACTCACAGGCTTTTAAAACTCCAGTCGCTACTCACCACAGTCAGATATAGAACATTTTCTTTATAGACTATGTTTTGCCAATTGAGCTAGATGTCCCCCAAAACCATGGTCCCCGGTCCTCAGCCTAGTAGTTTCATCTCTCAGGGCATTTAGGTGTGTCTGTGAAGCCTCTAAGATTTTGCCCTGGTCAAGTTGTGCTGACTTCCCCAGTATTGTGTACTGTCTTACCCTTCACCAAAGTTACCACTTGTTTTTCTACTATCTAGTTAGTGTTTTTATCTACTATCTAGTTAGTGTTTTACCATTTCTACCCCTCCGCTCCCTTGTAACTATCAAAGATTATTTCCTTCTGTGTGGAATCACTGTCCTGTGTTTTTATAATAGTGGTCTCATGCAGTGTTTGTCCTTTTGTGACTGACATATTTCACTCAGCATAATGCGCTCCAGATTCATCCATGTTGTGAGATGTTTCAAAGATTCATCATTGTTCTTTATCATTTTGTAGTATTCCATTGTATGCATGTACCATAGTGTGTTTATCCCTTCATCTGTCGATGGGCACTTAGGTTGTTTCTACCTTTTTCTTACTGTGAATAATGCTGCAATGAACATGGCTGTGCATATGTCTATTTGTGTGACGGCTCTTCTTTCTCTAGGATATAGTCCTAGGAGTGGGATTGCTGGATCATATGGTGTTTCTATATCTAGATTTTTACGGAAGCACCATATGGTTTTCCAAAAAGGTTGTACCAGTTGGCATTCCCACCAGCAGTGCATAAAGAGTTCTAATCTCCCCAGCATTTGTTATCTTCTGTTTTTTGATTTGTGCCAGTAATGCCAGGGTAAAATGGTATCTCATTGTAGTTTTTATTTGCATTTTTTTTAATGGCTAGTGATCACGAGCGTTTCCTCATGTGTCTGTTAGCCATCTGAATGCCTTTGGTGAAGTATCTGTTCATATCCTTTGCCCATTTTTTAACTGGATTATTTGTCTTTTTATTGTTGAGGTGTTGAAGTATTCTATAGATTTTAGAGATAAGACCTTTGTCAGATATGTCATAGCCAAATATTTTTTCCCAGCCTGTAGGTTGTCTTTTTACTCTTTTGGTGAAGTCTTTTGGTGAGCATAAGTGTTCAGTTTTTAGGAGCTCCCAGTTATCTAGTTTATCTTCTGGTGTTTGTGTACTGTTAATTATGGTTTGTATGCTGTTTATGCCATATATTAAGGCTCCTTGTGTTGACTGTTTTTTCTTCCATGATATTTATGGTTTTGGGATTTATATTTAAGTCTTTGATCCATTTTGAGTTAGTTTTCGTGTATAGGGTGAGATATGGGTTCTGTTTCATTTTTTTTTACAGATGGACATCAAGTTTTGCCAGCACCATTTGTTAAAAAAAACTGTCTTTTCCCCGTTTATTGGACATTGGGCCTTTGTCAAAGACCAGGTAGCCTTATGGGTTTACATATGGGTTCTGGATTCTGTTCCATTGGTCGATGTGTCTGTTGTACCAGTACCAGGCTGTTTTGACTACCATAGCTGTGTAGGAGGTTTTGAGGTCAGGCAGCTCAAGGCCTCCTACTTTATTCTTTTCAATGGTGCTTTACTTATCTGGGGCATCTGCCCTTTCCATAAAAAGTTAACGATTAGTTTTTCCATCTCTTTAAATAATGCTATTGGTATTTGGATCGGGATTGCATTGTACTTCTGGATTGCTTTGGATAGAATTGACGTTTTCACAATGTTGAGTCTACTTATACGTGAGCATGGTGTGTTTTTCCATTTATGTAGGTCTCTTTTGGATTCTTCATATTTTATTTTATTTATTAAATTTTATTGAGCTTCAAGTGAACGTTTACAAATCAAGTCAGACTGTCACATATAAGTTTATATACACCTTACTCCGTACTCCCACTTGCTCACCCCCTAATGAGTCAGCCCTTCCAGTCTCTCCTTTCGTGACCGTTTTGCCAGCTTCCAACTCTCTCTATCCTCCCATCCCCCCTCCAGACAGGAGATGCCAACACAGTCTCAAGTGTCCACTTTATATAATTAGCTCACTCTTCATCAGCATCTCTCTCCCACCCACTGTCCAGTCCCTTTCATGTCTGATGAGTTGTCTTCGGGAATGGTTCCTGTCCTGGGCCAACAGAAGGTCTGGGGACCATGACCACCGGGATTCCTCTAGTCTCAGTCAGACCATTAAGTCTGGTCTTTTTGTGAGAATTTGGGGTCTGCATCCCACTGATCTCCTGCTCCCTCAGGGGTTCTCTGTTGTGCTCCCTGTCAGGGCAGTCATCGATTGTGGCCGGGCACCAACTAGTTCTTCTGGTCTCTTTTGGATTCTTGCAGTAGCGTTTTGTAGTTTTCTTTGTATAGGTTTTTTACCTCCCTGGTTAGATTTATTCCTAAATATTTTATTTTTTTAGGGGCTACTATAAATGCTATTGCTTCCCTGATTTCCTTTTCATTGCTCTCTTTATTGATTTATAGGAACCCAACGGATTTTTGTATGCTTATCTTGTATCTTGCTCCTCTGCTGAATCTATTAGTTCCAGTAGTTTTCTTGTGGAGTCTAGAGTTCTCTATGTAGAGTATCATATAATCTGCTAATAGGGACCGTTTTACTTCTTCCTTACCAATTTGAATGTCCTTTATTTCTTCTTCTTGCCTTATTGCTCTAGCTAGGACTTCCAGCACAATGTTAAACAGGATTGGTGATAAAGGGCATCTTTGTCTTGTTCTCATTCTCAAGGGGAATATTTTCAGCCTCTCTTCATTAAAAGTGATGTTGGCTGTTTGTGCAGATGCCCTTTATTATGTTGAGAAAGTTCCCTTCTATATCTATATTATTGAGAGATTTTATCACGAATGGGTATTGGACTTTGTCGAATGTCTTTTCTGCATCAATTGAGATCATCGTGTGATTCTTTTCCTTTATTTATGTGGTGTATTATGTTGATTCATTTGCTAATGTTGAACCATCCTTGCATACCTGGCATGAATTCCACTTGGTCGTGATGTAGTATACTTTTAAAAAAAATATATTTATATGGCGCTGAATTCTATTGGCTAGAATTTTATTGAGAATTTTTGCATCTATATTCATGAGAGGTATTGGTCTGTAATTTTCTTTCCTTTTTTTGTGGTGTCTTTGCCTGGTTTTGGTATCAGGATTACACTGACTTCATAGAATGAAATCGGGAGTATCCCTTCCTATTCTGTGTTCAGAAAGAGTT
The DNA here is from genome assembly GCF_030014295.1 of Loxodonta africana. NCBI lineage: Eukaryota > Metazoa > Chordata > Mammalia > Proboscidea > Elephantidae > Loxodonta > Loxodonta africana. The sequence goes on along the minus strand of NC_087369.1, from coordinate 81,471,640 downwards.
TGAGTAGTACTAGTGTGAGCTCTTCTCTGAATATTTGGTAGAATTCTCCAGTGAAGCCATCTGTGCCAGGACTTTTTTTTTTGGAATTTTTTTCTTAATACCTTTTCAATCCCTTCTCTTGTTATGGGTCTGTTCAGATTTTCTACCTCAGTTTGTGTTAGTTTAGGTAGGTAGTGTGTTTCTAGCAATTTGTCCATTTCCTCTAGGTTTTCAAATTTTTTGGAGTACTCTGTTATGATGCTTTTGATTTCAGTTGGGTCTGTTTTAATGTCCCCCATTTCATTTCTTATTTGGGTTATTTGCTTCCTCTCCTGTTTTTCTTTGTCAGTTTGGCCAGTGGTTTGTCGATTTTGTTGATCCTTTCAAAGATTCAACTTTTGGTTTTGTTGATTCTATTATTTTTCTATTCTCTATTTCATTAATTTCTGCTCTGATCTTTATTATTTCCTTTCTTCTGGTGGTTGCGGGATTCTTTGGCTGTTCTCTTTCTATTTGTTCAAGTCGCGTGGCTAACATTTTGGTTTTTGTATGTTTCTTCTTTCTTGACGTGTGCATCTATTGCTATAAGTTTATCTCTGAACACTGCCTTCATTGTCTCCAAAGGTTTTGGTATGATGTGTTTTCATTCTCTTTGATTCTAGAAAATTTTTTTATTTCCTCTTTGATTTCTTCTATTACCCAGTGGTTTTTAAGCAAGGGGTTATTCAGTTTCCATGTACTTGATTTTTTCCCCTTGCTCTTCATGCTATTAATTTCTACTTTTGTGGCATCATGATAAGAGAAGATGCTTTGTATTGTCTCAGTGCTTTAGATTTTGTTGAGGGTTGCTTTATGGCCTAAGAAATGGCTTATTCTGGAGAATGTTCCATGTGCATTGAAAAAGAATGTATGTGTTGCTGCTGTTGTGTGGAGTGTTCTATATATGTTCATGAGGTCAAGAGGGTTGATTGTAGTCTTAAGATCTTCTGTACCTTTGCTGAATTTCTTCCTAGATGTTCTATCCTTTACCAAAAGTGGGGTGTTGAAATCTCCTATTATTATTGTGGAGCTGTCAATTTCTCTTTTCAGTGCCGTTAGAGTTCGTGTTATGTATTTTGGAACCCTGTTGTTGGGTGCATAGATATTTATTATGGTTGTGTCATCATGGTGGACTGTCCCTTTAATCATTGTAAAATGTCCTTTCTTGTCTTTTATGGTGGATTTTCCTTAAAGTCCATTTTATCTGAGATTAGTATTGCCACTTCTGCTCTTTTTTGTTTGCTGTTTGCTTGATATATATTTTCCATCCTTTGATTTTTAATACATTTATTTCTTTGTGTCTAAGGTGTGTCTCTCATAGACAGCATATTTATGGGTCATTTTTTTTTTAATCCATTCAATCACTCTGTCTCTTTACAGGTGCATTTAAGCAATTTACATTCAGTGTGATTTTCGATTAGTGTGAGTTTATTGCTGTCATTTTGTAGTGCTTTTTTTGTGGTGCTGACATTTTCTTTGTTCTTCTTGCTCTCCTCTGCTGAGTTCCTTTTGTTTGTGATTTTTTTCATTTCTTTTGTTATCGTAGATTTTGTATTCCTGAGACTTTATGTTTTTCTTCTTTTTTTACTGTGATGTGTAAGTGTCTTAGGCTGGGTTCTCTAGAGAAGCAACACCAGTAAAGCCTATAAATATATATATAGAAAGAGATTTATATCAAGGAAATGGCTCATGCAGTTGTAGAGGCTGGAACGTCCCAAGTCTGTGGGTCAGAATAGAGGCTTATCTTGATGCACATAGCCACAGGGGCTGGCAAACCCAAGAATGGCAGGTTGGAGAGCAGGGCTCTTGTTCATAGGCTGTGAAGATTGACAAATTCCAAAGATCAGCAAGCAAGATCACAGGTAAGCTGTTAGCTGAAGTCCTAAGAGCCAGAAATCAGATGAACAGGAGCCAGCTGCAGGATCTAGAATGAGCAAAAGCCCACAGGCATTGCCAGAATATGCACTTATATACAATGCAGGCAGTATGCTCAAGGAAGCTCCCTTTCAACTGACTGGCTACTCACAGCAAATCCCATCATGGAGGTGATCACATAATATCACATCTCATCATGGAAGTGATCACGCCATCATACAACTATCAAATCACTGAGAATCATGGCCCAGCCAAGTTGACCCACAACCTTAACCATTACAGTAGGTTTGTTAGCTTTTTTCGTGGTTACCTTGAAATTTACCCTTATTTTCCTACCTTTGAATCAGTCTTTTACTACTTGATATCACCTTGACTCCCTTCCCATTTGAAAGTTCTATTTCACACCATGTATTCCTCCTTTTATTGTTCCAACATTTTTGTCAACTACAGATTGAAGTCTTTATCTCCCTGTTTTGAATCTTTTAGTTTTGTTTTATCCTTGAGAATTCATTACCTAGGTCGATATTTGGCTGATACTGACCCGTGTCCTAGATTCAGGTTGTTGTCTGATGTTAGTTCTCTAATCAAAGGACTTCCTTTACTAATTCTTGTAAGCTTGGTTTGGTTTTTACAAATCCCCTTTATTTCTGCTTATCTGGAAATGTCCTAATTTCACCGTTATACTTGAGAGAGAGTTTTGCAGGGTATATTATTCTTGTTTAGCAATTTTTTTTCTTTCCAGGTTTTATGTATATACTCCCATTGCCTTCTTGCCTTCATGGTTTCTCACAAGCAGTCAGAGCTTTGTCTTGTTGTTTCCCCTTTGTATGTGACTTTTCATTTTCTCAAGCTGCTTTCAGGATTCTTTCTTTGTCTTTGGCATTGATGAGTGTGATTATGAGATGTCTTGGTGACTTTCTTTTGGCATCTACCCTGTATGGCGTTCTTTGAGCTTCTTGGATGGTCAGCTTTTCATCTTTCATGATATTAAGGAAGTTTTCTATTAGCAAATCTTCAATGATCCTCTCTCTGTTTTCCATTTTCTACCCCTGTTCTGGAACTCCTATCATGTGCAAAGTTTTGCTCTTGAGCTCTTGATTATATCCCACATAGTTCTTAGGTTTTCTTCATTTTTTCTCTGATTTTTCCTCAAAGTGACATCCATGAATTTGTCTTCAATTTCACTGATTCTGTCTTCCATTGCTTCAGATTTGCTCCTAAAACCTTCTATTGCATTGTCCGTTTCTGAAATTTTGTTCTTCATCTTTTGGATTTCTGATTGCTGTTTTTATAAGATTTCTATTTGTTTATTTATTTTAAAATTTTGTTTTTGTATTATTTTCCTGAATTCTTCTATTGCTTTGTCTGTGTTTTCCTTGATTTTGGCTGTTTTGGTTAGTTTTGTCTGCAATTTCCATTATTTTTTCTGTATTGTCCTTGATCTCTTTCCTAATCTCTTGGAGAGCCCTGAAAATTAGACTTTTGAATTCCCTATCAAGTAGTTCCTGTGCCTTTTCTTTTGCTGGAAGGCCACCTGGTTCTTTATTCTGGTCACTTACTGGAGCCATCTTGTCTTATTTTTTAATGTTTTAATGTTGTCTGCTGTCTCTGAGACATTCAGGTATTATTTTCTTTGTTTATTGGTTTTAGGTTTGTTTGTTCCATCCTGCTTTTATATTTTGCTTGGTTATGTTTAGGCAGGCAGGCCAGGCATGCTTTGTTGCTTGCTTATCTGTGGGCACAACAGTTCTCACCGCCTTGTCCTGGTGTACTGGGCTGTTCACTCAGCTATAGTGCAACAGGGCAGGTCTAGCAGGAAGGGAAGGGTCTGAGATGGGTCATTTGTCTGCAGCAAGAACTGGGCTGTGGACTACAGCATGGCCTCTAGGGTCTGTAGGGGGGGTCCCATGTCACCAGGGAAGAGTCTGGTGTCTGGGATGGGTCCTCTGGGTGTCACAGTGGGGTCTAGAGCCAGTGGGAAGGTGCCTGGGATATGGACCAGATTCCCTGTGTGCCGCAGCTTGTGGCAACAGGGATCTGGAGATGGTGGGAAGGGGCCTAGCATATGGGCTGTGTCCCCTGGCTGTCATGGCAGGCATCCCCTCAGTGCCACAGCAGGTGGTGTGAGGGTTTTGGAGCCAGTGAGGTGGGGCCTGGGGTCTGGGACAGGTCCCCTTGGGGCTGTATTTGGGAGCAGGAGGGGTCCAGATCTGGCAGGAAGGGGCTTAGGGTCCAAGCCAGGTTCCCTTGGGGCCATGGCTGGCGGCACAGAGAAAAGAGGTAGAAGCAGGGTGAATGCAGGGGCAGAGGGGGATAGATGGAGGAGGGCAATAGGGTGGGTTTGTACTGTGGTTTCCAGCAGTTGGGGTTGCTGCAGTGGGGAGGTTATAGCTGCTGTTCACCAGAGGGGTGGAGGTGCTCCTGTGGTGTCTTAGGCTGGGTTCTCTACAGAAGCAAAACCAGTAAAGAGTACAAATATATATAGAGAGATTTATATCAAGGCAACAGCTCACACAATTGTAGAGGTTGAAATGTTCCATGTCTGTGGATTAGGATAGAGGCCTCTCCCAATTCATGCAACTCAGAAGATGACGAATCCAAGATCAGCAGGTCAGAGAGCAGGGCTCCCATTCACAGGCTGTGAAGGTCAAGGAAATCCAAGACTGACAGGTAAGCTGCTAGCTGAAGTCCCAAGAACCGGAGGTCAGACAAGAGGCAGCTGCTGGATCCAGAACAAGCCAAAAACCTTGGCAAGGTGACCAGGAAGGAAGCAGGCAACACAGGGTGGAGAGATGAAGGCTGAGGGGGCAGTTAGCCACCACAGGCCTCACCCCCACTGGTACCATTCAGCAGATTCCATCATGGGGGTGATCACATATCACATTTCAACAGGGAAGTGATCACAACATTATACAACTGCCAAAACACGAGAATCATGGCCCAGCCAAGTTGACACACAATCTTAACCATCACATGTGGTTACCATGTGAGAGAATTTGGGCTTCTCCTTGAATTTCAGCCAGCAAATGTGGTCTTACTTAGTCCTGGGTGTGTCTGCACCATACCCCTATCTCATATTGGGAATTCCATGGAGGTGTCTTTCTGCATGCGAGGTTGTTAGCTTTCTTCAAAGATGGCAACACCGAGTCATGCCTTTTGGTCAGGAACCTCCACTCTGTATCTCTAATCTTTCCCTGTTTTCTATCAGTTTCTTCTTTTCCTCATTGACTTCCAATGTAATACTTTATCCCTTCATTTGAGGTCCAGGGTTCTAGGATTGATGTCTGTATCTGTTGTTTTGCTTGGTTTTTTGGGTCTTTGTTGCAGCAAGATGGCTTCGTGCTTCTGACTAGTCCATTATCTTGATTCTGCCTCTGGCATATATAATGTTGAAACAACAGCAAAAACAACCAAAAAATATATGTGCAGGTATATATGTATTATGTCAGCATATATGTATATAAGTATGTATATATGTGTGTATATATAGATGTATAATTATATATCTGTCTATGTGAATGTATGCACATATATTCATATATATAATAAGGCACATGGGGGCACAGTTACAGATACTTCTTAGACTAACCAAACACCTTTGGGGATTGGTTTTCTGGGTTTGAAGGATTGGGAACATAATTTCATGGGACATCTTGGTCAATTGGCATAATATAGTTCATAAAGTTATGTTGTACATCCTAATTTGGTGGGTAGGGTCTGGGGTCATGAAAGCTTGTGAGCGGCCATCTAAGATACAACTATTGATCTCTACTCATCCAGATCAAAAGAGAAAGAATAAAACCAAAGACTCAAAGAATAAACTAGTCTACAGGACAAATAGTCTACATGAACCACAGCCTCATCTACCCTGAGACCAGAACTAGATGGTGCCCGGCTAAAGCTACTGACCATCCTAATCAGGGCCACAGTAGATGGACCCTAATAGAATGGGAGAAAAATGCAGAATAGAACCTCAAATTCCAAAAAAATAAAATAAAGCAGACCTACTGGACTGGTTGAGACTGGAGGACTCCCCAAGACTATTGCCATGAGATACTCTTCAAACCCTGAACCAAAATTAACTTCTGAGCTCATCCTGTAGAGGTTATCCACTGACACATTGCCTAAGTTCTGGATGGGAAACAGGTTCAGGGTTCAGAGTGCTGTTGGTTCCTAGGGCTGGAAAGAACCCTGAAAGTCACCTAGGCACCCAGACTGACCAACAGGTGGTTGGCCCCAGAGCAGGGTATGGAGCCAGGCTTCTGACTCCCATCTCTAGGCTTTGGGAGCAGAGCTTGCCTCCCACTATTCACAGGAAGCAGCATTGTGTAATCAAGCACCAAGAGCTTGACAACCTGTATTCAAAGCTCAGCTCAGCTACTTGGGAGTTGTGTGACATCAAACAAATCACTTCTTCTCTCTCCAGTTTCATTTTTCTTCTGTAAAATGGAGTAGTGATGCCTACCTCATAGATGCTATATAGCTGCCATGCCTTTACTTCTATAAAACACTCAGAGATGACATTTGGTTTTCAAAATTTCAAGGAAGGACACAGACAATGGTGGCAGGAAAGAAGATAGGTATCTCACATATTTTTCCTATGCTTGGACAGAAAGGAGACTCACTCCCCTCCAAAAAACAAAACCCCATTGCCGTTAGTTGATTCTGACTCATAGCAACCCTATAGGACCCTGATTCTTACTTATGAAAAGCACCTGGCCTTTAACAAATTCTCTAGACTTTTCCCAGCAGAGACTATTTCCTGGAATGGGCTATAAGGTCAAGGTTCACCCCTCCTTGCCTCAGGGCTCTCCTTTTGTTCCACTTCCCCACTTAAACACACAGCCTGAAGGATTGCCCAGTTGGCCTTTTCTGAGAGAAAATTGGGCAACCAGCACCTGAATTGAGGCCATTAGTACAAGTTTTCACCACTGATGCAAACTCTCACCCTGAGGCCCTGGAAGAACTACCAGCTGTAAAGTGTGCCTCAGTCAGAACTGACTCTACCTGGAACCAACCAGTCAGTAGCTAAGACTCATTTATTTTATTTCCATCTTTTTTATCACCCCCTCCTCTTCCAATGAGCTTCCCAGGCAATAGGCTAGTCATTTAGTTAGCAATTGCATTTAGCCACAGACTGCTACCTTGCACTGGGCACATTTGGTTTAATAAATGTGCTACAGCTATGGTTTTCATATTTCCTTGGGCTAGAAACTACTTTGACTGGATAAAAAGTCCTTCAGACTACCTAGGTCACCCATTGCTGTTGGCCAGCACCTAGGAGCAAAGCAGAAGAGGGTTGCTACCTAGGAGAAGGCTTCAAGATAGTACGGTTATTCTTGTTGTTTTTAAACTAAAAATCGTTAGCAAAAGGTTCATTCCTATCAGAAACAAAAATATTGACAGGGACATGTTAGTGATCTTAAAGTTCTCCAGAAATACTGTTGTGGAGGCCTCTGTCTAGATAGAGCTTTCATAGCAGTGTGTGTGCTGTGTGTGGGTGTGTGTTTGTGAACATGTGCGTGTGCATGTGTGTGGATAGGCATGTGTATTCATTATCAATGAGCTCTCTTGAAAAACAAAAAAGACCCTGCCAGTTAAGTCTTTACAAAACAGCTGGCATGGCACCTTAAAAGAAGAACTTCTAGCTGAGGCTCCCTTGAATTTCCACTTTGTGAAGGTAAGCCTGACAAAACCAAGGGTTATTTGGGTTCATTCCAGTTAAGAATAGACACCATCCACCCAGATAACCAAGCCAAAAGCCTGCTAGTCATCTTTGATTCTCTTATTTTCCTTAATCCCCACAACCAATCCATCAGAAAATTATGTCTGCTTTATTCCAAAATGTATCCCAATCCACCCACTTCTCCTCACCTCCATTGCTATCGTTCTGGTTCAAGTTACCATAAACTCCCCCCTGGAAGCCTCCTCAATGATCCTCCCGCTTCCACTCTTGATGCCCTACAGTCCATTCTCTACACAGCAGCCGGAAGGATCTTTTAAAAACGTAAATAAGATCATATATCCCTTTTCCCTGACATAGCAATTGTGGAAGCACATGTTCAAAATGGAACCTCCACCAGCCTGGATCACTGAAAACTTCGATGAACAGAGCCCTCACCAACCGATCCACATTCGACAGTCACCGTGAGTGAGAATTTGATACCATTTGTTACCACAGCATAACTTAGCATATTCTGACAGATACGCTGAATTTATGCATATTTCTAGGGTGGGTATTATGGCTTCAGCTGATTCCTAAAGAAGTCTGGGACCCCAAAGGATGCTCTTAACCACTGTTCTAGGAGGAGAAGGGAACTGCCTAAGTCAGTCACAGTATTCAGAGAGTACAATTAACAAGTCTAGAACTGAAGAAAAAATTCAAGCCTCAAGCTGCAATACTGAAGGGTTCTACAGGGAAAATATTAAACAATGCAGGAAGCATCAAAAGATGAAAGGAACACACGGAGTCATTATACCAAAAAGAATTGATCAATGTTCAACCACTTTAGGAGGTAACATATGATCAGGAACCGATGGTACGGAAGGAAGAAGTCCAAGCTGCACTGAAGGCACTGGTGAAAAATAAGGCTCCAGGAATTGACGGAATACCAACTGAGATGTTTCAACAAACGGATGCAGCGCTGGAAGTGCTCACTCGTCTATGCCAAGAAATTTGGCAGACAGACACCTGACCAACCAACTGAAAGAGATCTATGTTTATGCCTATTCCCAAGAAAGGTGATCCAACTGAATTCTGAAATTATGGAACAATATCATTAATATCACACACAAGCAAAATTTTGCTGAAGATCATTCAAAAGCGGCTGCAGCAGTATATTGACAGGGAACTGTCAGAAACTCAAGCCAAATTCTGAAGAGGGCATGGAACCAGGGATATCACTGCTGATGTCAGATGGATCTTGGCTGAAAGCAGAGAATACCAGAAAGATGTTTTCCAGTGTTTTATTGACTATGCAAAGGCATTGGACTGTGTGGATTATAACAAATTATGGATAACATTGCAGAGAATGGGAATTCTGGAACACTTAATTGTGCTAATGAGGAATCTGTACACGGATCAAGAGGCAGTTGTTTGAACAGAACCAGGGGATACTGCATGGTTTAAAGACAGGAAACCTGTGCGTCAGTGTTGTGTCCTTTCACCATGCCTATTCAACCTGTATGCTGAGCAAATAATAGGAGAAGCTGGACTATATGAAAAAGAATAAGGCATCAGGATTGGAGGAAGACTCATTAACAACCTGCGTTATGCAGATAACACAACCTTGCTTGCTGAAAGTGAAGAGGACTTGAAACACTTACTGATGAAGTTCAAAGCCTTCACTATGGATTATACCTTAACATAATGAAAACAAAAACCCTCACCACTGGACCAATAAGTAGCATCATGATAAATGGAGAAAATATTGAGGTTGTCAAGGATTTCATTTTACTTGGATGAACAATCAGGGCCCATGGAAGTAGCAGTCAAGAAATCAAAAGATTCACTGCATTGGGCCAATCTGCTGCAAAAGACCTCTTTAAAGTGTTGAAAGGCAAAGATGTCACCTTGAGCACTAAGGTGTGCCTGAGACGAGCTATGGTGTTTTCAATTACCTCATATGCATGTGGAAGCTGGACAATTAATAAGGAAGACTGAAGAATTGATGCCTTTGAATTGTGGTGTTGGCAAAGAATATTGAATATACCATGGACTGCCAAGAGAATGAACAAATCTGTCTTGGAAGAAATACAACCAGAATGCTCCTTAGAAGCAAGAATGGTGAGACTATGTCTCACATACTTTGTACATGTTATCAGGAGGGATCCGTCACTGGAGAAGGACATCATGCTTGGTAAAGCAGAGGGTCAGCAAAAAAAGAGGAAGACCCTCAACAAGATGGATTGACACAGTGGCTGCAACAATGGGCCTGAGCATAGCAACAATTGTGAGGATGGCACAGGACCGGGCAGTGTTTCGTTCCATTGTGCATGGGGTTGCTATGAGTCAGAATCAACCCGACAGCATCTAACAACAACAGGTTATGTATACCTTAGGCAGGAGCACCATGCTGATGAAGTAAGTCAAGCAAGCATATTGCTCACAGTCAGGCAGTGTGTTCCTAGAACAGGATAGACGATAGAGCTTTAGTATTTAGGGGAGCAGGGTAACAAAGTATGGTGACTGGGTAGAAGGTGGAAGTAGCAGAGGAGATGGGGGAAGAAGGGAAGAGTAAACAACTTAGAGGCAAAATGGGTCTCCAAGTGTCACTCCTGGAGGTTCCTGATCTCAGATGAACTTGGCAGCAAGTAGACCCAGAGACCCATGCAGGACCCCAGTTGTTGGCTCCTGGGTTTGCTGCACCTGGTGGGATAGTTCCCCCCTCAGCCAGGACTGGTTCCGTGGTTGGTATGGTGAACCAAGCTGGCCACAGCGAACCTACCCGGGAGCAGCTTGGGGAGGCAAAGGCTGGAGAAATGAGGAGGGGCTTATATAGTCATAACAACAGCTAACAGTTACCAAGTGTTTATTATGTTCCTGACACTATGGCAAGTACATTACATGTGCGCTCTTCCTGTAATCCTTACCAAAACCTCACCAAGTAAGTACTATTTTATCTCTACTTGGAGACATTAACTAACTTGTCTACGATCATACAGCTAGCAGATGCCAGAGTCCTGATTTGAAACTAAGATGTCTACCTCCCCAACCTATGCTCTTAACCACTTTGTTTTTATTCTTCCTCCTACTCCTTGAATTCAGTTATTTGTTCTTCTTTTCTCCTAGTTTCTCATTCTACCCCATTTCCTGCCACCTGTTCAATTCCTTCTCTTAAAGCTTCTCTACTTAACATGAAAAAAAAAACGAGCGTGTCTTGCCTTGGCATCCATTGTTAATTTTTCAGTCATCCACCTCCTGGCTCAGCATCTAAGCATTTCGACTTTCCATACATTGACCATTGACAAGTTACCCTTGTCTATAATCACAGGTACATTTAACACCTCTGGAACCGGGATGTGACAGCAGAGAAGCAGGAAGCCTTCTCACTGAGAAGAGAGGCAATGCAGCCCTCTGTTCACAGAGAACAAACCTAGGCCCAGGTATCAGACATGTGGGGAGCTATAAGCACTCCTGGGGGGGTGTTGGTAGCAATGCTATGAGGATAAAAGTGTGTAGAAAAGAGGCTAAGGCTTCTCTGGGAGCATATGCTTTGAAGTTTGGGGAAGCAGTTGGCATGTTATGGATTGAACAGTGTCCCCAAAAAATGTGTGTCAACTTGGCTAGTTTATGATTCCCAGTATTGTGTGATTATCCACCATTTTGTCATCTGATGTGATTTTCATGTGTGTTGTAAATCCTACCTCTATGACGTTAAGGAGGTGGGATTAGTGGCAGTTATGCTAATGAGGCAGGACCCAATGTACAAGATTAAGTTGTGTCTTAAGTCAATCTCTTTTGAGATTTAAAAGATAGAAGTGAGCAGAGAGCCAGGGGGACCTCACACCACCAAGAAACAAGAACCAGGAGAGTAGCACATTCTTTGGATCCAGGGTCCCTGCGCTGAGAAGCTCCTCAACTGGGGAAGATTGATGACAAGGACTTCCCTAGAACTGACAGAGAGAAAGCCTTCCCCCTGAAGCTGGCACCCTGAATTCAGACTTCTGGCTTCCTAGACTGTGAGAGAATAAATTTCTATTTGTTAAAGCCATTAACTTGTGGTATTTCTGTTATAGCAGCGTTAGATAACTAAGACAAAGTCCAAGCGTTGATTTTCTCTGATGATTTGAAACTATTTGGAAACGACCTTTCTAGACAGGCAGCTTTGGTATCATGGAAGAGAAAGACCACAGGGGTTGTTCTTAGGCCTGGCTTTGCCACTTACTAGTTGCCCAGCCTTAGGCAAGCCATGATAAATTCTAGTTTTATGGCATTGTGATCAGAGAGAATGCTTTGTATTATTTTGATGTTTAGGATTTTATTGAGATTTGCTTTTTGGCATAAAATGTGTATTCTGGAGAATGTTCCATGTGCATTGCAAAAGAATGTATACCTTGCTGCTGTTGGGTGAAGTGTTCTATATATTTCTATGAGGTCAAGTTCGTGGGTTGTAGCCGTTAGTTTTGTATTTTTGCTGAGTTTCTTTCTAGATGTTTTGTCCTTTCCTGAGAGTAGGGTGTTGAAGTCTCCTACTATTATTGTGCCATTTACATTCAGCGATTATCTGTAGGTATGAGTTTATTGCTGTCATATTGGTGTGCTTTTTTTTTTTTTATGGTGCTGATCGTTTCTTTGTTTCTCTTACTTTCCTGTGCTGAGTTTCTTTTGTTTGAGGATTTTTTTTTCTCTTCGGCTCTTGTCTGATGTTGTTTGTTCTTTAACAAAACGATTCACTTCAATATTTCTTGTAAGTTTGGTTTGGTTTTTATGAATTCTCTTAATTTTTGTTTATCTGGATATGTCCATCTTGTCCTGCTTTTTTTAAAAATATGTTTTGATATTATCTGTTGTCTTTGAGACATTAAGGTATTATTTTCTTTATTTACTAATTGTATGTTCATTTGTTTCATCCTGCTTTTTTCTTTTGTTTTGCTATGTCAGGGTGGGCGAGCCAGGCATGCTTTGCTGCTTGCTCCTCTGTGGGCACGGTAGCTCTCACCACCTTGTCCAGGTGGGCAGGGAGGGCAGCAGTAGGCAGGGAAAGCCCACTTTGCTGTACACTGGTTTGGCAAGGTTGCTGAGGGTGGACTGGGAGGGCACTGTCTGCCTCCTGATGTTGGTCCAGTGGTGTGGAAGCATTTACAGCCCTTCGCCAGATAGGCAGGGGTGTCAGACAGGGAGTGGTACTGGCTCACTTCTCACAGTTCAGCAGCTGGTGAAGTGTTAGAGGAGGGGCAGTTGCAGGCTGAGGGCACCAATGGGCCTGAACCTCGGGTGCCCTAGCTGCCGTGGAACATCAAGAGCTTTGGTGCACAGGGCTAGGTGGGGAGGGGGAGGAAAGAAAAGAGAGAGAAAGAAAAAAAAGGTAGCCAGCTGGTGTGTGTGGGCGAGAGGGGCTGAACTGGGGGCTGATAGGAAGGGAAGGAGGTGGTATATGGGGCTAGGTGGGAGGTAGAAAGCAGCAGACCGGTGGCTCTCTAGCCATGGTGCGGTGGGAGCTCGGTGGGAAGGGGTAGAGGTGGTGTATGGGGCTAGGTGGGAGAGAGAAACAAAGGGGAAAAAAGTAAAATAAAAGAGTATAACAGAAGCCAATGGGTGGGGGTTGGGCAGACCTGGGGTGGCAGTGAGCTGGTGGTTCTCTAGCCAAAGCAGCATAGCATGGAAAAGGGTGAGGATGGTGTATGTGTCTAGGTGGGAGGGAGAAAGAAAAGGAGGAAAGTGAAAAATGGTGTTGCAGGAGCCAGCGGGTGGGGGTGGGGGAGACCCAGGCTGGCGGTGTGCTGGTGGCTTTCTAGCCAAAGCGGCGTGGCATGGCCCACCAAGAAGGGGTGAATGTGGGGTATGGGACTGGGTGGGAGAGAGAAAAGAAAGGAGCAAAGGGGAAAAATGGCATAGTGGGAGCTAGCGGGTGGGGATGGGGCAGACCCAGGCTGGCAGCAGGCAAATAGCTCTCTACACATGGCAGTGTGGTGTGGCTCATCAGGAAGGGGCTAGGTGTGAGGGAGAAAGAAAATAAAGGGAATATAGAAATGGCACCGCAGGTGAGGATGGGGTAGACCAAGGGTGACCACAAACCAGTAGCTCTCTAGCCTAGCAGCATGGCATGGCTTATTGGGAAGGGGTGGGGGTGGTGTAAAGGGCTAGGTGGGAGGGAGAAAGAAAAAGAAAGGATAAAATGGCTTGGTGGGAGCCAGCGGGTGGGGGCAGGGTGGGCCCAGCAGCCAGTAGCTCTCTGGCTGAGAAGCATGACATGGCCCATCAGGGAGGGGTGGGGCAGTGTTCGGAGCAGATAGATGAGGGGTGGGAAAGCGTGTTTCTCTGGTTACCAGATGCTCTGTCTTCTGTTGGGAGCTCTGTGAAGTTGCCTCCCTATACTCCTTGTTCAGGGTCATTGCTGGCCATGCTCCAAGACGGCGACCCTGTGCCATGTTAGTTGGCAGGGGGCCTCCACTCTGTATCTCTCCTCATTCGGTTTTCCTTCAGTTTCTTCTTCCATTCGGTGTTTGATCTAGTTCTTTATCCCTTCATTTGATGCTTCGGGTTTCAGGACTGACATTTGTATCTGTTTTACTTAGTTTTCCAGGTCTTTGCTGCAGAGGGACAGTATGATGTGCCTGTCTAGGGTGCCATGTTGCCTCCATCCATGATGGCTAGTTTTATGTGTCAACCTGGCTAGTTATTTGGTAAAACACGTGTTGCTATTATAAAGTAGTTGCATGTGATTAAATCAGTTGGAATCAAGTAAAGCAGATTACCTTCTGTAATGTGCATGGGCCTCAATCAATCCGTTGAAGGCCTTATGAACAAAAAAGGAGTTTCCTGAGGATGTGTTCTGCTTCCAGACTATAAACAGACATTTTGCCAAAACATTCTTTTTCTTGTCACCTGACCTATGAATTTTGGGATGCAAGCTTGCAGGAATCTCCAGCCTGTCACCTGTCCTCCAGATTTTGGAGCAGCCAGCCCACCCCCGCCCCCACGCTGACAATTGCATGAGCCAGCAGGAGTCACTTGACCTATAGATTTTGGACTTGCCAGTCCCCCATAATCATGAGAGCCAATTCCTTGAAATAAATCCCTATCTATCTGTCTGTTTGTCTGTCCGTCCGTCCGTCCGTCCATCTGTCTATCTATCATCTATAGGTCTATCATCTATCTATCTGTCTATCATCTATCTGTCTATCATCTATCTATCTATCTATCATCTATCTATCAATCGTCTATCATCTATCTATCTGTCTGTCTATCTAACTATCTACCATCTATCTATCTACCTGTTGTTGTTGGAAACCCTGGTGGCATAGTGGTTAAGTGCTAAGGCAGCTAACCCAAAGGTTGACAGTTCGAATCCACCAGGCACTCCTTGGAAACTCTATGGGGCAGTTCTACTCAGTCCTATAGGATTGCTATGAGTTGGAATCAACTCAGTGGCAATGGGTTTGGTTTTTTTTTTTTTGGTTTGGTTGTTGTTGTTAATTGTTGTCAAGTTGATTCTGACTCATGGTGACCCCGCGTGTGCAGAGTGGGACTGCTCCACAAGGTTTTCAAGGCTGTGAACTTTCAGAAGCAGATCGCCAGGCCTGTCCTCTGAGGCACCTCTGGGTGGTTCGAACTACCAACCTTTCAGCTGGTAGTTGAGCACTTAACCTTTTTAAGACCCTTAGGACACATGTTATCCCACCCAATTTTTATGCCTCCGGAGTTCTTTGGAAAGGGGGTAACCCGAGTTTAACAAGTTTAGCCTCGAAGTGAGAGCCTTTTGAAACGTGTGAAATTCAAAAATCCTGAGTGGGAGCCTCATTTTTGTGTAGATTGAGCAGTGTCTTAGATGATTCCTCTCTGATGTGTGAATTTTCTAGACTTTTGACAGGTTTGTCTTTATTTCTGTGAGATAAGCCAGTTACTATGTTCTTTGTGCGAATAAGCTATTGCCAATCTTCATTCAGTCACAGTGGCCGTTTTCTTCTTCATACTAGTCATTGTTTCCAGGTGTTATTGGTTCCCTTCTTTTCTAGGTTCTGAACAGTAAATGATGCCTTTCCAACAAGGAATAACGCATCGCAGTGGTACTTTTCAAGAGATTGGAACTCTATAAGTTATTTTTACCCTGCATTCAATCTTGGGGCCCAATCACTGCTTCGAAGTGTAGCAGGTGGAGTGCGCCACTATGAGCAGTTCTGAAGTACTCCAGGGCAGATGTTTCTGCTTCTTAGCTGTTGGTACTCTTTTTGTTATAATGAAGAATACATAGTAGTGGTAATTTCTCTGAGATTCAAATTCCTTGGTTTTATTTATTTTGCCTCTAAATACTGCTTTTGCAGTAATGAAGAAAGCATTGATTGTAGTGGTAATTTTCCTGAGATAAAAAATTCCTTGGCTTTATTTATTTGAGCTGTAAGTACTGCTTTTGCAGTAAGGAAGAATGCATTGTACCATGTTTTGAGACCCAAAAACCAAAAAACCAAACCCAGTGCCGTCGAGTCAATTCCAACTCATAGCAACCCTATAGGACAGAGTAGAACTGCCCCATAGACTTTCCAAGGAGGGCCTGGTGGATTCGAACTGCCAACCCTTTGGTTAGCAGCCATAGCACTTAACCACTACACCACCAGAGTTTCCATGTTTTGAGAAGTTTCATGAAAAATAATAAAAAGGCTAAGAAGAAGGAGACTAGAATAGAATGTACATGTAGTCATTGCCAGGTGCCTTCATGATTTACTACATTTTTCAAAATTTCAAGAAATAAAATAAATAACTAAAATCAATTTTATAATCAACTAATATTGGCAGAATTTATGTCATCCAGGGGCTGCTTGGACACATATGATCCCAGATAATGGGTATCAAAATCCATACCCCATAACAAAAATTCTTAATTGGTCCTTTAATCAGCATGCCTTTATTAGTGAAAACACATAATATCAACAAAAAATTCAAACAAGAAAATAATGGGGTCTTGAATTAACCATTTGCACCACCCTGGGACTCATATATAAGGGTGTATGTATGTATATGTATCTATCTATATTTATATATATCTAGTTATAGATATCACTCGTTCTGTTTCTCATGAGAACCTTGAATTGAGACATGCATCAAAGGATACTATCAAGAGAGTGAAAAGAACCCAAAGAATGGGAGAAAATACTTCTATCTGATAGAAATCTAATATCTAGAATATATAAAGAACTCTTACAACTCAACAATAAAAGGATAGCTCAATTTAAAAATGGGCAAAGAATATGAAAAGACATTTCTCCAATTGTACAAATGGCCAATAAGCACATAAAAAGATGTTCAACATCATTAGTCATTAGATAAATGCAAATCAAAACCACAACGTGATACCACTTCACAGCCAGTAAAATGGCTGTAATCAAAAAGAAAGATAATAACAAGTGCTGACGAGGATGTGAACAAATTACAACCTTCATACACTGCTGGTGGGAATCTAAAATGGTACAGCAATTTCAAAAAAAATCTGGCAGTTCCTCAAAAAGGTAAACACACAGTTACCATATGACCCAGCAATTTCACCTCTAGGCATGCACCCAAGAGAATTGGAAACATATTCATGCAAAAACTTGTACATGAATGTTCATAATAGCATTATTCATAAAAGACAATAAGTGGAAACAATCCAAATGTCCATCAATGAATGAACACATGAACAAAATGTGGTATATCCATAAAATAGAATATTATTCAGCCATAAAAAGGAATGAATTCCTGATACATGCTGCAACATGGATGAACCTTGAAAACATTATGTTGAATGAAAGAAATCAGCCACAAAAGGCTACATATTGCATGATTCCAGTTATATGAAATGTCCAGAATAGGCAAATCCTTCAATACAGCAATGAGATTAGTGGTTACCAGGGGCTGGAGGGTGAGGGGAGGGGATAGGGTATTGGTAGGTAATGGCTAAGGGGAGCAAGGTGGAGTTTTTTTTGAGGGGGTAGTAAAATTGGCTATGGATGCGCGACTCTGTGCATATACTAAAAGCCATTGAATTGTACACTTGAAGTGGGTGAATTGTGTAGTATATAGAGGTGCTGTACAGTATATAAGGTGTTGACATGGAGGGTGAGTTCTAAAGGTCTAGAAGGAACTAGTAAAACTAACGTTTGGGGGATGAGTGCCCCAGTCAGAAGGAACAGCTAGCATAAGGGTCCTGAGGTGGGAATGAGCTTGGTGAAGAACAGAAATGAGTTCAGTGCAGTTGAAATGGGCAAGGAAAAAGTGGTGGGAGCTGAGGTCAGAGAGATTGGCAGAGCCAGGTCACATAGAAATGAACTTGTAGATTATGGTAAGGTATGTGGAATCTATGCTGAGTATGATAAGGAGAAGGTTTGGAGCAGAAAAGTGACTTATTTCATTAGCTACAGCAAATTACATGGCTGCACCTAACTGCAATGGGGTGTGGAAATGTATTCTTACCATGTGTCTGAAAGGAGAGCAAGAGCTATTTGGTAAGTAGCACTAATGACAACCACCCATACCTGTGCCCACACATGCCTACAATTTTGAGTATAGTTTCAGGGAGCTCAAGCCCCTCCCCCCCTCCATGTCAATTTCTAGAGCAGGATTAAGATCCCATGTTGGTGCAGGAATGTGGAGATTCTCAGAGTGTCAACACCCAGCCAAACTGGCCCCACAGCAAACAACATCCGAGGGTGAGAATCCCAGGAAGGCAATTTCATGGAAAACACAGCTGGAGACAGAGATACTGAGTAAACAAATATGCAAAGAAACGAGGCAGGCAGGTCATGGGCCGGGTCCAAACGAACCCAAGGAGACAAGCTTTGGAACTAGGGAAACACAGGGAAGTGCCACTGGAACTAAGTGAGGAGGACCAAACCATTTGAGCCTCGGGACGGGGTACCGATAAGACAGGGAGTGCACTTCTGCAGAGGGACAAGGGTGAGTGCAGGAAGGTGGGTGAGAGCTTCAGAGTCCTTGATGAATGCAGAGAAGGCAGGGACCAAAAAACCAGTAATGGGACTTCCTATCAGCAGTGGTCTCCATCTATTTGGATGGGAGACATCCGCTGAATAGTAAAATAGCAGATTTAACCCCTTGACCAGCCTCATGACCCGTCTCCTTTAAGCAGCAGCCCTCCCCCGCCCTTCCCCCCCATTGTTGCAAGGTAAGGCGACCTTAGGACCCCCCCCCACTGCTCACCCTTCCTGGCCTAGGTGACCAGAGCCCCTCAGACCCACCCACCACTCTTCCCAACCGGCCTGTGTGGCAGAAGCCTCCAAGGACTTGCTTGCCTCTCCCCCTGCAGGGGCCCGTGTGGAAGGAGCCTCTGGAGACCCACACACAGATTCTCCGGCCAGGCTCCAGTGGAAGGAGCCCCTGGAGACCCCACCACTGCTCTTCCTGCCAGCCTGCTTTGCGAGGCTCACCAAAAGGTTAGGCACCCCTGGAGATGCACCCATCTCTCACCCCTTTGGCCTGTGTGGCTAGGGTCACCAGAGACCTGCCCATCACTCCTCCCCCAGGGCAGCAGTGAGGCACCCCCAGATACCCACCCACTGCTCTTCCCACCTGGCCTGCACAACAAAGTGCACCCAGCTACCCACCCTCTGTTTTCCTTGCCCAGCCAGAGCCCACCATGTGCCCCACCTGGCCAGCATGGAGAAACACCCAGGTGGTTTTCTCCACTCACCACTTGCCACACCCTACACGTGCCCACCTTGCACTCTGCCTAGCCCACAAGGAGAAGTGCCCCAGTGACACACCTACACCCCTCCCACACTCCACCTATTCCCTCAGGCTGTCTGAGCATACATTGAGACCCCTAGTCCTTCCCCCCTTCACGAAGACACCAGATTCTAACAACTTTATTTACTGAAATGGAAAAACTAATCACCAACTTTATTTGAAAAGGAAAGAGGCCCCAAATAGCAAAGCAA
The DNA here is from genome assembly GCF_030014295.1 of Loxodonta africana. Classification (NCBI taxonomy): domain Eukaryota; kingdom Metazoa; phylum Chordata; class Mammalia; order Proboscidea; family Elephantidae; genus Loxodonta; species Loxodonta africana. The sequence continues at coordinate 81,452,161 of NC_087369.1, read as the reverse complement.
TACTGAAGAACAAAGTAGGAGGCCTAACACTTCCCAATCTCAAAACATACTACATAGCCATAGTAATCAAAAGGATCTGGTACTGGTTCAATGACAGACACATAGATCAGTAGACCAGAATTGACAACCCAGAAATAAATTCATTCATTTACAGTCTGCTGAGTTTTGACAAGGGTCAAAGTCCATCCAACGGGAAAGAACCAGTCTTTTTACCAAATGGTGCCAGCAAAACTGTATGTACACATGCAAAAAAAAAAAAAAAAACCAGATCCATACCTCACACCATAGACAAAAACTAACTCAAAATGGATCAAAGACCTAAAACTATAAAGTTCCTGAAAGATTACATAGGGACAAAACTGTAGGACCTAATTTTTTTCAGAAATAGATTATCAAGCATGACCACAAATGCACAAACAACAGAAGACAAATTAGGCAACTGGGACCTCCTAAAAATTAAATGCTTATTCTCATCAAAAGATTTTATCAAAAAAGTAAAAAGAGAGGGTTGGGGCCAAGACGGCAGAGTAATCAGATGCTTCTGGTGGTCCCTCTTAAAACAAAGACCTGAAAACACAAGTAAACTGATTTTATGTATGACAAGCTAGGAGCCCTGAACATCAAAGGCAAAGTTAAGAAATCGGACTGAGCAACAGAGGGAGGGAGAGATGGTTCAGAAGCAGCAACGAGTTGCTGGACCTGACTCAGCAGGAACTGGCACCCCTCAGCCCCAATTCCCTGGTGCTACCACAGCAGGGCTGGCAGTAGCATGCAGGATGTGGTATTCTCAACGAGAGAGAGAAAGAGAGAGTAAGTAGCGGAGGCCCGATCCCCTGGTGCAACCGCAGCAGGGCTGGGAGTAGCATTCAGGATATGTTTTCCATAGCCAAAGAGAGTGAGTGGCACAGGGTCTACTCACGCCTCTGGAATCAGCAAAGAACAGTACTCTCGGCAAAAGGTAAGTGCTTGTGTCTAATTTAGAGTGTGGGTCAAAAAGCACCCCTTTCAAAAGAACTCTCTCTCATTTATCTGATCCCTTCTCCCTCTGCCACAGCCCCCAAGCTGGCTTCAGTAGCAGTGGATTTCCCTGGGCCAGAGATAGGTCCTGCTGTGGCCCTGAGCCATTACCCCAGATCCTATCCAGGCACAAGTGGTCCACGGACTTTGGATGCCTTTCACCCCTGCATGGACCTGTGTGGGCCCATTTCAGAAGCTTAGGCCATTGTTGCTATGTGTCTGAGGTCTGTCATCAACTGTTTCAGCTGTGCAGTGGAGAGGTGGGTTTTTGATGTTTGACACTGCTTTGCCTATTAAGCAGGGTCCTCACCTACCCACATCAGGGGCTTGAGGACTGGTGGCTCCACCCATGCCACCTAGCCACGCGAGACAGGGTTCCAAGGATAAGTGGTGCCTCCTAGTCCTTACAGCCAAAAGCATTGGGTGCCCATGGTCTGGCTGTAGAGACCACCCACCTGTGTGCTCTAGGTAACAGGGATGTGCTTTCCTCACAGACACTTGGAGGATGGTTCTCACAGCCCTGCCTTACTCAGAGTGTGACCCCCTGCTACAACCAGATACTTGTGCCTACACCAATCACCCCTGCTCCTCTAAGGCCGTAGGTGAAAGCCTACACCACACACTTCATGACCGACCACCTGGACACCTGAGCTGAATCCACACAAGAATAGTGAATGGGCTCCTAGGCTGATATACCTGGTAACAGCTCTAGCTATCTGGTGACAGGACATTAGAGCTTCAAAGCTGCAAACAATCAAGCTAGCTCACTCGAGCAGCTTATTTAGGTATATCAAAACAAAACAAAATAAAGTAAGAAGCTAGGATGCAGTAAGCAAACATAAAATAAATTAATGCAATAACTTATAGATGGCTCAGAGACAACAGTCAATATCAAGTTACATAAAAAAACAGACCATGATAGATTCAACAATGCCCCCCCCCCAAGAACAATCAAGGGATCTTCCAGATGAAGGTATTGTCCTGGAATTACCAGAGGTAGAATACAAAAGATTAATATAGAGAACTCTTCAAGAAATTAGGAAGGAGATCAGACAAAACACAGAACAAGCCAAGGAACACACAAATAAAGCAGTTGAAGAAATTAAGAAGGTTATTTAAGAGCACAACAAAAAATTTAATAGGCTGCAAGAATCCATAGACAGCAATCAGAAATTCAGAAGATTAACAATAAAATTTCAGAATTAGACAACTCGATAGAACGTCAGAGGAGCAGAATTGAGGAAATGGAAGGCAAAATTTGTGACATTAAAGATAAAACACTTGGCACCAATGTAGTTGAAGAAAAACCAGATAAAAGAATTTTAAAAAAGGAAGAAACCCTGAAAATTATGTGGGACTCTATCAAGGGAAACAACCTATTAGTGACTGGAGTACCAGAACAGGTAGGGAAAACAGGAAATACAGACAGAATTGATGAAGATTTGTTGCCAGAAAACTTCCCTGATATCGTGAAAGATGAGAAGATATCTATCCAAGATGCCCATCGAACCCCACACAAGGTAGATCCCAAAAGAAAGTCACTGAGACATATTATAATCAAACTTGCCAAAACCAAAGATAAAGCGAGAATTTTAAGAATGGCTAGGGATAAATGAAAAATCACCTACAAAGGAGAGTCAATAAGAACAAGCTTGGAATACTCAGCAGAAACCATGCAGGCAAGAAGGCAATGGGATGACATACATAAGGCCTTGAAGGGAAAAAATTGCCAACCAAGAATCATATATCCAGCAAAACTGTCTCTCAAATATGAACGTAAAATTAGGACATTTCCATGTAAACAGAAGTTTAGGAAATTTGCAAAAACCAAGCCAAAACTGCAAGAAATACTAAAGGGAGTCCTCTGGTTAGAAAATCGACAATATCAAATAACAACCCAAGACTAGAACAGAGGACAGAGCAACCAGATGCTAACCCAGATAGGGAAATCACAAAAACAAATCAAGATATATAAAAAAAGCTCAAAACAGGGAAACAGCAATGTCATTATGATAAAATTAAATCAATAAGAGGGTGTTAAAAAGTAGTCATAGATCTTTTGTATGCAGAAGAAGTCAAGGCAATATAAAGAGATAAAAGTTTGCTTTAAATTTAGAAAAATAGGGATAAATATTAAGGTAACCACAAAGCAGACTAACAATCCTACACATCAAAATAAAACACAAGAAAAACGTAGACTCGGGAAATACAAAATCAACAACAATGAAAAAGAGGAAAAGACAATATATAAAGAAAAACTACTCAGCACAAAAAATTAAGTGGAAAAAAGAAACAGTCAACAACACATAAAAAAACACATCAAAATCACAGCACTAAACTCATACCTATCCATAATTACACTGAACATAAATGGACCAAATGCACCAAGAAAGAGAGAGAGTAGCAGAATGGATTTACAAAAAACACGATCCGTCCATACGCTGCCTACAAGAGACACATATTAGACTTAAAGACACAAACAAACTAAAACTCAAAGGATGAAAAAAAATATCAAGCTAACAACAATCAAAAAAGACCAGGAGTGGCAATACTAATTTCTGACAAATAGACTTTAAAGTTAAATCCACCACAAAGGATAAGGAAGGACAGTGTATAATGATTAAAGGAAAAATATACCAAGAGGATATGACCATATTATATATTTATGCACCCAATGACAGGGCTTCAAGATACATAAAACAAACTCTAACAACACTGAAAAGTGAGAGAGACAGCTCCACAATCATAGTAGGAGACTTCCATACACCACTTCCAGTAAAGGACAGAACATCCAGAAAGAAGCTCAGTAAGGATACGGAAGATCTAAATGCCACAATCAAACAACTTGACCTCATAGACATATATAGAACACACGACCCAACAGCAGCCAAGCACACATTCTTCTCCAACGCACATGGAACATTCTCCAGAATAGACCTCATATTAGGTCATAAAGCAAGCCTTAACAGAACCCAAAACATTGAAATATTACAAAGCATCTTCTCTGAGCTTAATGCCATAAAAGTAGAAATCAGTAACAGAAAAAACAGGGTAAAGAAATCAAACACATGAAAACTGGACAACACCTTGCTCAAAAACAACTGGGTTATACAAGAAATTAATGATGGAAAAAAGAAATTCGTAGAATCCAATGAGAATGAAAACACTTCCTATCAGAACCTTTGGGACACAGCTAAAGCAGTCCTCAGAGGTCAATTTATACCAATAAATGCACACATCCAAAAAGAAGAAAGGGCCAAAATCAAAGAATTATCCCTACAACTTGAACAAATAGAAAGAGAACAACAAAAGGAACCCCCAGGTTCCAGAAGAAAGGAAATAATAAAAATTAGAGCAGAATTAAATGAAATTGAGAACAGAAAAGCCATTGAAAGAGTTCACAAGATCAAAAGCTAGTTCCCTGAAAAGAACAACAAAATTGATAAACCATTGGCCAAACTGAAAAAAGGAAAACAGGAGAGGAAGCAAATGACCCAAATAAGAAATGGCATGGGCGATATCACAACAGACCCAACTGAAACTAAAAGAATCATATCAGATTACTATGAAAAAATTGTACTCTAACAAATTTGAAAACCTAGAAGAAATGGATGAATTTCTAGAAACACACTACGTACGTAAACTAACACAAATCCATAACAAAAGAAGACATTGAAAAGGTAATTTAAAAACTCCCAAGGAAAAAAATCTCTGGCCTGGGTGGCTTCACTTGAGAATAGTACCAAACTTTCAGAGATGAGTTAACACCACTACTAGTAAAGATATTTCAGAGCATAGAAAAGGGTGGAATACTCTCAAACTCATCCTATGAAGCCAGCATTTCCCTGATACCAAAACCGTGTAAAGACACCACAAAAAAGAAAATTGCAGACCTATATCCCTCATGAACTGAGACACAAAATCCTCAATAAAATCCTAGCCGATAGAGTTCAACAACATATCAAAAAAATGATTCAACATGACCAAGTGGGATTCATACCAGGTATGCAGGGATGGTTCAACATTAGAAAAACAATCAATGTAATCCATCATATAAATAAAACAAAAGACAAGAACCACATGATTTTATCAACTGGTATGGAAAAGGCTTTGATAAAGTCCAACATCCATTCATGATAAAAACTCTGAGCAAAATAGGAACAGAAGGAAAATGCCTCAGCATAATAAGGGGCATTTATAGAAAGCCAACAGCCAACTTCATCCTAAATGGAAAGAGTCTGAAAGCATTCCCCTTGAGAACGGGAACCAGACAAGGATGCCCTTTAACACCACTCTTATTCAACATTGTGCTGGAGGTCCTAGCCAGAGCAATTAGGCTAGATAAAGAAATAAAGGGCATCCAGATTGGCAAGGAAGCGGTGACAGTATCTCTATTTGCAGATGACACGATCTTATACACAGAAAACCCTAAAGAATCCTCAAGAAAACCACTGAAACTAATAGAAGAGCTCAGCGCAGAATCAGGACACAGGACATACAAAAATCAGTTGGATTCCTCTACACCAACAAAGAAAATATCGAAGAGGAAATCACCAAATCAATACCATTTATAACAACTGCCAAAAAGGTAAAATACTTAGGAATAAATCTAACCAGAAATGTAAAAGAACACTACAAGACACTACCGCAAGAAACAAAAGAGACCTATGTAAGTGGAAAAACATACTTTCCTCATGGGTACGAAGATTCAACACTGTAAAAATGTCTATCCTACCCAAAGCTATCTATACATGTGATGTAATCCCAACCCAAATTCCAAAGACATTTTTCTTTTATTGTGCATTAAGTGAAAGTTTACAAATAAAGTCAGGCTGCCATACAAAAACTTATACACACCTTGCTGTGTTCTCCTAGCTCCTCTCCCCCTAATAAGACACCACAATCCTCTTCTCCACCCTATATTCCCCATGTCCATTCAACCAGCTCCTGTCCCCCTCTGGCTTCTCATCTCGCCTCCAGACAGGAGCTGCCCACATAGTCTTATGTGTCTACTTGAGCTAAGAAGCTCATTCCTCACCAGTATCATTTTCTGTCTTATAGTCCAGTCCAATCCCTGTCTGAAGAGTTGGCTTCGGGAATGGTTCCAGTCTTGGGCTAGCAGAGGGTCTAGGGACCGTGACCTCTGGGGTCTCTCCAGTCTTATTCAGACCATTAAGTCTGGTCTTTTTACTAGAATTTGAGGTCTGCATCCCACTGTTCTTCTGCTCCATAGGGATTCACTGTGGCGTCCCCTTTTAGGGCAGTCCAATGACATTTTTTAATGAGATGGAGAAACAAATCACCAACTTCATATGGAAGGGAAAGAAGCCCCAGATAAGTAAAGCATTGCTGAAGAAGAAGAACAAAGTGGGAGGCCTCACACTACCTGATTTTAGAACTTATTATACTGCCTCAGTAGTCAAAACAGCCTGGTACTGGTACAACAACAGATACATAGAGCAATGGGACAGAATTGAGAATCCAGACACAAATCCATCCACATATGAGCAGCTGATATTTGACAAAGGCCCAAAGTCTGTTAAATGAGGAAAAGACAGTCTCTTCAGCAAATGGTGCTGGAATAACTGGATATCCATCTGCAAAAAAATGAAACAAGACCCATACGTCACACCATGCACAAAAACTACCTCAAAATGGATCAAAGACCTAAATATAAAATCTAAAACAATAAAAATCATGGAAGCAATAATAGGGACAAAGCTAGGAGCGGTAATACATGGCATAAACAGTATACAAAACATTACTAACAGTGCACAAACACCAGAAGAGAAACTAGCTTACCTGGGAGCTCCTAAAAGTCAAACATGTATGCTCATCCAAAGACGTCACCAAAAGAGTAAAAAGATTACCTACAGACTGGGAAAAAGCTTTTGGCTATGACATGTCTGATCAGCAGCTGATATCTAAAATCTACATGATACGGCAAGACCTCATCAACAAAAAGACAAATAACCCAATTAAAAAATGGGTAAAGGATATGAACAGACACTTCATCAAAGAAGACATTCAGGAAGCTAACAGATTCATGAGGAAATGCTCACAATCATTAGCCATTAGAGAAATGCAAATCAAAACTACAATGTGTACCATCTCACCCCAACAAGGCTAGCATTAATCCAAAAAACACAAAATAAAAAATGTTGGAGAGGTTGTGGAGAGACTGGAACACTTATACACTGCTGGTGGGAATGTAAAATAGTACAAACACTTTGGAAATCGATTTGGCACTTCCTTAAAAAGCTAGAAATAGAACTACCATACTATCCAGAAATCCCACTCCTTGGAATACATCCTAGAGAAGTAAGAGCCATCACACGAACAGATATACGCACACCCATGTTCATTACAGCCCTGTTTACAATAGCAAAAAGATGGAAGCATCCAAGGTGCCAGTCAATGGAGGAATGGATAAATAAATTATTGTATATACACATAATGGAATACTCTGCAACAATTAAGAACAATGATGAATCCGTGAAATATCTCATAATATGGAGGATTCTGGAAGGCATTATGCTGAGTGAAATTAGTCAATTGTAAAAAGACAAATATTGTATGAGACCACTATTATAAGAACTCAAGAAAAAGTTTAAACACAGAAGAAAATATTCTTTGACGGTTATGGGGACGGGGAAGGAAGGAGAGGGGTAGTCACTAATTAGATAGTAGACAAGAACTATTTTAGGTAAAGGAAAAGACAACACACAATACAGGGGAAGTCAGCACAACTGGACTAAACCAAAAGCAAAGAAGTTTCCTGAATACAACTGAATGCTTCAAAGGCCAGAGTAGCAGGGACCGGGGTCTGGGGACCATGGTTTCAGGGGACATCTAGGTTAATTGGCATAACAATATTTATTAAGAAATTATTCTGCATACCACTTTGGTGAGAAGTGTCTGGGGTCTTAAAAGGTAGCAAGCAGCCATCTAAGATGCATCAATTGGTCTCAACCCACCTGGAGCAAAGGAGAATGAAGAACACCAAAGATGAGCCCAAGAGACAGAAAGGGCCTCATAAACCAGAGACTCCATCAGCGTGAGACCAGAAGAACTAGATGGTACCTGGCTACAACCAATGGCTGCCCTGACAGGGAACACAATAGAGAATCCCTGATGGAGCAGGAGAGCAGTGGGATGCAGACAGACCTCAAATTCACATAAAAAGACCAGACTTAATGGTCTGGCTGAGACTGGAGGGACCCAGAGGTCATGGTCCCCAAACCCTCTGGTAGCCCAAGTCTGAAGTCAACTCTTCAGACAGGGATTGGACTGGACTATAAGACAGAAAACGATTCTGGTGAGGAGTGAGCTTCTTGGCTCAAGTAGACACATGAGACTATGTGGGCAGCTCCTGTCTGGAGGCAAGATGAGAAGCCAGAGGGAGATAGGAGCTGGTTGAATGGACACGGAAACACAGGGTGGAGAGAAGGGGTGTGCTGTCTCATTAGGGGAAGAGCAGCTAGGTGTACATAGCAAGGTGTATATAAATTTTTGTATGAGAGACTGACTTTATTTGTAAACTTTTATTTAAAGTGCAATAAATAACAAAATAAAGTAAAAAGAGAGCCTACAGACTGGTAAAAAAATCTGTGGGAGCAAAATAGCTGATAAGAGTCTAATCTCTGAAATGTATAGAAAATTTCATCAACTCAACAACCAAAAGAAAATCCAACTAAAAATGAGTAAAGGACATGAGCAGACACTTCACCAAAGAGGGCATTCAAGAAGCAAACAAGCCCGTAAAAAGATGCTTGTGATCATTAGCCATTAAAACCAAAACAAACACATTGCTGTCGAGTTGATTCCAACTCATAGTGACCCTCTAGGACAGTAGAACTGCCCCAAGGGTTTCCAAGGCTGTAAATCTTTATGGAAGCAGACTGCCACATCTTTTCTGCCGCAAAGCGACTGGTGGGTTTGAACCAATGACATTGCAGTTAGCAGCTGAGCACTTCACAGCTGCGCTACCAGGGCTACTTTCATTAGCCATTAGAGAGATGAAAATAAAAAGTACAATGAGATGCCATCTGACCCCTAAAAAATGGTACTGATTAAAACAAAAACAAAAAACAACAAATGCTGGTGAGGTTGTGGGGAGATTGGAACCATTATCCACTGCTGGTAGCTTGTAAAATGGCACAACCCCTATGGAAAATAGTATGGCACTTCCTCAAAAAGATAGAAATAGACATACATTATGATTCAGCCTCGGTGTATGCCCTAGAGGTATAATAGCAGTGACATAAATAGACATATGCACGCCAATGCTCAATTGCAGCATTATTCACAGTAGCAAAATGATGGAAACAACCTGAGTGTCAGGGGATGAATGGATAAACAAAATGTGGTACATACACACAATGGAATATTACACAGCGATAAAGAATAATGATGAGTCTTCAAAACTTCTTATAACATGGAAGAATCTGGATGATACTATGCTGAGTGAAATAATTTAATCACAAATAGACAAATATTGTATGATCACACTTTCATAAGAAGACAAGGATAAATATATAGAGAGAGATCAATGGTCATTCATGGTTACCAGGGAATGGTTGGCGGGGAGCGTTACAGAGATAGTAGACACTTGATATTTTTGGTGATGGGAAGGGCAGCATCAAATGTGGGTGAAGTGCATGCAGCTTGACCAAGGTAAATGATGTCACTAAGAAGTATACAAGAGAAAAGGATGTCAAGTTGGATCCACCCTGGCACCCTAGACAGATGCAACATGCCGTCCCTCTGCAGCAAAGACCAAAAAAAAAAACAAGTAAGACAGATTCAAACATCAATCCTGGAACCCTAAGCATCAAATGAAGGGATAAAGAACTAGATCAAACACCAAATGGAAGAAGTAACTGAAGGAAAACAGAGAATAAGGAGAGATGGAGTTGAGGTCCCCTGCCAACTAACATGGTGCAAGGTCGCCATCTTGGAACACAGCCAGCAATGACCCTGGACAGGGAGTATGGGAAGGCAACTTCACAGAACTCCCTACAGGACACAGAGCACCTGGTAACCAGAGAAACACACTTTCCAACCCTCATCCTTCTGCCCCATACACCACCTCTACCCCTTCCCAATGGTCCATGCTGAGCTGATTGGCTAAAGAGCTACCGGCATGCCACAGCCATGGATCTGCCCCACCCTCACCCTCTGGCTCCCACCATGCCATTTTTTTCTCTTTTCCACTTTTTTGCTTTTCCTTTTCCCTCTTCCCTCCCATCTAGCCCAGTACACCGCCTCTACCCCTTCCCACCAGGACAAGCTGCATTACCATGGGTAAAGCCACTGGTCTGTCACCACCTGGGGTCTACTCGCTCCCACCTGCCTGCTCCCATGGTGCCATTTTTCCCCTTCCTTTTCTTTCTCCGTCACACCTAGCCCTGTATGCTACCTCTACCCCATCCCACCAGGCCACACCTCACCACCACAGGTAGAGAGCCATTGGCCCACCACTCCAGGTCCCTCCAACTCCCACCCGCTGGCTCTCACCATGCCATCTTTTTCCTTTCCATTTTTTCTCCCTCCCACCTAGCCCCATGCCCCCCCCATATACACCTTCCCACCGGGCCATGCCTTGCCTTCTTGATGAGAAAAGCACTGAAAAGAGAAATAGACAATTCCACAATAATAGTAGAAAATTTCAACACACCACTCTTGGTAAAGGAGAGAACATCCAGAAAGAAACTCAACAAATATATAGAAGACCTAAAGGCCAAAATCAACCAACTTGACCTCATAGACATATATAGAACACTCCACTCAAAAGCAGCAAATAATACATTCTTTTCCAACAGACACAGAACATTCTCTAGAATGGACCATATTTTAGGTCACAAAGCAAACCTTAATAAAATCCTGACATCAAAATTATACAAAGCATTCTCTCTGATCACAATGCCATAAAACTAGAACTCAATAACAGGAAGATCAAGGAAAAAATATCAAATACATGGAAAGTGAATAACACCTTGCTTAAAAGCAACTGGTGGGGCGGAGCCAAGATGGCGGACTAGGCAGACGTTACCTCGGATCCCTCTTACAACAAAGACACGGAAAAACAAGTGAATCGATCACATACATAACAATCTACGAACCCTGAACAACAAACACAGATTTAGAGACGGAGAACGAACTAATACGGGGAAGCAGCGATAGTTTCCAGAGCCTGAAGCCAGAGTACCAGTCAGGTACGGCACAAGCACAGAGACCTGCTCCACCCCCCTGAACTAACCCCGGGAGGGGGACCAGCCGGTTCCACGGGCAGCGTGGGACGCAGCCGGTAGGAGAAGTCCCCGGGAGGCAGTGACTGATCTTGGAGCAGAAAGAGCAGCATCCGAGCCGGGGAACCGTCCCGCAGGGATTTGGACTGCACGCAGGTACGCCATAAACACGGAGAGTTGCTCCACCCCCTGAACTAACCCCGGGAAGGGGACCAGCGGGGTCGCGCGGGCGGCGTGGGACGCAGCCGGTAGGAGAAGTCCCCGGGAGGCAGCGACTGGTATTGGAGTGGGGAGAACAGCGTTCCAGCCGGGACACTCGGTCGCGGCACAAGCACGGGGAGCTACTCCACCCATCTGAACTAACCCCGGGAGGGGGCCCACCTGGTTCACGTGGGCGGCATGGCCACGCGGCTGGAGAGACGAGAAGTCCCCGGGAGGCAGCGACTGATTTTGGAGTTGAGAGTGCACCGTCCCAGTAGGGGAGCCTTGACGCTGGGCGTGGGGCTGGAAGCGGAGGATCTGACCGTGACTCCAGCGGGCCAGACCCCCTGGGGGCAATCTCCACACAGCCAGCACACATAGGCGACGCGCCCGCGGGACTCTCAGATATAACAGTCATTCCAAGCAAGACAAGCAACTCTGGCTATATTCTGAGGTGCTACTCTCCTATCTCTCTGTTCCCTCCCCCACCCTCCCCAGGCGGCTTCATTAACATCTGAATAGCCTGAGCCAGAGGGAGAACTCTGATAGGGATCTGACTGCAGTTTTTTTTTAGCGGATTTTCTGGAAAAACTAGTTTCCCAGTGATGGCTCGGAGACAACAATCCATATCAAACCACTTAAAGAAGCAGACCGTGACAGCTTCTCCAACCCCCCAAACAAAAGAATCAAAATCTTTCCCAAATGAAGATACAATTTTGGAATTATCAGATACAGAATATAAAAAACTAATTTACAGAATGCTTAATGATATCACAAATGAAATTAGGATATCTGCAGAAAAAGCCAAGGAACACACTGATAAAACTGTTGAAGAACTCAAAAAGATTATTCAAGAACATACTGGAAAAATTAATAAGTTGCAAGAATCCATAGAGAGACAACATGTAGAAATCCAAAAGATTAACAATAAAATAACAGAATTAGACAACACACTAGGAAGTCAGAGGAGCAGACTCGAGCAATTAGAATGCAGCCTGGGACATCTGGAGGACCAGGGAATCAACACCAACATAGCTGAAAAAAAATCAGATAAAAGAATTTAAAAAAATGAAGAAACCCTAAGAATTATGTGGGACTCTATCAAGAAGGATAACCTGCGGGTGATTGGAGTCCCAGAACAGGGAGGGGGGACAGAAAACACAGAGAAAATAGTTGAAGAACTTCTGACAGAAAACTTCCCTGACATCATGAAAGACGAAAGGATATCTATCCAAGATGCTCATCGAACCCCATTTAAGATTGATACAAAAAGAAAAACACCAAGACATATTATCATCAAACTCACCAAAACCAAAGATAAACAGAAAATTTTAAAAGTAGCCAGGGAGAAAAGAAAGGTTTCCTTCAAGGGAGAATCAATAAGAATATGTTCTGACTACTCAGCAGAAACCATGCAGGCAAGAAGGGAATGGGACGACATATACAGAACACTGAAGGAGAAAAACTGCCAGCCAAGGATCATATATCCAGCAAAACTCTCTCTGAAATATGAAGGCGAAATTAAGATATTTACAGACAAACACAAGTTTAGAGAATTTGCAAAAACCAAACCAAAGCTACAAGAAATACTAAAGGATATTGTTTGGTCACAGAACCAATAATATCAGATATCAGCACAACACAAGGTAACAAAACAGAACGTCCTGATATCAACTCAAATAGGGAAATCACAAAAACAAACAAATTAAGATTAATTAAAAAAAAAAAATACACATAACAGGGAATCATGGAAGTCAATAGGTAAAAGATCACAATAATCAAAAAGAGGGACTAAATACAGGAGGCATTGAACTGCCATATGGAGAGTGATACAAGGCGATATAGAACAATACAAGTTAGGTTTTTACTTAGAAAAATAGGGGTATATAATGTGGTAACCACAAAAAGGTATAACAACTCTATAACTCAAGATAAAAGCCAAGAAAAACGTAACGACTCAACTAACATAAAGTCAAACACTATGAAAATGAGGATCTCACAATTTACGAAGAAAAACGCCTCAGCACAAAAAAGTATGTGGAAAAATGAAATTGTCAACAACACACATAAAAAGGCATCAAAATGACAGCACTAAAAACTTATTTATCTATAATTACCCTGAATGTAAATGGACTAAATGCACCAATAAAGAGACAGAGAGTCACAGACTGGATAAAGAAACACGATCCATCTATATGCTGCCTACAAGAGACACACCTTAGACTTAGAGACACAAACAAACTAAAACTCAAAGGATGGAAAAAAGTATATCAAGCAAACAATAAGCAAAAAAGAAGAGGAGTAGCAATATTAATTTCTGACAAAATAGACTTTAGACTTAAATCCACCACAAAGGATAAAGAAGGACACTATATAATGATAAAAGGGACAATTGATCAGGAAGACATAACCATATTAAATATTTATGCACCCAATGACAGGGCTGCAAGATACATAAATCAAATTTTAACAGAACTGAAAAGCGAGATAGATACCTCCACAATTATAGTAGGAGACTTCAACACACCACTTTCGGAGAAGGACAGGACATCCAGTAAGAAGCTCAACAGAGACACGGAAGATCTAATTACAACAATCAACCAACTTGACCTCATTGACTTATACAGAACTCTCCACCCAACTGCTGCAAAATATACTTTTTTTTCCAGCGCACATGGAACATTCTCTAGAATAGACCACATATTAGGTCATAAAACAAACCTTTGCAGAGTCCAAAACATCGAAATATTACAAAGCATCTTCTCAGACCACAAGGCAATAAAACTAGAGATCAATAACAGAAAAACGAGGGAAAAGAAATCAAATACTTGGAAAATGAACAATACCCTCCTGAAAAAAGACTGGGTTATAGAAGACATCAAGGAGGGAATAAGGAAATTCATAGAAAGCAACGAGAATGAAAATACTTCCTATCAAAACCTCTGGGACACAGCAAAAGCAGTGCTCAGAGGCCAATTTATATCAATAAATGCACACATACAAAAAGAAGAAAGAGCCAAAATCAGAGAACTGTCCCTACAACTTGAACAAATAGAAAGTGAGCAACAAAAGAATCCATCAGGCACC